>NC_142716.1:20804547-21114334 GCF_055471065.1 Atractosteus spatula | reverse complement strand
AGCTGAGAAAATAGCGCACCCACTGAGCTCAGTCAGAGAAGAACTCAGAGAAGAAGACCGTAAGAAGACCGATCTGCAGCTTGCAGCTTGCAGTGTTTATGACACTGAGCGTGTTTGCCTTTAAAACTTAATAATGGAATGTAAATATTTTTTTTAACTTGAAATCTTTTAATTATCATTAAGCATAGCTTTCTCACCAGTTAGTTTTATAATTGAAACCCTTGTTAAAAAAAGCACGAGCTTATTGTACTTTCTAATGTCATCACACATGGGAAAGTGATACATTTAAATAGTTTTTTATTTTTTTAATGATTTTATTTTATTAGGAGGCCATGATTGATAAGGGCCACACCCCTACTCTTTTTTTCAAGAAACACCCTGGGATTTTTAATGACCACAGAGTCAGTACCTCGGTTTTACATCTCATCCGAAGGACAGCGCCTATTTACAATATAGTGTCCCCATCACTATACTGGGGCATTAGGACCCACATGGACTGCAGGGTGAGCACCCCCTGGCCCCACTAACACCTCTTCCAGTAGCAACCTTAGTTTTTCCCAGTAGGTTTCCCATCCAGGTACTGACTAGCCTCACACGTGCTTAGCTTCAGTGGGTTGCCAGTTGTGAGTTGCAGGGTGATATAGCTGCTGGCAAATAAAGCCAGGCGTCTGGTGCATAAACTATTAGTAATCAATAATTCGTATTAAAATTCACACTGTGATAAATTGTTGCACTTCCACATCTTGTAAAAGCATTAATTTGCAAGACTGTGTTCAAACATACGTTAAATCTGACTATCAAAAAATAGGTAAAATACAAACTTATTAAATAAAAAATCAAGTTAAAATATAATTTAAAATTAAACCAGGATTCACTTTTTTTCTGTCTCTCCTCACCCGCTGCAATACGGACACATAATGGTTAAAAATGGGAACAAGTCAGGCAGGCAGAGGGAAGGGGGAGGGGGGAGGCTTCTTCCCACCTCTATGACTAAAATGGCTTGAGCGACATACAGAGCCGAAAACGTTTGGTGCTGTTTTCTCCGCTTTAAAGGTACACTCCTTGTGGAAGAATTTTCACCTTGAACGTTTGCCCACCAGCTAACACACAGAAGCAAATTGAATACAAATGTACTTGCAAGAATAGCGATTAAAAGCAACATACTTGCTAAATACTGTTATACTGAACAATGTATTAAAACACTCAATGGTCACTTCACTGTGAGTAACGCCTGCCCACTAAACCTCTTTCTCACAATT
Organism: Atractosteus spatula; assembly: GCF_055471065.1. Classification (NCBI taxonomy): domain Eukaryota; kingdom Metazoa; phylum Chordata; class Actinopteri; order Semionotiformes; family Lepisosteidae; genus Atractosteus; species Atractosteus spatula. The sequence continues at coordinate 21,113,075 of NC_142716.1, read as the reverse complement.
TCACGGGGGCAAGGTCACGTAGCTGATTCACAGCTGGATACACTTTTATCTTGCAAAAATTCAGATATTTGTGTGTACTAAAAATATCCATCTCGGTAATCTCACTGTGTTAGTCTCACTGTACGCCCCAGTGCTCACTCAATGTTCACACTCCCAGTAAAATAAAAAACCCATTTTCTACATTATCACCTCGCACCAGGGGGGAAGGAAAAGTGACCGCGGTCATTTTTTTCACTGACAGACAAAGTTGATTAAAACTCATTCAAATGGGTGTGGTGTGTTAACACAAACTCTGCTTAACAGAGCCGCTTGTAAGAGCAAGGTGACTTTCTGCTCAATTAAATAAAGCTACAGTACAGACATTTTCTAAATTCTTCAAGCCAAATTAGCTGTTTGTAAAAATCTGCTGCTTTGCAAGCAGTACACGACTTCTAAAAAAAGGTATCTTTTCTCTCATGCAAACTCAACTAAGGTTTATCTTTTATATAATTCCGAAATTTGAACGGTATGCCTCAGGGACTCATTAGCAGGTGTGAGCCTGGTCAGTACCTGGATGGGAGACCTCCTGGGAAAAACTAAGGTTGCTGCTGGAAGAGGTGTTAGTGGGGCCAGCAGGGGGCGCTCACCCTGTGGTCTGTGTAGGTCCTAATGCCCCAGTAGAGTGATAGGGACGCTATACTGTAAACAGGCGCCATCCTTCGGATGAGACGTAAAACCGAGGTCCTGACTCTCTGTGGTCATTAAAAATCTCAGGGCATCTCTCGAAAAGAGTAGGGGTGTAACCCCGGTGTCCTGGCCAAAGTTCCCATTGGCCCTTACCAATCATGGCCTCCTAATAATCCCCATCTATGAATTGGCTTCATTTACTCTGCTCTCCTCCCCACTAATAGCTGATGTGTGGGTAGCTGCGTCACCATGGCTGCCGTCGCATCATCCAGGTGGATGCTGCACATGGTGGAGGGGAGTCCCCATTACCTGTAAAGCGCTTTGAGTGGAGTGTCCAGAAAAGCGCTATATAAGTGTAAGCAATTATTATTATTATTATTATTATTATTATTATTATTAAAGAATTGCGTGACGAAATCCTAAATAATGAAACCATCACTTATAATAATTATTCCAGATACACACACTCACAACAACAACAACGAGCTATAATAGTGGACTATTTTTATACATTCGGTTATGTAAGAAGCAAAGTAATTGTCTGATCGGGCTTTGAACCACTTGGGTGCAGTGCACTACATGACAGTCCATTGCCTATTATAGCCTATTACGACTATAAGGACAATAATATATTTTATTTTTAAAAACGAATGTCAAATGTTTCCAAAATGTCCTGTTGTGATATTTTAGCTGCTTAGTTACACGACTCCATATTAATATTACTATCAAGAGGTATTAAATCAGTACAGCTTTTATGAAATGTTAGTATTTTAAACTTTTAATTAAAAAGTTAAAATCTTACAGCGTACACAAAGATTCTAAGCTGATCACGAGGAAGAAAAATCACCCATTTGTCATGCATAAACGTTGTTTTTAACTGCCTAAAACAGTTATTTACAGGTTTAAAAGTCATGCAATGTTTGAATTTGGCAGGAACACGTCATTGTATCTTATTTTGGATTTAGATTCTTAAAAATAAAAAAAAATTGTTTGGCCATCATGTTTAAGCTGTTCCCCGATTACTGGCAATTGTAAAAAATAATCCTTCCACCCTCCCTTGTTTAATTTAAAGATTGCCGTGAAGAAATCCTTAAACCATCAGGTATAATAATGTAATGTTTTTGAGTTCTCGTAGGATTCTGCCCTTGCCGCTCCGACACCTTAGGTTGGCCCACCACCACTGGGGCTTGAACCTGGGCCTCTGGCGTCACTCAACAGGGAACAGCTGAGCTAAAGGGAGATCTCCCCTCAGCCCAGGCGCTGAGGTCCATGCTATTCACAGGAAAGGGCGGTGACATCATCGCACTGGCAACTGGCTCGCACAACCTGTAATATCGGCCATATCCTTTACAATAATTCATCCAGCTGATTCCCTGTTGAATGACGCTGACGGACCAGGTTCAATTCCAGGTGTACTATATAGTACAGGTTAAACTTTTTTAAAAAAAAATTCAAGTTAAATTGTTGGCTGATTACTGGCTGTTGACATTTGGATTAAGACAAAATATAGACTTTCTAAATTCGGGTGTAAATCTGAAAGATATACATCATGTTCACAATAAGCTATAATAGTGGACTATTTTTATGCATTTGGCTCTATGAGAAAGTAATGTTCTGATCGCGCTTTGAACTGCCTGGGTGCAGCTCGTTACATTACAGTGCGTATTACCACTACAAGGACAATAGAATTTTTTTTTTTAAAAGAAGCAAATGTCAAAATGTTTCCAAACCATCCACTTGTGATACTTTAGCTGCTTAGTTACACGATTCCATATTAATATAACTATCAAGTGATGTAAAATCACTACAATATTTATTTTTTCACAATAACAGCAAGTGGTGTTCTTACAACGTATTCTTAGAAAAGGATAAAATGTTCTAACTTTTTATGAAGTACAGAAAATAAGCTTCATAATAATGTTAGAACAAGCACGTTTAAACCAGAACCCATGTAAGTTACCAAGTTAAAGACTTTGATGCATAAAATATTTATGCATAATTAAAATATTTATGATGAAGGTGTAAAGTTGTGTACTTTTGTCCAACTGAGCAATCTTGTTTTTATAAAATATACCGACTTTTTAATGTTTAATGATTAACATGCTGTATTACCCTGTTTAAAATTATTAAAGGTCTAAAGAGTATACAACTTAAATTCTTAATTGGAAAAAGATTGTCCCTCAGCAATGACTGGGATTCAAAACCTGGCATTTTCTGGGGACAGCTCAAATGTGGTTCATGAGATGTTAAACTTTATTAGCTCCACCTGGTGCCTTGCCCACTGTGTTTTAACGCAGCATACCTCAAGCAATTGAATGGCTGGATCTGTACTTCCTACAAAAACTACTGCCTCAAAAAAACCCAGGAGAAAAATTGCTAAACAAGTTTCAGGAATAACAACCTATTGCTTTCTATGCAAAATAAAGAAACTTTACAAAACTGAATGAACAACAACAAGCTACACTTCTTTCACCAAATACTTCTTTTCCTCTTATAGGTGTCTAAGGATTCAGGTGTTGATTCTAACACTATGCAAGCTTCACCAGTCAAGAAACATTTTTCCAGATGTTATTCTGAGGAAATGTGAGACAACCTTTTCCTACTTATGAATAAATAAAATCATGGTCATGGTGAGCAGGTATGGGGAACCTTGAATTCCTTTGGTGTCTTTGTGATCCTAGGAGGTCCCAGACCGTCTGTAGGACTGGAGGGTTTGACTGTAGATGTGAGGGTAAGGAGAATCTCATCCGGGATGAAGTCATTCTTCAGGGATGTGGGTGTGGGATTTGTGGGTTCAAGCAGCGCCAATTTCTCCTTCAGTTCTGCAAGCTCTGCTCACAAAACACAACAGAAAAATCTATCATAATATACAGTTCTATAGTTATGTAATGTACTGAGAATGCATTTATATAAACTAGCAACTTGCAAAATTCATGGATAAATAACAATAACTTCACTTTATCCTCAAAGAGTCATAATGAACAAAAGATGCAAAGTGCAAAAAAGGATTACACACCTACATGGGTGGGTCAACTCAGACACATCACAACAGTAAGGTTATGCTGTAAATATCGCACGGTTTTTGGAGTGTGGAGGAGAACTATAGCACCTGGAGAAAACCCTCATGGATGCACGGAGAACATATACAGTAGATTCCACTCAGAAGGCACCATGGGTAAAACTGAACCCAGGGCCTAATGAACTTTACCGAATGGAAATGCGTTCAGTGAAGTACCTGAGAGGAACATTGCAAATTTAATTTCATTTGAGTGGAAGCTAAAGTAACAAAAGTTAACATTTTATGTAGCTGTAGTAGTTCAGGTGGGTAGCTGCGTCAGCATGCGTAGGCTGCAAAGGAACAAGTAATAGGTTTATTCCATGCTGAAAAAAAGAAGAAAGAGAACACAACGTTTAGGTCGTGGAGCCTTCTTCAGGTGTGAAGAACCTGACAAAGAACCTTCTTCACACCTGAAGAAGGCTCCATGGCCGAAACGTTGTGTTCTCTTTCTTCTTATTTTCAGCATGGAATAAACCTATTACTTGTTCCTTTGCATTTTATGTAGCTGTTTGGCAAACAATATATTTTGTCATGCCTACATACAGCATGTGCCCATATTATCTGATTAAGCTCTTGCAAAGTTACTGTAAATTCACCCTGAGTAGAACTCACTTGTGGAGAGGATTATGACAAATATGTTTATTTTTGCTGAGTTACATCACTTGAACATACAGTAGGAAACATAAAGTGAAAAGCTAAATATTAAAGTCATAATGGTCTGGCTGTTCAACCCATCCAGCTTGTTTGTTTGCTAGCAGCTAACTGAGAATGTAATTCTGCTGCTTCTTGAAATAAGCAACGGTATCAACTTTGGTAACATGAAAGAGTATACTCTCAGTGTTGTCTTTGAAGCCACTGTACATACTAAAGAGACACTGTGATCCGTACAATATCTTTGTCTCAATCAAAAAGGTCTACAGAAAGGTCTACAGTATTTATTCTAGAAATTAAGGCTGAAGACAGGCAATACATCAATTTAACTTTGAAGGTCTGAAGGTATAAGTAACACGTCTTCTGAAAGTTTAAAAAAAGCTGTGGTGCAAAGCAGTTACCTCTGTTGCGCTCTGCTATAGACATAGACTGGCTGGGCTTGATCCTTCGATCCTTTGTCTTTGGCACCGTTGGTGGCGAAGGAGTGGATGGTTGCTTTATAGACATTTGTAACAGACTGCTTTCTTTTCAGCCACCGAGATTAACTTGAACGTGATTTCTTCTAAGGAATAAAACAAATCGTTAAAATACATTTGTATTTCCAAGCCCTGGTCTCAACAAAATACTGTATTTTAATTTTACACGAAATGATAATTCAAACGCCAAGAAAACATCTTGCTTTCACTCGTCGCCGTGCAAGTTATGTAGTTACAACAGCATTACGATTTCGTTAATAAAAACCGTTATACTCGATTGATAACTCAAAGATATAATAATTTTTAAGTAAGCAGCCATTTGACTAAACGTTTCTTCGCTAAAAAGCATCTATAAAACCATTATGATTTATCTTTTTTACCTAAATTAATTCATTTTGCATTCGCTGTTTTACTCTCTGACTTCCTCGTTTCTATGGACGCCGTGTGGCGGTCCTCGCGTGTCCATAGAAACAAATATAGTAAGGGTGGCCTACAAGATGCCCGAATATTTTTTCAGCTTTTAAAGCTTCCTCGGGATTCTAAATACTCATTTATTGGCACTGTATGTATTATAGATACTTGTTAGCAGAAATAGAGTTGCGATACGACCGATTTACTCTCCATCCGAAAAGCAATGTTTTGTAGACGTATGAACGAATTCAGGCACATTGTAATACAAAATTGAGCATGTGTTGTATTTTCTTGTGTAGCGGTGAAAATGGTGCTATAATTGTTTAGATCTAAAAAAACGTGTTTCTTATGCGATTGTTTTGCTTTCTGAATAGAAAACACACTGAGCTAGCAAAACACTTTATTGGGCTTAAATTATCCTCGGAATTCTTTGTTACTACATTTGTAATACGTCTCTGACAAAGCTTTACTTTCTTCTCTTTAAATGGTATGTTTGGTAGTATATTTTCGTAGGGCTTTTTGGTTATTTCTCTTTACAGCATATTTCTCGATATTTTGCAAGACACTTGCATCTCAGTATAAAATAGTTTTTTTTTCCATACAATAGACTATCCACCTGAAAAGCAATGTCCCCGAAAAATATGTGCAAATGAAGACACGTTTCCACACAACACTGAATATGTATTGTATTTTCTAGTGTACTGGTTAAAATAGTGCAACTGACTTGTTTAGTTGTACAAAACATGTTTTTCGTACGATAGTTTTTACTTTCTGATGAGCAAACATAATTGCCTGCAAAACACTTAATTTTTCTTCAATATTCGGCGAAATTCTGTTACTTTATGTGCAAAGTTTTTCTGAAACAACTGCAGGTGCAAACAAGTCTCCACACAAAATGCTGTATTTGGTAGACGTATATTGTACGACTTCTTATTTATCCGTCTTTACAACGCATTTCTTGGTACTGTAGCGCGGCGGGTTCGGTGAAAATGAACGACAGGAATTCAGGCTCTTATGACAGCGCAAATACATGTATATCAGCACAGCAGCAACAAGAAGGGAGAAAACTCAAAAGAAACAGGCTACAACACAATAGGGTCATTTGGGGCACACGTACGTAGGTATAGGGTGGTAAGTGGGTACAGGTATAAAAGGGGGTGCAAATCCGGGGAAACTACATAAACTAGGGTGATCTTACAATAGAATACACCCTTTCCACAATTGGTCAGACTCCCCTAGTCCCCGCCCTGGTCACTACTACTCCCGTCCTGCCCTTCGCCACACACACTAGCCGGGTGCTCTTCTACTGCAATGCCAGGCGAGGGTGCCACACTGCACCCACCTGAGACATCGGTGGGACCCGACAAGGCTGCACACTTAATTTTCCAGTCTCTGCGGCACCCTGTGAGTCCGCCTGCTGCGTCGAGGTGGAGTCGGTCGGCCCGCAGCCTCGGTCCCCCCCTGCCCCTGTGGAATCTGGACCTGGCTGCTCCCCGGGCTCCTCCGCGCCTTCACGTTTGAGCGCCCCCTCACACCCCCTGAAGGGAGCCAGGCGGTCTCGGTGCGGGACCACCACCCATCTTCACTTCCCGAGCCAGACACCCCGGGCCCTTTCCATGCCGGCACCAGCTGCGGGCTGTAGACCCAGACGAGGTCCCCCCGGTCTGAAGGGGGTCCCCCTGCAGTGCAAATCAAAATACCGCTTCTGCCGTACCCCCACCTGAGTCAAATGGGTTCGAGGAAAGCTGTGCATTCGTAGCATCTGCTGCTGCAGGTCCTAAACGTAATCCAGCCTTTCTGGCTTCGCCAGCTCTCCTCCTGGCAGCGAACTGTACGCTAGGTCCACCAGGGTATGCAGCTCCCGGCCCAACATGAGTGAGTCCGAGGTGCACCCAGTGGACTCCTGCACAGTAGTCCAGTACGCTGGGTGAGGGGTAAGTGGCAGTACCAGTCTTGCTGGTGTCATGAGACCAGGGTGGCCAGTTGAGGGGAGAGTGTCCGATTGAAACGCTCCACCAACCCGTCGCTCTGGGGATGCAAGTTCAAGTTCAAGTTCAAGTTTATTGTCATTATACTCATATACAGGTATATGGTATAACGAAATGCTATTTAGCTAGCTCTCAGACGATAAGTAGTACAAAGAAAAAAAACAACAACAATACAATTGTATAACAAAAGAAAGACAGAGACAACAGGCAGTGTGCAAAAACAACACCAGGCAATGTGCAAAACAACAACAGGCAATGTGCAAAACAACAAAAAGGTAACAGGTAATGTGCAAAAACAACATCAGGTGTGGAAAAACATGCATCAACAGAATGAAATAAAGGGATAGAAATTATGGGGAGTGAGCTTTTTGACATGTAAGGTAGAGGTAGATTTCAATGTGTGTTTGAGTTTTTGGTAAGAAAGAAGGCACTGTGAGGTTCAGATCATAGGTGAGAGGTGAGGTGAGACTGAAAGAGGCTGGGAGTTTAATAGTTTGATAGTGCGGGGGTAAAAACTGTCTCTGAGTCTGGTAATCTGGGCCCAAATGCTCCGGTATCGTTTTCCAGATGGTAGAGGGTCATACAGTCTGTAGCTGGGGTGTGTGGGGTCTTTGATGATGCTTAGAGCTTTCCTCAAGCACCGTCTGTCATAAATGTCCTGTATAGATGGGAGGGCAACCCCAGTGATGGACTGGGCAGTTTTCACCACCTGCTGTAGGGCTTTGTGGTCAGCAGTACTGCAGTTGTCATACCACACTGTGATGCAGCCTGTCAGTATGCTTTCTGTTGTGCATCTGTAAAAGTTAGTGAGGATCTGGGGACATATCTTAGCCTTCTTCAACCGTCTTAGGAAGTACAGGCGCTGTTGCGCTTTCTTAATCAGACAGGTGGCATTGAGAGACCATGTGAGGTCCTCGGTGATATGGACGCCAAGGAATTTAAAGTTACTGACCCTTTCCACTTCAGTTCCGTTGATGTGGATAGGGACATGTCCGTTTTGCAGTTTCCTGAAACCAACGATCAGCTCCTTGGTTTTGCTGACGTTGAGGGTGAGTTGTTGTCTTCACACATTGACCTCCTCCCTGTAGGCCCTCTCATCATTGTCTGTGATCAGACCTACAACTGTGGTGTCATCGGCAAACTTGATGATGGGGTTGGTGTTGTGTTTGGTCTTACAGTCGGGGTGTACGGCCGGGATGCTGCAGGATGCAGTGGGGTGGTCTGCATTTTCTAAATCCCCAGGCGCTGGCAAACCCCAGTGAACACCTGGGACTGGTCACTGTGGATGTCCTCCGGCACCCACAGCCTGGTGAATATTCCCTCCATCAGGGCCTCGGCCGAAGGGTGTAAATCTCAGGCTACTTTGCAAAATAATCCATGGCCACCAGGACGTAGTGGTTGCCTGCCTTAGTGTGCAGAAACGGGCCCTGTATGTCCACCCTCACTCCTCTTGGGATGGCCCTTCTGAGCCACGCAAACTGCACACGTGCAGCAGAAATGCATCACGTTCCGGTGGCAGAGACCCCAATAGAAGTGGCCCTGGAGTCGCTGCAGGGTTTTCGCGGAGCCGAAGTGCCTGGCTGACCGTGCACTGCCTGGAGCAGTCGTGGCACCACAAGCTGTCACCCGACCTCGCCGTTGGAAGGTACCTGCCACCCCCGGCGCAGCACCCCGTCCCCCACCTCCAAGGCCTCCCACAGAGTGCCTTCATGGACTTGGGGTGAGGGGCTAGCTCCCCCCGTGTGGGCTGGGTCCCTGCTGCCTTCCAGCAGAGCACTGGCCCGATGTCGGGGTCCACCTCCTGCTGTCACGCCAGGTCTGCCAGGTCCACACCGAATGGTCCGCTCAGGGACATGGCTGTAGCGCACACTTCCCTACTGACGCAGGCAACCTCCACACGCTGCTCCTGCCAGGTGCAGTAGTGGCAGTCTGCTGCCTTGCAGGGTCGCCATGAAAGAGCATCTGTGTTTCAGTGTCGAGACCCCGCACGGTGCATGACCGTGAAGTTGTACTCCTGCAGGAACTCAATTCACCTAGCCATTTGGCCCTCCAGCTCCTTGAAATTGAGCAGCCAGGTGAGGGACGCATGGTATGTTTGCAGTTTGAAACGAGTCCCGAACAAGTAGGGCTTGAAATGGCGGACCGGGTAACGCAATGATTTCTCATGACGCTGAGCACATGGTTAAAATATGCGATTCCCCGCATTCCCCATCAGGTCCCTCCTGCTCTAGCTCTGCCCCCACCCCGATATCACTAGCGTCGGTATCTAGCACATAGAGTAGCGACGGATCTGGGAAGGTCAGGAGGGGAGCTCCCACCAGTGCCTCCCGTAGGCCCCAGAAAGCCACCTCACACTCCATGTCCCACACAAAACAGCACCCGTTCTCCGTGAGGTGGTGTAGCGGGGCGGCGAGGCTGGCGAAGGCCTGTACGAACATCCAGTAGTAAGATGCCAACCCCAGGAAACTACAGAGCTCTGCCACGGTGCGGGGTGTCAGACAGTTGCGCACTGTGGCTACTTTCCCCGGGTCTGTGGCCACCCTTTGTGGTCCACATGCCCCAGGAAAGTAACCTCCTGCCTCAGAAGCTCTCATTTCCCTGGGTTGAGCTTCAACCTGGCCCGCCGGATGCAGACCAACACTAACCAAAGGTTTGTCCTGCGGTGGGAGGTGACCTTCCTGGGACACATCGTCGGACCACGAGGTGAAGGACAGGGTGCTGTGCCGGGGATGGCAGGTGCCTTCCTGTGGTGAGATCCGGTGGTGCTGCAGCTGCTCTAGGAGGCAGCGCTCCGAGTGGTGCATGGTTAGCCGGACGTAGGGCACTTCGGCTCGACAAAAACCCTGCGGTGCCTCTGAGGGCATTACTATTGGGGGCTGTGCCACTGGGACGTGGAGCAGTACTGCCAGACATCTGCAGTGTGAATGGTGCAATTGGGTCCTGCCAAGCGCTCCCAGGCCTCCTTCCAGCAACATCGGTTGGAGGCTCCCATGGAGCTGGTGGGGGTGGACGTTTTGGGCCCATTTCCACGTACCGAGGCCGGGAACCGCTATGTCCTGGTGGCCGTGGACTACTTCACCAGGTGGGCCGAGGCCTACGCCTCACCGGACGAAAGCGCGCCTACGGTGGCTGATGCCCTGCTGGAGGGGATGTTTGCCAGATTGGGGGTGCCGGAGGATCTGCACAGTGACCAGAGGTGAAACTTTGAGTCCCAGGTTTTTACCAAGGTACAAAACAGAGTACTGTATCTGTTGTATTTTCTGGTATAGTCGTTGAATAGTGGTATAGAATTTAGATCTACAAAAGATGTTTCTCATGAGATTGTCTTGTTTTCTAAAGACACTATTGGACACATTCCTACACATTTCACATCAAACCAAGAAAATACGCATAAACATGGCCAAACAAAAACTAAATCATCTTCTTTACAAACTAACATCAAAATCTCAGCTAAAAACAACAAAATGAAAAAAACTTCCAAACAAACAAAAGCAGAAGAAAAGTGGTTTGAATCCAGAACTGCATACCGAGTCAGATATTAGCAACAATGTTCAGAAGGTTACAAAATGTCATTTTCAGCTCAAATAAATGCGTTTGTGCAGCCTTTTCCATCCAACTGTAACTACTGTGGCCAGAACTGCATACTGATTCAGATATTAGCAAACAATGTTCAGAAGGTGACAAAACGTAATTTTCAGCTCAAATAAATGCGTTTGTGCAACCTTTTCCATCCACCTGTAACTACTGTGGCCAGAACTGCATACTGAGTCAGATACTGTATACATCCAACTGTAACTAGTGTTACCAGACCTTCATACAGAGTCAGCTATTATCAACAATGTTTAGAATGCTACAAAACGTCATTTTCAGCTCAAATAATTGCTTTTCTGCACCGTTTTACATCCAACTGTAATTAGTGTTACCAGAACTTCATTCAGAGTCAGCTATTATCAACAATGTTCAGAATGGTACAAAACGTCATTTTCCGCTCAAATAAATGCTTTTCTGTACCGTTTTACATCCAACTGTAATTAGTGTTACCAGAACTTCATACAGAGTCAGCTATTATCAACAATGTTCAGAATGGTACAAAACGTCCTTTTCCACTCAAATAAATGCTTTTCTGTACCATTTTACATCCAACTGTAAATGTCGAGTGAGGCGCCATGAGAATAAAAACTGCGAAGGTATTAAAATATTAAGTTCTGAAGATCTTGTTTGATTCTTCATGATGCTTTTAAACTTGTATTAAACCCACAAAATTAGTATTCTATTTTCGATGCCAAAAGACACCTAATGTGGAAATTCGTTGCATGCATTGAGCTAAGTATCTGTATACATTTTGACTACGACCAAAAACCCAGTGTCATGGACGTCCAAAGGGACTACCCGTGGGGAGCAGGAGAGCGGAAAAAGACCCATATGCGTAGCGGCGAGATGGGAAAAAGGCCCGGGCTCATTAGTACAAAGAGTTCAGGAATGCCGTATAGAAACCTATGCCCTCAGGGAGCGGATGTGGGGCGCCCTGGTGCTAGGCGGGTCTCAGGACATCCGAACGTCAATGCTGAGCCAGGACAGAGTGCAAGACCCGGAAATATATAGCCCAAGGGAAAGAGAGGGACCGGAAGGACAGCAGACCGGAAACCAGGGACAGGACAGAGAAGGAGCGCCCTCTGGCTGCAGAGGGCGTGACACCCAGGATTATACCCACCATGGAAAACTGTAGCATTGAAGGTTTGAAATCTTTCTTGCTTTATTGAATTCATGTTAGCGGTTAAAAGGAAAATGGTCTGCTGAAGAGTAGACCTAAGCACAAACCTAACAGTATGTGCTTAGGTTTTATTTACTGTATGTACTTTGTAAGGGAATATGCATCTTTTATTTATGATGTAATAATTTGTGGATTCTGTTTAATCTAAATTATCTTTAGCTCAGTGTTTGTAATGTGTGTTTTAAATAGTTCCACATGGAAAGTAATTATGTAGCAATGTGAGAGTTACAAATTACCTCTGATTTGTGATGAAATGTTGGTGGTGAGAAGTGTGTGTTTTGGAATTTCCTATCAAAACTCACAGTTCTGTGTCAATATGGGGCCCTAACCTGAATCTGCATTAAATTATTCAAAATCTTTTTGGAACCAACACAGAGATTGATATGAAATTTATAAGACACCCAAAGCTATTTCAGTTTTTCTCCTCACAAGCTGCTTGAACAATTTGTGTATTCACAGCAGGCCAGCATATACTGTATTTTGAATCATGTCCTTTTCTAGTTCAATTCAATTAATTTCAATTCAATTTATTTTTATATAGCGCCTTTCACAACAAGGTTGCCCTAAGGCGCTTAACAATACAATTGACGATACATTTTGTCAATACGGAACAGAAGACCAGAAGACAACAGAGGAGAGGAACCAAAAACAACTTAGTAATGAGAGAAAAAACCTCTAGTGGTCCAAGGTCAACAGGTACCCCAACCCCTTTGGGCATGCTAACATTATATAGTTTAAAAAAGGAAACGATGAGGGTATTAATCCATCCATCCATCATGTCTTTTGTGTGTTAGTACTCCATGCAGATCTCTGTAGACCAGTAAATTCCTCCTAAACGATAGCTATATCCACGATGTTCCTGTTGGATCCATGGCAGTGATGCAGCATCCAATTCAGATGTTACCCAGCCCGGGCACCATCCGGACATGTGGGGAGGAGAATAGGATAGTTTGGTCAGAACAGATGTATCTACCTGGTGGGCCAACATAGAGACACACAATGGCATGTACAGCAGCACCAGCAGCCATGGTTGCAGCAGGCTATAATGTAAGAGTTGAACCTCTAGGTAACTGCATCAGCATGCATTGGCTGCAAAGGAACAAGTAAAGGTTTGTTTATTTGTTCTGAAAAGAGAAGAAAAGAAACAATGTTTTTGGCTCCACACCCAAAGAAGGCTCCACAGCCGAAACGTTATGTTTCTTTTCTTCTATTTTCAGCAGGGAATAAACCTTTACTTGTTCCTCATGTCCTTTTCTGTCAATTGTTCCTGTTTAAACACTACATATTGGTAAATTAACTCCAATTCTACTTAATTAAACAACATTTTCAAATTTAAAACAATTTAGCTAACTCCAAACCTGTCAGGCATACATCTTGTAATAATAACATTAAATTGTTACAAAAATATGGTCTTATGTCACAAAGCTGAAACATTGAACATTGAACATGATCAAATCACAGCATACTGTAAATGTCAAACTATTACTGTTCAACAATGGTTTATACAATTGTAAGTCAATAAATGATAGATGTTATTCTGGAGAAAATTAAATGCATTTCCCTTATTGAAATCTTGTTGGCATTTAGCCAAGTGTGTGTCAACATATTGTCACCAAAGCTTGAATCTGTGATGGCTGTTCTCCAGCCACAAATTTAAATAGCTTCTGTTCAAAACCTGTTAGGGAATGAAAATCTAACCTGATATTTATCATCCTGGACTAAATATTTTATTCTACTGTAAAATAATATTACTGTGTAAACAATGATGACAGCCATCTTTCATAATGGCTTTGTTAATAACTGGTCAATGTAATAAGCATCACATGTTTTAGGTCTAATCAGTAATCATTAATCATTTTTTAATAAATTGATACATTGATAAAAACACGTCTGAAAAGTAAATCTTATGCTGTTGAAAAGCACCTCAATTGACTCCAATCATATACTGTGTGTATAGAAATACATGTTTGCATTTTTGATCTACCCTAATTACCATACTCTTTGATAACCTAGTTATCTTGCCTGGAATTTATGCATATCTTTTTCAATATGGGTTCTGATCAATACATAGTAATTAAGCTGCTGTTGTTAGGGTTACTAATGATCTTCTGATGGTTGCTGTCTATTGTTATCAATTCTTGTCCTTAGCGCTATCCTAAACAATGTTGATCATAACATCTTTCGGTATAGATTAGAGATGTTTTTGGTATTACTAGAACTTTTTTGGAGGATTTAATCCTTATCTGACAGAAAATAATTTGCTTAATTTGTTGGTTTTAGTACCTATATGCCATTTGAGTCTGGTTCTTTGTATAGTAAGTATCGTATCAGTTTTACATTTCAGATTTACATTTGCACATAACTTGACATTAATCAAGCTTTCTGCTGTTTCACACTGCTTAAATAATGTTAAAAATATTTTCAACCAAATATTTTTTGGTTATTGATGCTCTTCATATTAGTCTAAGGACTCAGGTTAGGAATTTCTTTGTCAAAATGACCTTGTGTTGTGACAGTGTCGATTTTCCGTCTTTGTAACACTGCCTGTACACATCCTGCTTGATTATTGTGATGCCGTGCCTGTTTGTGTATCCGTACGGTTCTAAACAACTACAGTCAATTGCAATGAACTGAAAGTAGCGTACTAACAGGAGTTCATCCCGTTCTTAGTACGCAGCTGCATTCCAAAGTTGTGCTCCACCTTAAGACCAATTGCAATGAACTTTGCAGCTGTGCTTAATCTGCAGCATCGTACTAAACCTGTCCTCAATTGCAACAAACACAAAGTAACAGCTTCTGCCCTCAGAGGTGACTAAAGTAGCAGACTAACTTAAACCAATGGTTTAAGCAATTTAGTACCGTACTTGGCGTAACGCTGCATCGCATTAGAAGGCTCCCGAATATAGTGGAAATAATATTGCCACTACATACTGATATATCTGTCGCTTGGGAAATTATTGTAATATTTAATTAAAATTGCTTAACATTCATACCACATTTATGAATAATGAAGTATGTGTGTATTAACAAAAGAGTAATTTACTAATAATTACATTTAATGTCAATCATTATTAGTAGCTGTGAATTTTAAGATATCCTAGGAAAGAGAGTAGAACTTAAGCAAATAGTTATATAAATAGATTATGAGCCGTTAATGTGTTCTATAAAATCTGGGAGTCAACTGAATATATTTGTTAAATATTTTATTGTGATGGGTCTCCATATTTGTGGTTATCAGAGGAAAGTAGGGATAATGAGCAAATGGGTGGTACATAGAATAATATCTGAAGGCAAATGCAAGCATACATTAAAGAAAAAAAACGATGATGGTGCTGGCTCTTGATGGACTGGTATGCAAACCAAATGACAGAAAAGGAAAGGGTTGTTTTAAAATTCCAAAAGCTGTCATGATTGTAATCCCTCCTCTTAAGGGCGCTCCGGCCCTTTCGTATTTTAGTGGATTACATGCACCTGCCCCCTGTTTTGTCCATATTCATTTAAGGCAGGCACTGCTGCTATGCCTGGCTCAGCACTGGGAGATGGACACCCGGAAGCCTGCCTACCAGCGGGTCCAGGAGAGACCCGCTGGCATATGCTTCATTACTGCGTCCTGACCATCTGAGTCCGGGGCTCGGATTGCCTGGCCTCAGATTTTATTCTCTATCCCTGTTCTGGATCCCGTTCCAGATTTTAACTGTGTTTGTTTCATCTTGGATGGATCCCCCGGTTTTGGACTTTGGACTGCGCCCCGGATTACCCCTTTTGGATTGTCTGGACCTGTTTGCGCTTGCCATGCCCACCAAGCCCCCCGAAAGGCTGACTCTGCGCTCTGACCCCAAGCTTCTCTCCCTGTCTGTGTGTCTCACTGAGAGCAAGTTGGGGTATGTGAAAAGACAAATTCCTAATACAATAAATTGTATATGGCCAATAAAGTGATCTTATCTTATCTATCCTGCTGTACCTTCCCCGGATGTCCTTCTCCACTTACTTCCGGATTATAGTGTCTGCATAGGGTCCTGAACTACATTTCGCAGGAGCCTGGACTGGCTACCGTTAAAAAAGCTCATTCAATGTGGCTTCTTGCATTTTTATGTTATAGTGCAGCTCTTGTAATGTTGCAGGATTGTGCACAGGTGTCAGAAGATACCATCATAAAGAATAATCATGGTCACCCACAACAACTCCAGAATACAATCCTTCCTCAAAATTTGATTTCAGACGACTGCTGTCAAACTTTGAGCAACATATGTACTGCCAGCCCATCCTGCTACCACGTTGAGAAATCTTAGGTTATGGTCACATACCATTTGACAAATAATCGAAGAATACCAACATCTGTTGATGTAAACGGGATCTTTTCTTTGCCTGTGAAAGCGAATGGGGATATGTGTACAATCAATAGCACCAACTCTTGGGATTCCGGTTTTAGTGTAAAAAGCTGTGCAGATACTACGTTGCTCCTTTTCATTTGGCATAGCAGGTAGATCGTATGTAGGGCCGCAATGGCTGCAGCGACTCTGTGAACTGTGCGGCAAACTGTGATTTCGTGTGCTTTTATAACATCGCCATCACATTGAAAAAAGATCCAGTGGCAAAAAACCACAAAGCTAGTTGAATCTTCAGTATCTTAATTAGTCTTCTGACACCATTCTTTGTAAGCCCGTACTGCATTTTAAGTTCCTGTTCGCTACATGCAATGAATGGATTATACAAATTGTGATATTGCCTGGATACAATTCGGGCAGACTGTGCTGTTCGAGTCCATAAAACTCCATCGTAGTAGCTCAGCATCTTCACAGATTTTGAGTGACTCTGTTAATATGTTTATGAAAGAAAGCAACGAGAACACCTGTTGTGGAGCATTGTAATTTGTTCCAAGTGGCCACTCATTGCCTTTGGCTGCCGGCTGAGCAGACTGTGGAGGGCAAAAGATCAGGACTGTTACCAAGATCTTTGAGTAATGAAGCTAGTTTATTTATTACATGTGTAATTTAGAAGCACTTTAATAATGGCTTTAAAATATTGCATTGCTCAAAAATATTTGCTGCACAGGCAGTTTGCAAAACTCATTAATAATGACTATTGTTTTTAATTAATTCACACTTCAAATACCTTATAGTGCAAAAGCTATGCAAACAATATTAAGTGAAAGATCACAGCTGACTATACAGTAACACATCGTTAGTGTATAGCCTATAAATGCATCATTTCGCTTTATAAGAAAGAATTGCAACCATGGCTCTTTGAGTTCAGAACTACACATTGGCTTAAAAAGTTTATTTAATTGAGCTTATCAGGAATGTTGTGGAGACAGTGGACTCCACAGCAATGCTGAGGCGAATCAATGCTTGAACGTCAGGAACTACAGTAGCAGCTTTAATGCCAGCTTCCCAGATATACTGTAGTAGATGGCTATCCAGCATTAACAACTTAAAAAGCCTCTGGAAGAGGCTAAAAATCGAGGCCCGCAATGCCATGACACAGCAACATTCCCTTCGGTCGTCAGGCAGGCCAGTACCACTTCTGCCCCATCTGTATGCAGAAATAAGGTGCTATTGACAGTGACAGCACTGGAATAAATACACAAGGTAAGACTATACATTTCTTTCAATACTGGGGTGGCTTCTTTGGAGAAGCAAGATGTTTTAATTTTAATGTTAATGTCTCAGTTGCCAAAATTACTCCAACCTGTGTTCAACGTGAACACCAACTTAGAGAACTGAAATCATACAGATTTTCTTTCTGTGCAGGCTCACATGAGCAGGTATGCAACTGAAAATAATAAAATGATACTGTTTGGTACTTTAAACAGGTGCTGTAAGTGAAGATGGAGCACATTCCAAAGGAGCTCAAGTAAGTATGTCATATAATGCTATTTTTGTATTTCAGCATGTACACATTCTTACTACTCTTGTATTTTGTTTTAGGGGGCACAGTGGAGTGGAGAATCCAGTGCTGGAGCCTCACAAGCTTCTGTGGGAGACTCTGCCTCCCTCTCCTCCAATGCTTAAGTTGCTTTCCAGTGTTACGTTAAATATGGTACTAAGTTGCTTGAACCATATGAAGAGGTGGTTTAAGTTAGTTCACTACTTTAGTCACCTCTAGAGGGCAACAGCTGTTACTTTGTGTTCATTGCAATTGAGAACAGGTTTAGTACGGTGCTGCGGACTAAGTACAATTGATCTCCAGTATCCTCAAAACACAGCTATTAAGTTTGTTTTCACTGCAATAAAACTATTTTGTAATAACCACATTAATAGTGTAATGCCAAAAATATTTTTTAAGACAAAAGCTTCACAATGTTTGAATAATGTAGGGAGACAGGGTTGGCGAGGAATTCAAATTCCTCTCAGCCTTCTGCCGCAATGCCAGGCGAAGGAGCCACAATAATATATACAGTATATTCTTACCAGTAAAACCAAAACACAACCTCACATACTATACAGCACAAAACACAAGACAACCTGAGCTTTTCAGAACTGTGTTTCATAACTAGATATATCAGCATGAAGCAAATGAACCTTTTTTTCATAGTTATATTCATCTCGAGTTTCAGTTTAGACAAGCAGGAAAACGTATCTATAATTTATTGGTTCTCCAGCAAAATACAAGCGCAAAAGTAAAAATTCACTAAAATACATAAAATACATTTTACCCTACCTTGAAAAAATGTATTAATTTTACTGTTTTTACTATGAAAATTCACGAGTTTCTAAAAAGACTGCAACTGCCAAAGCCTTGTACATTCAAATCAACTGGCTCTTATAGCATGCATGTGTAGATTTTTTTATATCACTTAACCTGTTTATTATGTGTACTGTATATGCTAGGTATGAGTGTATAACACCAAAAAGTGCACAAAAGTAAAAAACATTTCTTTAAAACTGTAAACATTATAAGAAGCCTTTCTAGGGCTCGCAGTATTGGCATAATACAGTAAAAATGTCTTCTTTTATTGTTTATTATTATTTATTTTACATTTTTTCGAAAGGCTGAGAAAACCAATTCATGGCCTATCTTAATAAAAATGATGCAGATTTTTCATACTTGTTCAATCACTTTCAAACTGTTTTTCATGGTAGTAGACATTTTAGAGTAGACCTAGATAAATACATTTATATCCTAATTATCCTACAACTTGAGAAATGGATTTTTGAAGAAAGACGATAATATGCATCTGTGTTTTTTCCTGTTTTTGTTCTGGATATTTCTTTTAAAAGTGTGTACTGAAAAAGACATATAAAAAATCTGAAAGTTCAGACAAGATGTCCAAGTGGTTCCCTTTAATTCAGTACCCCAACTAGGTCTGCACTGTGTGTAGATTCCAAGATAATTCAAGAACTTAAAAGGTGCATCCATTTTTTTACATAAAATGAGTTTTAGAACTGTAAAAATTAAATTTTACTAACATGTGAATATCATATTATCCATGGTAACTTTACTTCGCTTTGATTGGTTAGAAAAAGAAACATTACCATTCCGCAAGGAATAGGGGGTAATTCCCTATAACAAAGTCAGCTCCAATGCGCATAAAGTATTCATTAGGTTAGCTCGTGAGCACTCTTGTGACATGCTGTTTAGAGATGGGACACCCTTGCAGATCTGAGTGGGAACACACATATGAAGGGCACAAGACTGCAAGTGTGCATATTAGCACACAGCCTATGAACAAACAGATCATCTAATTGGGCATAAAGTGAGTACATACTGTACAAGGTTACGTACAGTACTTACTCTTTTAGACTCATCATTAGACCTTTAGAATGTCTTTCTCTAAAATGCCATAATGTAATGTTGCAGCCGGTTGCAGCTGTGAGGATGGTGAACCATCAGAACCCAAGTGCAAGTGACTGCAGAGCGGCAGAACACCCAAGGAGACCCAACTGATTGAGAAATCAGATCCTGGAGAAAAGGAAAGTGTAAACAGAAGGGTGGTAATAAAATAATTAATTACTGGCCGACGGGGCTTAAACAGCCCAGGCTGGCCAATAATGAGAAGGGAAACAGAAAAAGCAAAACAGAACTGACTAGCAGAGGAAGAATGGCCTCCATTGGTCAGGAAGAAAAGAAACCAAGTGAAGCACAATGGTCCAGAAGATGCTGGCTTTCTGCATCCCTGGCAAATAAACAGAGAGGCTGAAATGACAAAGTGCCAGTCCAAAATTAGACCACCCTAGCCCGCTGACTGGAATGTGGGACTCGGCTCCGGGACAGAACCAGCTACTGATCCCCCAGAAGGGAAGGGTGCTGCACAGATCTGGGAGGCATCGCTCCAAGTTGCCAGGGGTGCAGACCGGCAAGCCCACAGGCCGATGCACTGGACTGTAAAAGAAAAAGTAGTATCCTCTGGAAACAGCTGTGCTTTGCCCCACGGGCTTACTGATAGGAGAGGTCTCACCAAACTGGTGAGGCAGGGAACTCCCACACAGTGGTCCAGTCAGAGGGCCCAGAAGCCGGTGATTCAAGGTTCATGCCCTTATGGGGGGGTCTCCTCTTCCTTCCAGGTTTCACTCTCTGACTGAGGCGTCTGGGTGTGAATGGAATCGGATACCTAGGTGTCCACTGGACCAACCCGGGGAGACATCTGTGAAGAACAGGAGGCAGGGACCCTTCTTAAATCCCTTTTAGCTGTCAGAGCCCTGGGTCAGCACAGCTGCAGGGAGTGGTCCTAGTCACAGCTGGGGAACAAGAATCCTCAGGGAGGCCAGGCTAACAGAAACTGAGGCTGAGGCTTTAGGGAACTGGAGAACAGATGAGTGAAGACAGGACAGGGTGAAATAAATACAAACAAAACAGAGAACTAAAGTGCAGATGTGAAAACTGAAAGGGGGTGAAAAGAGCAATGATGGAGAGCCGCTGAAGTTGGGCTTTGTCTTTAAATAGAGAAAGAGAAATTGAGTAGGGAATGGAATAATTGTAATTAAATGCAGATCACCTGAAGGGGACAATGCAGCAAGTCCTGGAAAACCGTGAGTCCTCATGAGAATGTGATGGTTTCCCAGGGTCACTGCTGGATGAGAGAGGGCTAGCCTGAGTACAGATGGATCCTTCCCTTTTCCTACTGTATATCCATACAGTACAAACACTTCCATTTTCAACCTCACAGACCTGCAAAAAATTGGTTCCACATGCTATAACAATTTATTTTTGCTATTTTTAAAGTATAAGTACCACTATACTTGGGTTTTTTACTCATCATTGCAGTGGCTGGGCATTGGAGGTGTCTTTATATTTCTCTTCACACTTCTGCTGATAATGGTCATTATTATGAAAAAAAACCACACGAACTTCCCACCTGGTTCCTGGGCTCTGCCCTTTGTGGGAAATGTCTTTAATGTTGATCCCATTCAACCCCACATTTACATGAGCAAGGTCAGTGCTTTTTTATTCCATTAACTGAAATATAGTCATATTATCGTGAGTATTGTAAAAGAACCACAGATGACATGTTGATGTTATATGATATGTTAAATGTTTTTACAGATTACAGTTGACTAGGGGCTTACTACTTCTGAAAAAAGAATTTCAAAATATGGACACAGCTAGCTAATTAAAATCTGGGTACCTCATATACCTAGAATTTTAGCTACCCTGAGTGATAACTTGAGAGTTTAATATGCTGATTAATCCTAAATTCTTAAAACTGAAATGTACATTACATTGTTATTTTAAATGCAGATTAGACTTTTCCCTTCAGAGGTCAGTTGTACATAAAAGCAGACAAATCAATAACCAACACCAGCTGAACTCTGTGATCAGGGCACTAGTACATTTAAGGACAACTACTTCTGATTAAATGAAAATGGATACTAATAACTTGACAAATGCTTAACCATTTTTATATCCCTTTCCAGTCAAATTATTTTATAAAGATACAAACCACACATTACCACACACAATTCAACACTGAATATTATTTTCTGTATTCAATATTAAGACAAAAAGTTTTTAGATGGCATGAGTAGTTTTCTAAGTGAACAATACACTTCTGTTTTTAATCATAAGAATTTCTTCAGCTTGCTCACCATTATGGAGACTTATTCAGCCTACAGCTGGGAAGAAATAAAAGTTGTGGTAAACAGCCATAAACTTTGAAGGAGGCTCTTCAACCAGGCAGACTCTATCTCTGGACATCCTTCAACACCTTTGTTTTATCACATCAACAAATGTCAAGGTAAATTCTTTTTTTAAGAAATAGGAATAGCCACTTATTTTTTTTATACAGTATCTACTCAGTTTGGTATTATTAATTGTTTAAGACTTGACTCTCTGGAAATGTCTACTACACGCACACAGAAACCACAGAAAAGCACACTCACCTTACAGAGCCCCACATTATATCTTTCCACATGCTCCTGAGAATTAGAATTGATTGGAAGAGCTCACTGGGGTTAGTGCATACTTGCTGGTGTCTTGGATTTTCATACTTTAGTTTCTGACTTTAGTTAAATGCAAACACACCAGGACTCCAACCAGGAGATTGAGGTTTCCACTTCTTCTTCCTGTTAAACCCCTTGGTTAAGTGTGCAAGTGTGTTAAGTGTATGTTTTAGGTCATCTTCTTATGGCAGCCCAATGAGTTTGATGGTGTTGTTTTGGACATTGAAAGACAAGATGTTGCTTTACATCTCAGAATTAATTCTGCTGGTGCCTACTCATTATTGACATCATCAATAAAAACCAGTGAGCCAATGGCAGCTATTAATGCCTAATCCATGACACTCCCATGCTTAGATGATGCTATATGCTTTCATGTGGTGTGTTTAAGATTATTTGCAGTCCCTATCTACTGTTTTGCCATTCTGTCACTTTGATAAAGGTTTAAGTTCATCACATCTGTCTCAAAACCTTTGTTCCAAAACTGTTGTGGCTCTTCTTTGTACTTCTTTGCAAATTACAATGTGGCCTTTCTGTTTTTAGAGGTTTATATTTTGCAGTGTAGCCTTTGTAATTCTCCTGTCAAAGTCTTCTGCACACAGTGAATTGAGTTATTACAAATGTATAAACATATCTTACTTATTTGCCTTTTATTTATGGGCACATTTACATTTACATGACATTTACATATAAATACAAATATTGTATATTGAATAGCCAGCAGCCATATCACTCTGCAACTTACAACTGGCAACCCACTGAAGTTAAGCAGGTGTGAGCCTAGTCAGTACCTGGATGGGAGACCTCCTTGGAAAAACTAAGGTTGCTGCTGGAAGAGGTGTTTGTGGGGCCAGCAGGGGCCAGCAGGGGGCACTCACCCTGCGGTCCATGTGGGTCCTAATGCCCCAATATAGTGATGGGGACACAGTACTGTAAATGGGTGCCGTCCTTCGGATGAGACATAAAACCAAGGTCCTGACCCTCTGTGGTCATTACAAATCCCAGGGCGTTTCTCGAAAAAGAGTAGGGATGTAGCTCCGGCGTCCTGGCCAAATTTCCCATTGGCCCTTACCAATCATGGCCTCCTAATAATCCCCGTCTATGAATTGGCTTTATTTACTCTGCTCTCCTCCTCACTGATAGCTGATGTGTGGTGAGCGTTCTGGCGCACTATGGCTGCTGTCGCATCATCCAGGTGGATGCTGCACATTGGTGGTGGTTGAGGGGAGTCCCTATTACCTGTAAAGCGCTTTGAGTGGAGTGTCCAGAAAAGTGGTATATAAGTGTAAGCAATTATTATTATTAGTATGTTTATGATTATTTTTATTAATACTTACAATATTCAATACTATTATTGTAGCTATAGAATTCAACAAGAATAAGACTAAGATTATTTTAACTGGCTTATACCATCAAGTCTCAAAATTAGACAGTCTAAAACTCACTTTTGGTGATACAGAAATAGTTCCTCAAATTATTTTAAAAAAAAAGGTGAATTTTGATTCTTTCCTCTCTTGAATCTCATGTCTGCAAAATCTGCTGCACATCTTTCTTCCATTTTCAAAACATATTCCATTTAAGACCATTTCCTTCTCTTACTAATGCCAAGGAAATTAAGCTTTTATTTCCTCAAGGCCAGACTACAGCAATGTTTTGCTAGTTGGATCATCCAAGAAATAAATTTAGAAGCTACAGTATGTCCAGACCTGTGCTGCTCAAATGCTAACCAAGTCTACAAAATCCAGAATATTTCTCCTTTGCTGAAGAACCTGCACTGGATACCAGTCTGTTACAGGTCAAACTTCTCTTATTCACCTACGGTGCATGGTCTGTAAGAAGGGTGCGTCCCAGAAGAGTGTCATGGTGGGGTGATTGTTAAACTGACGAAGAAGGGAAACATCACCGATTGCAATAACTGGTCTTCTGGACCATATTAATAAGTCGACTACGTGATGCGGTTGACGCAACACTGCAAGAAGAACAAGTGGGATTTCGCAGTGGGTGATCATGTACTGAACAGATATTTACGCTACACAACATCATTGAACAGTGCATTAAGTTCCAGAGACCAATATTAACACATTTTATTAATTGTAAAAAAGCATTCAACAATGTACACAGGGAAACGCTGTGGAATATCGCCAAGTTCTATGGCATCCCCAGCGATATATTGTCTTCAAAAATATCTACCTAAACTCTCGTTGTTGTGTGAAGACAGATACTGGTGTTACTAACTTTTACCATTGACCATCGATATGGTCATCAACAGCAATTAACATTGACACAGAAATTCACCTGTATAAAGCCATACAGTACCTACAGTACATACCGCGATTTACGCCAGTGAAACATGGAAAAGAATGTCTCGAATAGCACAGAACCTGAATGTTTTCCAACAGTGGTGCGTGCGAAAAATACTTAACATCACCCACTGCAACCATGTTACAAATGAAGAAATCATACAAAGAGCCAACTTAGTGACAGAACACATACTCCGGCTGGCAGGCCATATTCTACGCCTACCACACCACTGACATCCAAAGATCGTAATGAGATGGACTCCACAGGGCGGTAAAAGGAAAAGAGGAAGGCCAATGCAGACTTGACATAACATGCTCTGAGAACATCTACAACATGCCAGCATTACGTGGGAAGGGGTAGAAGATGCAGCAGCTGATCGTACACGCTAGCAACAAATCGCTGCCCGCTGTGCTTAGTAGCACAGGAGGACCTAAGCTAAGCCTAAGACTACAAACATTTTGCCACATGTTTATAGTATGACATACTGTAGGTACTTTGTTACAAACCCCATGCAGGATTGAGATGAATTCTTCACAGTTCCATACAAATCCCCTTTTTGGAGAAAAAATTGAGATACTTGTCACCCATCTCTTTCAAAGTTGCTGTTGTCCTCAAGGTGGCATTCCTAACCAATTATCTCCTTGCCCGGCTGCTCAGTTTGATCTAAGCAGTGTCTGGGTGCCTTCCATTTCTGAATTCTGAATCCCCAATTAATGATTGATTTCACTATGTTCAAAGACATATTAAGGGTATAGTAAAGGGTAGGGCTTAATTGTATATATTAAGGGCATAGTGAAGTGTTTTATACCCTTCTCCTAAACTATAACTTTATACATACAACTGTATCTCTAAAGTATTTTGAAAGCTCCTTTATTTTCAGGATTCAGTCGTTACTTTCGTTACTTTCTGTCTGAGGGACCTAACAGAAGAGTATTTATTCTGAAATAATGTGAAACACCAACTAATTGTTTGTTTTAAGAATTTAGTAACTGCCACAGCAAAGAGTTTGAATATTTGTTTAATCATTCCTTTTCCACTTTTCTTTCATATTGTTGCCTCTGTATCCAACTACGTAAGTATCTCTAGGAATCTAGACATAATGGGTAACACCTGGCTATTGTCAACTTTTCCAGCTTCAAACCAAAGGGGTGTTTGGCTGAAGATGTAGAGGTTGAGATTCAGTGATCAAATCAATGATGAAGTTAAACTTAGTTCAGAGTAGATGATTAAGAATCAATTAACAGTCTAGGAAAAAAGCATAAAAAGGTAAGACAAGGTTTAAAAAACAAAGAAAATTCTGTAAGACATTTCAGCATTATCCTAACTGTTTAGAATTGTTAACCATTTTTTCTTGTTTCATGTAGGAAGACTTTTTGATCCTCATTTAAAAAGTAACATGGCTGTCTTCAACATCATCTGCTCCATGAAGCTTGTCTGTAGATTTGAATACGATTCACACTTTCAAGAGCTGCTATGTTTAATTTTGTATGCTTTTTATTTGCAAGGAAGTATTTGGGACAAGGTATAGAAAACTGTTCCTGTACATTCCTTAAGCAGCAAAAGCTTCATAAGTAGTTCAGGTGGGTAGCTGCGTCAGCATGCATAGGCTTCAATGGAACAAGTAATAAGTTTATTCGATGCTGAAAAAAAGAAGAAAGAAAACACAACGTTTTGGCCGTGGAGCCTTCATCAGGTGGGAGAAAGACAAGGCAGTAAGCAAAGGTAATGTAGCGGCAGAGCAAAGGCTGGGAGAGAGGAGGAGTGAGAGGCGGGAGCAGGGGACAGAAAGAGAGGCCAATTAAGAGGTGTGAAGTCAGAATAGGTGTAGAGAGGTGTGAAATGAAATCTCCAATGAATGGAGAAAATGTAGAAGAAAAGTAGTCTGTCGTTAAGAGAAGGGGGAAGGTGTGATCCTAGCTGCAGGATAATTTTGGTTTCTGTAGTCTTTCTGATGTATGAGTTCGGAAAACCGTCTTTGAGAACACAGACGGAGAGATTAGTGTGGCCATCGCCATCAGAGGTGAAATGGGAAACAATGGGCTTGGAGAGATCTTTAATCTTAACAGCCCTAACGTGTTCTCTGAAATGGTCTCCGAGTCTCCTTCCTGTTTCTCCAATGTAGATGGCTGGGCATTTACTGCAAGAGATACAGTAAATAAGGTTGCTGGAGGTACAAGATGCCATCTGGGTGATCCGGAATTGTCCTAAGGGGCCTTGAATGAGTGTGGTGTTAGATGTGTACTTGCAGGTGATACAGCAAGCTCTGTTGCAAGGAAAAGTGCCTGGTGTGGATGGTTGCTGGGGGCGGTTAAGGGAGCTGTGAACAAGAAGGTTGCGCAGATTAGGTGGTCGACGATATGAGATGATGGGCCAGTTAGAAAAGAGGGTCCCAATGGAGGGATCATCCTGTAGGATGGGAAAGTTGTCGTTAATAGTCCTGGGGATAGGAAGTGTGTTGGGGTGGTAGGGAAGTACCAAAGGAATGCGGTTGTTACAGCGGAGATTCCTGATTGAGTTCATGGTCCGAGGGGTGTTTTTGGCTTGGGCAAGGGCCCTGTCAATAACACTGCTGGGGTTTCCTCTGTTGATGAAAAACATCAAAGTACATCTTGAGGGCTTAGTTCTAGAAGTCGATGTTGTCGCCGTATAATCGTCGTAGCTGAAGGAACTGTGAACAAAGGAGAGAGTTTTTAGTGTTTTGGGGTGAAATGAGCTATACAGGAGATAGCTGTGTGAATCTGTGGGTTTGTAATAAACCGAAGTGGAGAGTCAGGGGTAGTTGATGGAGAAGTTGATGTCTAGAAACGGAAGAGTAGTGGAAGATATGTTAACCGTATATTTGAGGGAAGGGTGGAAGTTGGTGAAATGATGCAGAAAGCACTCAAGCTGGTCGTTGGAGCATGTAGTGGCACCAACGCAGTCGTCAATGCATCGCTTGTAGAGGTCAGGGACATAGCCAGTGTAGGAAGCGAAGAAGCGTTCTTCTACCCAGCCAACAAAAATATTGGCATAGCTGGGTCCCATTCTGGTGCCCATGGCAGCTCCACTCACCTGTTGGTAAAAGAGGTTATTGAATGAGAATGCATTCTGCAAGGCGTACCAGGGTGTAGGTGGGTGGATCAAGCACTGTGTGTTTGTCCAGCGTGTACTTGAGGGCTGTAAGACCGTCATTATGGGGAATGACGGTGTAAAGAGATGTGATGTCCACAGTAAAAATGTAGCAATCGGGGCCCTGAAATTGGAGATCATTAAAAAGTTGGAGTGCGTGGTTGGTGTCCTTGATGTATGAGGGAAGACCTTTAACCAGCAGTCTCATGAGGCTGTCGAGAAAGGCCGAGATGTAAGTAGTCGGACAGTTGCACGCTGATACGATGGGGCATCCAGGGGTGTTTGGTTTGTGGATTTTGGGGAGGAGGTAAAATTGAGATACCTGCGGATGTTCAATGATGAACCGGTTCGCCTCCTGGGGGAGCTCCTTCCTGCTGATAAGAAGGGAGATGGTGGATACCACATCCTTTTGGTAGTCAGTGGTAGGGTCATGCTGGAGAAGAACGTAGGCAGAAGTGTCAGTTAGTTGTCTAGAGGCTTCAATGATATATAGGTCCTTATGCCACACCACAACAGCGCCTCCTTTGTTTGATGACAATATCATCTCTGTTGCGGAGAGACTGGAGCGCCTAAATTTCTCCTTTGGTGAGGTTGGACCTCTGTTTACTGGGTATAGAGTGTGTCTTGGGAGCTTGATTGTTGCATTGGTTAATGAAATAATCGACTGGTGGAAAACAGCCAGAGGGGGGAGTCCAACAGCTCTGTTTGGGATTAATGTTGTTAATGACATCAATAACCGGATTGTTGTCAGCTGCCTGTGAAGAGGAATTGTCAGCAAAATGTGCTCGGAGATGGATCCTGCGGTAAAAGCGGTTAAGTTCGACATTGGTCTGGGGGATGTCCAGCTTCCTGGGAACTGGTACAAAACTGAGGCCTTTGCTGAGGAGGGATTGCTCATCCTGTGAAAGGGAAAGGTCAGAAGGTATAGTGACAACAAGGTTAGGACTGGTGAAGGTGTTTGGGGTGTTGATGGTTTTTTTCTGTAGAAGATGACCGAGTTTTTTGTCCTTCTGTGTAGTGAGAGACTGGTAGAGTTTAGAGTTGAGAGATCTAATGAGGTTAGTTATAAAGGGAAGACTATGTGGAGCCTCTTTGATGATGTTGTCGGAAAGGATAATCTGTTTTTTGAGGGAGAAAATGGTAGAAAGCATTCGTTTGCTAGAAAATTTTTTTAGAAGTCTCTGAATGTTACTCTGGGTGGTATCAGAATCATAAGAAAAGGTATGACAAGATCTAGAAAAAGATTTTGAGGAAGACATAGTGGGTCGCAGCAGAAGATTTAATTCAGCTGAGCTTCCTTGTGGATTCCTGAATGGATCAGATAAGGCAATCTTCTCTGGAGAACAACGTCTCTGGTGAGGAAGTCCTGAGCATGAGGGGTACTAGCTGGTCAGAAATGCTCAGAGCCCTCCAGCACAAGTATGTGCTGGCACACTCTCACTGGCACCAGCACTACAGTTTTCATATCTGGGACATCTGCTGTTCAATCAGTGCCCTACCAGGGGAGAAGGGCAGGCTGCTTTGCTTGCTGGCTTCCTTGTTCAATATCATTAGCACATCATTTCCCCTAAAGGCACAGCTGCTGCACAGGCAGTGGTCTGCTCTCAGCCATCTTGCACCAACACACCAAGAGACCTGCAAGATGCTGCTGTGGACAAGCACTCCTGGGTTGGGCCACTGATCTTGATCTCTCTCCATTTGTAGACTGACAATGGAGATGTTGATTCTCCAGTCCAGAGCAATAATTTTGCAATCCTTTCCAGAGCAAGGAGCTGCAGTAACTCTTTCAGGTGGCCTCAGTCATGTTCTTCACTCATGGCATGAGTTGTTTCCACACAACGGGATAGTAAAGACTAATCTAATTTCTTTTCTGCTCTTCATACAGAGTAGGTGCTTCCAAACTCAGCCCCCACCAGCTAGTCAGCCACTTCATTATTTGCTTAATTGACCTAATGAAACCAGGGGTTCAATTCCTCACATCCACTATACCTTAGT
Source organism: Atractosteus spatula (assembly GCF_055471065.1). Classification (NCBI taxonomy): domain Eukaryota; kingdom Metazoa; phylum Chordata; class Actinopteri; order Semionotiformes; family Lepisosteidae; genus Atractosteus; species Atractosteus spatula. The sequence continues at coordinate 21,083,274 of NC_142716.1, read as the reverse complement.
TACACACTGTTTTTCTAAAGACAGGGATATGGTTACTGGACACTAAAGCAGTATCTGGGTGGAATCCTGGTCTGTGGCTCAAGCACAGACCTGTGTAATGATAGTACCAGTAGGGAAACCTATGAAGAAGGGTGCAGTCCTAAGCTTTAGGAAGGTGGTTCCCAATCCTGGGCCTGGGGCCCCCCCCACACACCCAACTCTCGATTTTTGTTCCAGCCAAGCCCTCAGTTACACAAATCCCTTCATTAATCTAAGAAGGGGAATTGGAACAGTTTGTTCCCAGCTCTTAAACATGTAGAAGTTTTAACCATCCCATTTTGCAAGTGAAATAGAACCCTAAACTTGTGACTGGAATCAAAAAATGCAAATATTCAATTGAAGCCTTACTTGGTCTGGTTAAGCTGTGGTGGAATGAAAACCAACAGGTATGTGGGTTGTCAGAAGCAGTGGTTCCCACTCCTGGATTACATGCTGCACCAGACCACCTCTTTCAGATGCCTGCAGGAGGGCAAGGACTTGCAGATCTGGAGTGCAAGTTTCCATCAACCTGGTGTCTACTCCTGCTTTATGAGCACATATGGTGGCTCAACCTCTCTGCCCAATATGGCTGCACTCCTACCCCTCTGCACTTCTGGCAGATCAAAGCACTGGAAGGTAAGAATTGTAGGGCCTGTGGCAAGGGGGAGTCCACAAGCAAGTACAGAGCTATTTCTAAATGGCCACCATGAGGTAGGTGAGCACACAAAGCTGAACACATTCCCAGGCATCTGAATTATACAGGTTTATTGGTATCTCAAAGCAATCCAAGACCAGGGATTCACACACAGTTCCTCCAGTCACTCCAAGCACTAGAGCAGGAACAGATCACCAGACCCCTGCAAGAAAGACATACTGTAGAATGTTAGGTCATGGCAATACAAGTAACAGTGCCACACAAAAATGGAACAAAAGTAGAGACGTTCACAATTACTCACCCTCCAGATCACCAACATCCCCTTCAGCAGTGGTGGGATCCCCCTCCAAGTCACCAACATGGCCTTCCAGGGCAAAGGGATCACCTTCAACAGCAGAGGGGTCCCCCTCCAGGTCACCACCTTCCCCTTCAGCAGCGGAGGGGTCTCCTTACTGGGCAGAGGGGTCCCCTTCAGCAGCAGTGGGATCACCTTCCAGGTTACCCACATCTCCTTCTGCAGCAGTGGGATCACCTTCCTGGGCAGAGGGGTCCCCCTCCAGGTCACCAACATCCCCTTCAGCAGCACTGGGGTCCCCCTCCAGGTCACCAACATCCCCTTCTGCAGGAAAGGGAACACCTGCTAGGGCAGATGGGTCCCTTTCCACGGATGATGGGCAATCATTCTGGGTTGTATCACTCATTGCTTTGTGAAGAGCATTAATGTGCAGAGTATCCAGAAATGCAGCTGAACTGGCCTGAGCTTTTACCTCGTCTATCCTTTCCCCATGCTGTGCGTCAGTGACAAACAAGTTGCTCTTCAATGCAGCCGTGTAATCGCTCTCATCACTCAACTGCATTTCTTTCCAATGGGATATTCTCGGCCCGCGATCCACTAATGGAACTGCTGCTGTCAGTCCCAGCAGAAGCACATGCAGCAGAAACCAGCGCATGTTTTTCCGTAACATCATTTTTTCCCACAAAGCTCATGGAGGCAAGTGTGCTCCTCCGGTATTTATTGAACACCTAAGCTGTCGGCATTAAATGTGGAAGAGCCCGGTGCTTTCAGAAATATTCTCATGCGAGTAGAGGGAGTAAAATTGAAGACACTTTATTTCAGCTAATCGCAAATTACAAAGTGGGCTTCTGATTTGTCGTCTTTTCTCCAACCCGAAGGAAAACAGCTGATAATGTAATTAAGGCGAGTATTTCGATGATGGAATTAAGAAGCTCTTTGTAGTCAAGCTATTAATATGTCATTTCTTCTTACTGTTGGTTTTACTCACTTGTTTTGCTGTAGGTTTAGTTCTTCTTGCATCGTTTTTATTCGTGTTGTTTGTCTAATTCTACACAGCTCAGAGTTTCTTTTTAAATACAATACTTTACTATATGCAATCAATTATTTCGCCATTGAATGTGAGAAATTGATACACATTTCTTATTGTTACTATTAATGTTAGTAGTTTTTTGTGTCTTGAGTTTCATTATTTCATACAATCTTTCCTTAATAAGTACCGAGTGTTCTAGTTTACATGTAGTGGGTTCATATTTTCCACCTCGTTGTAGTGCCTCCTGAATGATTATCGCGATTAAGGATTACGCGATTGCTGATTTAACCTGAAAAGTCTGGAACATTGTAATATTTTCCAGAAGTCAAAACAAAGTTTTTTTTCCCTTCAGTCGTCGTATTTTAAACTACAAACAGATGAAAAGTATTGGTTGACAGGTTTTTGAATTGCAACCTCCATTTTTAAATCGGACTGGCAAAGATTTCTGTTCTTGTTAAATTTCTTTTCGGATAGAGGCAGCACTGTGAGACACGTTCGTTGTACCCAGAAGCTCTATGAGGCTGTCTATTAAATTTCATTACCATTACTTTAAGCTCACTCCTTCAGAATCGGAGACCAACAGATAAGTACAGGTAAAATCAATCCTGTCTCTTTCTTCAGTATCTTCAACACATTCTGGTAGTTAAACGTTGCTGCAGTTGATTAAAGCAACAACAGAAGAACTGAGTCCTTACAGTGGAAAGGCTGGAGAATGCTGCAGTGCTGTTTCCGCAGTCTGTGACCTCCTGAACCAGCGTTTGAATCGCTCTCTTTTCATGGGAACTCGGGTATATAAGATGAATCCTTGGAGATAAATGTTGTCATTTGTTGTTGGTGTCATTTGTCGTTGTCAAAAACGCAAAAAAACAGAAACCTTAAGCCTTATAACAGGAACACACCCAATCTGATCTCCCATAATCTCCTAATTTTGTTGCCAATTATGCAGAGTACAATCTTGCACTTACATGTTGTTTCCATTTGTAGTCAGGTCCTGGATCAATGAAAATGGAAAGACTGTAAATATCATCACCCAATGAGGAACTAACTCTCAGCCTTCGCACAATCTACAATCTAGGTCACCGAGGTCAATGTCCCCTTCCCATGACAGCTGGAAGCATTCTGCAGGGCAGTGGATCTCTGTCAGTACTGTACTGCTCTGAGGATGAAAGGTTGTCTGCCAGAAGACCCCCTGGATTGCTTCAGGTCCCCACAACTCTGGCTGAGACACATTTCTCTATGAAAACAAGAAAGACATGGAGAAATGTCTTTTCTCTCCAATGATGCTAAAAACATTGCACAGCTCATTTGTGGTTTTAAAGAAATCTGTATTTCCTGTACTGTACTGACAGAACAGACACTATACCGTATATCACTGCTGTCTGCAGAGTCTGATACTCTTTGACCAAGCCTTCTTTGTCCATCATGTCTTTTTGTTTAATTTTCATTTTTAGTTGTCTGTTAAAACATTGTATTTTACTACCTTACCATACCTTTAGATTCAATATAACGTACCACTGCTGTGCTTTATTGCTCCTCATATCCTACAGTATAATTCTGTACAGTACTGCACAAATAAACATAAAGGACAGATTCATGCTCAGGTAATGTAAAACTGCAGTGAAAATGTTACAGTTTAAGGTAGCAAGTCATTTGAACTGGTGAGGCTCACGAATGTCCATGACCTCATTTTCATAATGCCTCATGCAATCTGTGTATTTAAGATTTCAATATTTCAACATTTAGGATTATAATGAAATAAGTGAGTGGGGATTTGGGGGGCAAGTGTCTTAGCTTACAAAAGCATTTCTCAGCCTTCCATGTTGAAGGAGTTTTGCTGCCTCTCAATTCAGAGTGCTGTCATCACCAATCAGGACGTCATTCTTCTTTTGTCAATGTCATACTGCACCCCAACATCAAGCAGGTCCGGTGACTCTGGGGGAGCCATGAGACCCCAGGGGTTCTCCTGTAGAACAAATGGCAGGAACAGCAATATGCAGCACTTGGTTGATGGAGGTGTTGGTAAGCTGTCAGAAGAACCGTGCCAAGAGTTAACTTATCCATTTCTTTTTACACAAATGCGAACCATTGATAGTATTTTAACATCAGTGTTATTCCTACAGTTACAGTTCCAACATCTCGCCGTTGTTCCAGATGTCTGTAGCCAATCCCTAGGCCCATATGCCTCCCCTCTTCAGGTCTTTTCTGTATAAACTCTGCTCTCAGACACTGCAGTGCTCAGTATTCTTTACCTCTGCATTGAGCTCCAGATCCTGACTTTTTGAGTTCATTTTCCTGTTCTAGGAATTTTCTTCCTTGTCCCGATTCCTTTTTTAGTTATCTTATTTCTTGTTTTTTGTTCTCGTTTAGTGTTACCTTATAGCTCCTTGGATTTTCCTGTTTTCTTAGGCTCTGCTCCTGGTGTCTGTTGCGTTTTCCTTCTTTGATTGCTTACCTGGTTGTGGACGTTGGCCTGTTTCAAGACTTCGGTTGCTAAGCCAATCAACATCACTGTGAAGTGCTCTGTTCTCGTGGGCACTGTCCATCTCCTGGAGTACAATTTGATTCTGGATGTTACTAAACATCCAAAAACAAACCACTGTTGCCCATTTGATTGACTCAGTCTTGTCTGCCTCTTCCTTGAAGAGTTACTCATGCTTTAACTAAAAGAATAATAATATAATAATAAACTTTATTTTATATAGTGCCTGAGCATGAGGGGTACTAGCTGGTCAGAAATGCTCAGAGCCCTCCAGCACAAGTATGTGCTGGCACACTCTCACTGGCACCAGCACTACAGTTTTCATATCTGGGACATCTGCTGTTCAATCAGTGCCCTACCAGGGGAGAAGGGCAGGCTGCTTTGCTTGCTGGCTTCCTTGTTCAATATCATTCGCACATCATTTCCCCTAAAGGCACAGCTGCTGCACAGGCAGTGGTCTGCTCTCAGCCATCTTGCACCAACACACCAAGAGACCTGCAAGATGCTGCTGTGGACAAGCACTCCTGGGTTGGGCCACTGATCTTGATCTCTCTCCATTTGTAGACTGACAATGGAGATGTTGATTCTCCAGTCCAGAGCAATAATTTTGCAATCCTTTCCAGAGCAAGGAGCTGCAGTAACTCTTTCAGGTGGCCTCAGTCATGTTCTTCACTCATGGCATGAGTTGTTTCCACACAACAGGATAGTAAAGACTAATCTCATTTCTTTTCTGCTCTTCATACAGAGTAGGTCCTTCCAAACTCATCCCCCACCAGCTAGTCAGCCACTTCATTATTTGCTTAATTGACCTAATGAAACCAGGGGTTCAATTTCTCACATCCACTATACCTTAGTTACACACTGTTTTTCTAAAGACAGGGATATGGTTACTGGACACTAAAGCGATCAAGTTTTAACCATCCTATTTCGCAAGTAAAATAAAATTCCTAAACTTGTGACTGGAATCAAAAAATGCAAATATTCAATTGAAGCCTTACTTGATCTGGTTAAAGTGGGATGGAATGAAAACCAACAGGTATGTGGGTTGCCAGGAGCAGTGGTTCCCACTCCTGGATTACATGCTGCACCAGACCACCCCTTTCAGATGCCTACAGGAGGGCAAGCACTTGCAGATCTGGAGTGCAAGTTTCCATCAACCTGGTGTCTACTCCTGCTTTATGAGCACATATGGTGGCTCAACCTCTCTGTCCAATATGGCTGCACTCCTACCCGTCTGCACTTCTGGCAGATCAAAGCACTGGAAGGTAAGAATTGAAGGGCCTGTGGCAAGGGGGAGTCCACAAGCAAGTACAGAGCTATTCCTAAATGGCCACCATGAGGTAGGTGAGCACACAAAGCTGAACACATTCCCAGGCATCTGAATTATACAGGTTTATTGGTATCTCAAAGCAATCCAAGACCAGGGATTCACACACAGTTCCTCCAGTCTCTCCAAGCACTAGAGCAGGAACAGATCACCAGACCCCTGCAAGAAAGACACAGAATGTTAGGTCATGGCAGGAGAATACAAGTAACAGTGCCACACAAAAATGGAACAAAAGTAGAGAAGTTCACAATATTCTCACCCTCCAGATCACCAACGTCCTCTTCAGCAGCAGTGGGGTCCTCCTCCAGGTCACCAACATCGCTTTCCAGGGCAGAGGGATCACCTTCAGCAGCAGAGGGGTCTCCTTCCAGGTCACCAACATCCCCTTCCAGGTATGAAGGGTCTCCTTCCAGGTCACCAACATCCTCTTCCATGGATGAAGGGTTTCCTTCCAGGTCACCAACGTCCTCTTCAGCAGCAGAGAGGTCTCCTTCCAGATTACCAACGTCCCCTTCAGCAGCAGAGGGGTCTCCTTCTAGGTCACCAACTTCCCCTTCCAGGGCAGAGGGGTCTCCTTCCAGGGCACTAACATCCCCTTCCAGGGATGAAGGGTCTCCTTCCTGGACACCAACATCCCCTTCCAGGGATGAAGGGTCTCCTTCCTGGACACCAACATCCCCTTCAGCAGCAGTGGGGTCTTCTTCCAGGTCACCAACGTCCCCTTCCAGGGCAGAGGGGTCTCCTTCCAGGTCACCAACATCCCCTTCCAGGGCTGGATAAGATTCTTCAATCAGTAAAGTAGTAACATCCAGATAGATACAGTGGGTGACCAGCATGGTAAGGATTCCTTTATTTCTTATACTTAATCTGTTAGTTTTTCTCTAATAAAAGGTACCTTTGCCTTACACTTTATAAAAACTGAATCAGAAGAAAAAACAAAGATGTAGCATGTAACATGAAAAAATCTGTCACTAACAGAACCGTTAATCTGTTTAATCTGTTCAGTAGATGTACAATCAAATAACAACAGTAAAGTTGTAAATAAATCAATATTTGTTCTGTCAATTATATAGCTGTATGATGCATTTCCAACTCTGTTGACCACACCAGTTTATTATTTCTAAATACAATTAGTTGATAGAAAAGAGGTTTTTAGAAAAGAGATAGAGAAACACCAACAAGAGAGAGATCCATTAGCCCCAAGGGACTACATTTACTGCTGCCTTAAGAAGATAAATAAGGTTGGCACATGCAATGCACAATGTTGCCAATTAAGCGTATTAATTTGAAACAAATGCGCAAACACCATTACAGGGCATGTCTTCCAGTTTTCATTCCAACTCAGCACTTAGTTGTTTATTTCCTTATTTCATCAAGATTAATATACTATTTCATCTGGTAATATCTACTGTATAAATCTGTAAGGACTGGGACTGTTCAGGCCCAGGGTCTAATCCTTTAATAAGTTTGACCAATTTAACTCTTGTTTCCAGAATGTAAGCAGACAATGATTTACAGAAGGCAAGAGAGTATGTCTAGTATCAGTATCCTGTGCCTTGAAGCTTAGTTATTTGCCTTTTTCTCTTGTAGTGTAACAATGTCTATTTTGTAGGCAATTATTATTTTGACAAGATTTTGGCAATGGTAAGTGTGTCTTTTCTCTTAACTTTCCTTGTGTGTAGTTGGTAAATACAAAGAAATGGAACATATTGCTCTCATCACTTTAACATTGCTAATGCCTGTATTACAACAAATTGCATATATACTTTACTGCAGGTTGGTGCACATTTGCGTCTGGGTGAATTCAGCAACTTCACACTGTTTCTTCCTGTTAGGTGGTGAGCTTTCTATATTCAGTAGAGCCTGATGTATTTAGGTCTCCCAGATGACCATGCAGATCACTTTTAATCTTATTAAACTTAATCATTAAGTTTAATCATTTATTTTATTTGGCATCACAGAATCTGAGATCATTCAGGTTAATAATTTATCTACTGAATAGGGGAACTTTAATGCAATTACTTATATAATCCAACTTATTTTTTTACTCTTTTTTGTACAGCAACCACAAAGAAAATTCAGAGGTGCCTTTTATACATAGATGCCTGCCAGCAAAAGTGGAGAAAGAGGCAGAAATGGTCTTTTTGGAATGGAATTTCTTTTACTGTATGTCTATTTTTCAAAATTAATTTTAAAATTCAAAGTACATATGTAAAACTTACAAATTAGAATTGGGGAGGGGATATTTTCTTCCAAAGCTGACATCGAAAAAATGTTTTTAAGGCAACACAAAGAAACATTTTCACTTTTTATTTGTTCTTTTGGGAACAATCCTAAGTGTTGTTTTATCTTTGTAAGTGATTTTTGTCATAAGCAAGTTTCAGAGGTTGCAGCCCTGTCCTCAATGTATTTAATCACTGACACTTTGTGTACTCTGATGGAAAGTTTCAGAAAAAAACAAGCTTTTCTTCCAATTTTAGCTGGCGATTTAATCTTCTCGGTTATGCCTTGCCACCTGCTTTTTGGATTGTAATGAGTTTTTACAATTCAGTAACTGCATTTGAAAGTAAGACACCTTGGTTAAAGGAATTGGCTAAATTAAATAATAACTGGCTAAAAAGAATCATTTTGTGACCAATTGTGTAGTAATACACAATTGACAGCTCCTTTTGAGGTTTATGCTTATAATTTTTATTTTTTTTATAATTAAATAATAACGTGTCAAATGGTACTGTAGTCAAAGATTAGGTTGAGTATAAAGTCAACAATGTAGCCGTTTTGAAAGGGACTGGCCAACAAATAATTTGATTAAAGAACATTATTTTTACTACTTATAGCACCTCTACACTTATTAATTTCAATCTATGTCTTTAAAATAAGGCAAAGAATGTAATCTTTTTTATCTCAAATAACTCACGTTTGCTTTTTACTATCATCTCAATGCTAGCCAGACCCTAATTTGTTTCACATTTAGTTTTTAAAAGTTCAAAGTCAAAGACATGAGACTATACCACCAAACCATTCTCTAAATTTGCACAAAGCTTTAACTTTATAAACAATTTCACTGTTATACCATATTTCGAATGTTCTATCGTATTTGCTGTGCAGACTGATCCCACCACCCCCGCTCTCACTCCGATCCAGTTATACTCACGACTGAGCCAATGGTGGTGGAATTGAACATGAACTTCACGGCTCTGGAGAGCTGACAGCCCAGGTAGTGTTTATTACTTCAACAGAGGGTTTGTCCAAATGGGATTGTGAAGGATTGTAAAATTACAACGGATTCTGCTGAGTTAAAAGTTTATTAATCTCAAGCAAAAAAAAAGCCGCAACCACATTTTCAAAAACAATGTGATTGTAATAGTGAACAGCAAAATATCTAATTAGTGTGTTTCATTTTATTCTGGAAGGACTTGATGCCCAAAGTATCTTGCTTTTCCTCGCGGTGTTTCTGCTTATAACCGACATCGTCAAGAACAAGAATCCCAAGAACTTCCCTCCCGGACCCTGGGGACTACCTATCTTGGGGAACGTCTTTAATATTGACACTAAACAAACTCATATTTACATGGGAAAGGTATGTGATCTCATTTATTTGGATTGAAAAATTAAATTTTCCGCTGATATATACTGTATAAAGTATATATACATTGGTAATTGCTAATAGAAATAAATTTTTGCTTGACGGGATCGGCTAAATGTATTGCTGTTGTTTTAGAAGTACTTATTTGCACGTCGTGTTTTAGTCAGACTTAATGTAATTAAATTATATTGTACTGCAGTCCCTATTGAACCTACATTTAATGCTAAACTGTGAGTTATTATACATGCCCCTTGATAAGCGTACAGTAAAACAGTCAATTCTGATAATTTATTGGTAGGGCAATGCTTACCTCTGAATTAAAATGAACAAGACAAAATAGCAATTGTCAGCGTTTCTCAAGCTGGCAGAAAACTACGGTGATGTTTCTAGCATGCGCCTGGGAAGAGAGAAAATTGTGTTTGTGACGGGCTATCAACTGGTGAAGGAGGCTCTAGTTAACCAGCGGGAAGCCTTTGCAGACCGACCTACTGTATGTAGTAGTCCACTTGGTGACGCAGTGTATGGTGGATTTGGTAAGAGGCTTTTGTTGTATTTTCAATTTTTGTTATACTGTACCTATCAATATCGCTTGTGTTCTGGTTTCTCTTCCAAGCTGTTACCCTGTACATTATACAGTATATGGATATGAAATGTAAGATATATTTTACAATATACACTACATAACAACTTTTGTTACAGAGATCTAATGTGACATTTTACACCAGAGCTCTGCTGTTTTAGCCTTGGGGGTCATTTAATTGGTATTTATACAACACATAAAACATTGATTCCTCCTCTTGCAGTAATTTTTATCTTTACAGTATGAAGAAGTAGTGTTAAATTACAAAAAGCAGATTAAAACTACAACCTGATCTTTACCCATTATTATATCCTTAGCTATATGATGTCTTCCCTTCAATTATGAAGTATCTACCTGGACCGCACCAACAGCTTTTTACATACCACAGTGAAGTAAAAGACTTTATAAGAGAAGAGATTAAGAAGCAAAGGAAAATAGTAACCCATCAATACCCAGAGACTACATTGACGGCTACTTGGCACACATAGAAAAGCTTTGCTTTCCTATACTGTCTACCCTTACTGGGTTCTTAATTGAATATTTTGTTATAGAGATATATTAGTTAGCCATCTCTAGCTATGTTAGCTAGGTTGAATACCTGCTTGGGGGAAACATACACATTTTATTCTAATTTGTTGGGAGATGTCCTATTACTAATTGGTACCAAACCACCCTTTGGACATCTGTACATGTTACGCCCACGGACTGAGATCCGTGTCAGCTCTTGTAGTAGACCCTATGCGATGCGGTAAGAGCTGGAGAAAACAGGAGGCGTGGTAAAAGGGAACACACAGGGGTTTAACAGTGCACAAAATAATAGTGACAGTCTGTGAGACAGTGAACGGGGGAGACAACGGCATCCAAATCCAAACAGGTCCAAAGGCAGGTCAAGGCATAGTCCGGGAGTCCAGCGGAGTAATCCATCCTGGGACGCGACAAGGTTAAAATCCCCAGGAAGGGGGAAAACACGAACAGACAAAACATGGAGGTCCAAAGGTGATGGGGCGAGATCCTCCAGACCCCGGGCTCAGGAAACGGGAGGTGTCAGAGATGAGGCCTATGCCCTCAGGAGACGGATGTAGGGTTTCCTGGTGTTAGGCGGGCCTCGCGACATCCTTACCCTAATGATGAGCCCCGAGGACTGGAGGAGCTAGTCTTTAAATAATACACCTAAGAAGGTACACCTGGGGAGCTTAATCAAAGGAACAATAACAGGAGTAGTGGAGCGCCCTCTAGGGAGGGATGTCAGGCGTGACAGTACAGGGCAGAAGACCCATAATAATTATCAAAAAGTCGATCATTAATACTGTGTATGAAACTGAAACATTTAATAAATTCAAATTCAGTATCAGGGCAGACTCATATATCCTGTACAGTCCACTAATTGCCACAAATGTAAATTGATAGGGATGTAATAATTTTACCTGTCAGACTACAAAGGATGCAGCAGCAGGATTTCATGAGGAGAACCTGGTCTTGTGCTCTCTGGACCTCTTTATAGCTGGGACTGAGACCACCACCATCTCTCTATGCTGGGCTTTCCTCTACCTGATCAAATACCCAGACATACAGAGTGAGTAAGGACAGTGAGCTCCTAAATACTGTACACCAAGCCAGTTGTACCTACAGCACATCAGCCCTCAAGCACGTGAAAGTGAATATGAACCAAAAGGCAAGCATTAATCAGCACAAAGAATAATATGGAATTAAATTAATGCTTTAGCTGGAATTTGTTTCTGTTTGCAATAGATTAATTGCATTATTCTGTTGAATATACTGCATCTTCTTTTTGGAAAGTTCGTATTTTTTGGAATTTATATGATGAAAACTCTTTTTCCATACTTTGCCTCATGCACCTCAGAGAAGGTCCAGGCTGAGATAGACAGAGTGATTGGAAAGGAACGGCAGCCCTCCATGGCAGACAGAGTGCATCTTCCCTACACTGATGCTGTGATCCATGAAACCCAGCGATATGGCAACACTGTTCTCCTGAATGCACCGAGAATGACCAATAAAGATACAACATTAGGAGGTCATTTTCTTCCAAAGGTGAGTGAAAAGTTAAAATTTCAATGCATGCTCTGAAATGTGTAAAAGATAGATAGATACTTTATTGATCCCGATGAGGGAAATTGCAGTGCAACAGCAGCTTAACACAGACAACACAGCCACAGTGTAACGAATTATACAATAATAATAATACAATACATACAATACAATCAGTACAGTGAGAAGTGCACTAAGAAGAGTTACTCACAGTCCGGAACACACAAAGAACAAACCAGAACAGAACAGTACACAAAAAAGTCGTATTGCACAATATGACTATAAATATAAATGTATTGCACAGGTCCCTGGCATATATTGCACAAAAACGGTTGTAAACGGGAAAAGAAAAAGAACAGATGTTTCAGTTTACTGTTCAGTCCAGAAACAGATGTTGCCTCTGCCCAGACGCAAGGTGGATGCATTGTACAGTCTTATGGCAGAAGGCAAGAATGACCTCTTGTAGCGCTCCCTGTCGCACTGTGGATGAATCAGTCTATTGCTGAACGTGCTCTTCATTTCTACAAGCATGTCATAGAGGGGATGGGAGACGTTGTCCATGATGGCCTCTAGTTTGGACACCATTCTCCTCTCAGCCACTACCTCCAGGGGGTCCAGGCCAGACCCAATGACAGAGCTTGCTCTCTTGATGAGCTTGTTCAGCCTGTTAGAATCCACTGCTCTAATCCCAGAGCCCCAGCATACCACTGCATAGAAAATGGTGCTCGCCACCACCGACTGATAGAACATATGTAGCATCTTACTACACACATTGAAGGACCTGAGCCTCCTCAAGAAGTTAAGTCGGCTCTGACCCTTCTTATAGATGGCCTCGATGTTCTTAGACCATTCCAGTCTATCGGCGATCTGCACTCCCAGGTACTTGTACGAGTCCACCATCTCCACGCCACTCCCATGTAGAGGATGTAGACAGGAGTAGGTTTGACCTTTTTCCTCCTGATATCTACCACCAGTTCCTTCGTCTTTGTTACATTCAATTGCAGGTGGATCTCCCCACACCACTCCACAAAGCTGCTGACCAGTCCTCTGTATTCTTCCTCCTGCCCACCCTTGATACATCCCACAATTGCAGAGTCATCTGAGAACTTCTGCAGGTGGCATGACTTTGAGTTGTATCCGAGGTATAGAGGGTGAAGAGGAACGGAGAAAGAACCGTCCCCTGAGGAGCCCCTGTGTTACTTACTATCTGTTCAAACACACAGTTCTGAAGTCTCACAGACTGTGGTCTGCCTGTCAGGTAGTCAGTGATCCACGAGATCATGGAGGCATCGACTTGCATCTCCTCCAGCTTCCTCCTTAGAAGTAAGGGCTGGATGGTATTGAAGGCACTGGAGAAGTCGAAAAACATAATCCTTATGGTGTTGCCAGCCTTGTCCAGGTGTGAGTAGGCCCTTTACAGCATGTAGATGATTGGATCCTCCACACCAACACTGGGCTGGTAGGCGAACTGTAGGGTGTCCAGTGATGAGCTAACCAGGGGTCTCAGGTGGGATAAGACCAGCCTCTCCAGTGTCTTCATGACGTGAGAAGTCAGTGGAACTGGTCTGTAGTCATTGAGGACAGGGGGGCACCCTTTCTTTGGTACCGGGACCAGGCATGATGTCTTCCAGAGCACAGGGACTTTCTCCAAGCACAGGCTCAGATTGAACAGTCGCTGGAGCACTCTGCTCAGCTGATTAGCACAAGTCCTCAGAACTCTGGGACAGACGTCATCTGGTCCTGTGGACATACCCTGGTGCAGCCTCTTCAGCTCCCTCTTCACCTGGTCAGCCGTGATGGTCAGCCTGGCCTGGGGGATGTTAATGGCGGAGGTTAATGGCAGCTGTGGGGGATGGGGGGGTGAGTAGCTGTAGGGGGCCATGATTGTGGGGGGATGGAGGATGTATTGGGGAGTCGCAGCTGTGAAGGGTTAGGGAGCGTGTGGCTGTGGGGGGAAGGGTGTTGAGCCACAAAGGGCCCTGAATCAAACCTGTTAAAAAACTGGTTCAACTCATTGGCCATCTCCAAGTTCCCCTCCATTGCACCCCCAGCCTGTTTGAAGCCAGTGATCTCTCTCATGCTGCTCCATGCAGTATGTCCCTCACCCTATTCCTTTGCAGCTTGTCCTCTACCTTCCTCCTATCGGCGTCCTTGCTCTCTCTTAACTTCTGCTTTAGTTCCCTCTGTACACGCTTGACCTCTTCCTTATCCCCCCTCCTAAAGGCTCTCTTCTTGTCATTCAGAAGAGCCTTCAGGTTGCTGGTGATCCAGGGTTAGTTATTGGAAAAGCAGTGTACGTCTTTGGTGGGGATGGTGTTGTCTACGCAGAAGTTAATGTAGTCAGTGACACAGCCCACCATGTTGTCTATGTCGTCCCCATGTGGTTCGCACAGCACATCCCTGTCTGTAGCCTCCATCCCAGTCAGTTATATAGTTATATACAATACAATATACAATATATACAATTTAATGACAGTTTTGGGAAGGAAATACTAAACCAGTGTCATCAGATCAGATGTTTGACCTCAGTGCACACTTTCAACCCTGGACACTTCCTGGACTCTGAAGGGAAGTTTGTGAGACGAGAAGCATTCATACCCTTTTCAGCAGGTAAAAAACTTTTTTAAATGATTGATAATTATAAGAGTGGCATGCAGGCCAGTGGTAAGCATTGCTACCTCACAGCACTCAGGCTCTGGATTAAATTCTGGATCTGGAGTTCTGTCTGCATGGAGTTTCTATGTTCTCCCCATGTTTGCATGGGTTTCCTGCAGTTGCTCTGGTTTCCTCCCACAGTCCAAAGACATACTGGTACTGTAAGTTAATTGGTTTCTGGGAAAGTGTGATTTTTTGTTATAAAGCAGCACACACAGTTACAGTGTATAAGGTGTAGCTTTTATGTTCATCACTTTCTACCTTTTTCATAATATATCAGAAATTGTTTAACACTTACAAAAATGACTTTTACATACTAAAAGAGTTGGAGATCATTTGTTTTTGCACACATTTGTTTTTTTAAATTCTTTTTTAGAAAACATAATGTGTATTTTATAGTTTCGTTTATTGACTTCTTCTCCCATCACATTTACACTTTTTGGAGATTTAATTTCATGTCCTACATGATGAAAATTATAATTATTTTTTTAAATTTAACTGGGAAGTCTCAGAGAGATCATTCAAGAGAGATCTGTTAAGGAAAGGCAGCAGGAATACAATCACAACATATTGAATACTTGAATACTGAAATACATTAAAATAGAATTATTTCATTTTTTTATTTTAAACACATTTTTCAAGAATAAAATCACAATGAAATTCTTTTAATGATCTTAAACTTTTCATATATCAAATAATGTTTACGTGAGATCAAAACATTATAAAGATAAAAGTCTATGTGTGCCACTTGTATAGAACTTGATTTTCTATTAAAAAAATATTTGTCCATTGAGAACTGGATAGAATGTTAAAATGCAAGAAATATTTCACACATAAAAACACTGAAATATGTAGGGTAATATGTGAAATACTGTACATGACGTAGGGGTGTTATCCCGGCATCCTGGCCAAATTTCCCTTTGGCCTTTATCAATCACGTCCTCGTAATAATCCCCATCTACAGTATGAATTGGCTTCATCACTGTTCTTTTCCCCACTGATAGCTGATGTGTGATGAGC
This sequence comes from Atractosteus spatula, assembly GCF_055471065.1. Taxonomy (NCBI): domain Eukaryota; kingdom Metazoa; phylum Chordata; class Actinopteri; order Semionotiformes; family Lepisosteidae; genus Atractosteus; species Atractosteus spatula. Next base: position 21,067,583 of record NC_142716.1, on the reverse strand, counting down.
GCACTGGTGCACTGTGACTGCATCATCCAGGTGGTGGTGGAGGGGAGGCTCCATTACCTGTAAAGCGCTTTGAATGGAGTGTCCAAAAAAGTGCTATATAGTGTAAGTGTTATTAATAAAATGTTAGTATTATTTATTATTATTATTAATCATTTTAAAAAGAATGTGTTTATTTTACAACATTCAAATTTATAGTTCTTTGGTTCATCTCAGCAGCAGAAGCTGATGTCATGGCAATCAATTCTCAAGCCAAAGAAGGCTTCATAGCCCTTTTCAGCATGGAATAAACGTTTACTTGTTCCTTTGCAGCCTGAGCATGCTGACGCAGCTACCTACTTGGCCTACTTGTTAAAAACAGGTCAGTGTAGTAAGCATCACATGTTTTTGTTCTAATCAGTACTCATTAATCATTTTTTAATAAATGCATACATTGCTAAAAACATAGTTGAAAGGTAAAACTCATGATGCTGAAAAGATCCTTAATTGACACCAATCATTACTGTGTGTGTAAAAATGAGTGTTTGCATTTTAAATCTACCTTAATTACCATACTCTTGATAACCTAGCTATCTTTCCTGAAATGTATCCTTATCTTTTTCATTTTGGGTTCTGATCAATACATAGTAATTAAACTGCTATTGCCAGGGTTACTAACAGCTTTCTTTATAGATTAGAGAGGTTGTTAGTATTACCATAACTTCTTTTAAGGAGTTCAATCTTATCTGTCTAATAGAAAACAATTTATTCAATTTGGTGGTTTTAGTACCTATATGCTGCACTAAGTCCGGTTCTTAGTACAGGTCCAGTAGGTATCGTATAAGCTTTCACTTCTACAATGATGACATCCAGATTTATAGTAACACACACCTGCTGTGTTTGTAATCAACCATTTTGGCTATTGATGGTCCTGGTATCAGGTTAGGGATTGGGTCAAAATAACCTGTATTTGAAGTACACATTTACAGTGTTGTGAATATCACGGATGTCGGAAGGGACAAACCGTGGAATGGCAGGAGAGCGGAAAAAGACCCTGTGCGAAGCGGCAGAATGGGGAGTTAGTCCGGGCTCAGCAGTGCGAAGAGTTCTGGAGTGCCATATAGAAACCTGTGCCCTCAGGCCACGGACAGAGCAGCGACCTGGTGCTAGGCGGGTCTCTGGACATCCGAACATCAATGTTGAGCGAAGGTGAATGAGTGACCTGGAAATATATAGCCCCAGAGAGAGAGACACCGGAAGGAGAGCAAAGCACAGGAAACAAGGGACAGGACAGAGTAGGAGCGCCCTCTGGCTGCACAGGGCGTGACAGTGAAGGTGTTGTTTTTTCATCTTTGTAACATTTCATGTACATATTGTGGCTTGATTATTGTGATGCAGTGCTCGATGGTGTATCCATACATGTTCCAAACAACTAGTGTCTAGCAGGTGTCCAGAACTCACCTGCTTGGAATTTAATCCAAACTAAAATACAGTTTATATCACCTGTTTTAGCTGTATTGCACTGGCTCCCTGTGTATTTAAAAATAACATTTAAAACACTGCTACTCTGTATGTTTTATTACATAGTGACTTGAGACAAACCACATTATGTAAAATAAATCTTACTTTGACTTTTGGTATTAACTTGTTGTAATGTGATTTTGATCATTGTAAGTTTAATTATGTCTATAAATCATGTCTGCCCTCTAATGAATTCCCTAACACAATTTTTTGTATGTTTGACAGTTTACTAATTTACAGAAAAACTATTTCTTTCATATATGCATACCAAGTAACAGTTTTGTTTATTGATTCTAATCTGGGTGATGACATTAGAATCAATAGAGTACATAGAATAGAATCAATGGAGTACAAATGCAGTTCTAAACCATTAATTAACTGCTATTTATTTTTTAAAGATCTAAGGCTTATTAGGTTATGATCTTAGTTTTAATCTTAGGTTATACAGTATGTACTCATGTTTTTATTAAGTCATTTCAACACCAAGGCTAAAAGGAATTTGTTTGGAGGTACAAAATAATCAATATAAATAAATAGTACTCAAGACATAGATCTTATACAGTACTTTGCTCTTAAAAGCTTATATTCTGTTCCATAGACTTTGCTGCATTATTCCATAACTTTTGTTTGTACCTTATGGTTTTTCATGCTAATGAATATGCAAAAAAAGGTCTCTTACTTTCTTTCACTGACACTTCTTTAAATTCATGTTGCTACTGTAGATGGTGCAAAACCCAGTCAGTGCAGCACTCTGACCTTCTTTCCATTTCTGCTTGCTTTGAAGAGAGTTTGAAGTATCCTAGTGACAATGCTGCTGTATTCCTTGCTGGAATATCTGGATATAAAAAGCTGCATTCTCTTCCTCTTTGTGTTTTTGTTGATTATTGACATCATGACAAATAATAATTTAAAGAATTTTCCTCCAGGTCCCAAGCCTTTTCCCTTGCTGGGAAATGTTTTCACTGCTATGGACATCAGTGAAATTGATAAGGTAAGATCAGTGATCAAGTAAACTGAAAGGTTTAAATTTTCTAGATTTGCCTATTTTAAACACTTTGTGCCTCAATTGTGAAACATTGGAAAAACATTCCTAAATTTTGTCATGTGTTTCATAACTCTGTAGTTTAAATTCCTCTTCAAATAATTATTTCAGTCTACTCTGTTTACTTTGTTTGTACTTCACTGTGTTATATGAATGTTTCATTATATATATATGAAAACTTGTTTCATTGTACGTTAGATACCATAAAGTGAATAAAGGGTTTTTAAATATATTCTCTAGCTTGCTGAAAAATATGGCTCTGTCTTCAGTTTGTGGAGAGGAAGAGAAAATACAGTTTTTGTGTCCGGCTACAAAATGGTCAAGGAAGCTCTAGTAAACCAAGCAGAGAATTTTGCAGACCGCCCTGTAGTTCCTTTGTTTGACGAAGTCTGCCAAGGCCTCGGTAAGGATATTTTCATTTCAAACTATGAAAAATAGCAAGACTTTTTGTCTACCTATCCACATAACTCGGGTTCTATAATACAAGTAACATTATTGCTTTGTTCAAATAATTTACAGCTTAAAAGGACTTGAAAAAGATAAAGCAACTCAAATTAAGTAAACAAAACATACTGTAGTTAGAGGTCACAAAGAATTAAAATAATATGAGAATAGGAGTTGTTCCAAAACAATAAGTAAGATAAACAAGAGAGGTTATTCTTTCTGTTTTGGTAACTGTAGTTCATTGTAAATTCATAATGTTGCTTATTATGGAAAACTGTAAGGCCATGAAGAATATCATGATTAGAGATCGAAGCAGGAATAAAAAACATTAACACATTTTCTGGGCTTTTAAGTAAAAAATATATGCTAGTTTCATTAGTTTAAATTTTACATTCTGAAGTTTTTGTGGCTGCACAATTCTACAGACGTGCTGTACTTTTCGTAAAATCATTTTACTTTTACTTCATAATAATACTGAACTGAGGTCTGAACCTCTCTCAGATTCTTTCTGTCATTGCTAAGATTTTTGTGACCTCCCTTAGTACTAATGATTAATTCAGTATATTTTTTTAAAATAGATTCAGATAGCAAACTATCATTGAATAAGCACTGAAATAACTTTGACAGTCACAGATAGGCATTGATTTATTTTGCTCATCGAATCTATGTCATCTCAACATTGTTTTTGAAGAAATAATTCCCAATATTGTGCTGTCAAGAAAATTAGGGTCTTTTTAACTAGGTAATCTTTAAAAAACTTTAAATGAAATTTGCAATATATTAAAAAAATTAATCATTGGTAATTTACTGTTTTAGAAAGTCACCAATACTACAACTTTTTTAAAATAACAAACAAAAAGAGCTGGATCTGAAAGAAAAAAAAACTTTATAATCCTTAAAATAGTGCTTTCTCTTTTTTTGGTGCTTCTGGGAAAAAAAAACTCAAATCAGCACTCAAGGGTGTAAGTTCCAAAAGAGTCACAGAGATTCAGTGTATTTGGAGCTACTGCAGGAACATCAGATGGTGAAAGTAATTTTCCCTTGTACAGTATGTGATAGTCGCCAGTACTTACACAGTGGTTTGTAAAGAATAATTCAATACTCCTGTAATTAACATTACTATTGTCATGCCAACTTCGTAAATAGCAAAGTCATTTGTATTATTTCAAATGTAAACTTACTTATAACTTATACGAAGAATGAATAAAATGTATGAATGTATTTACTGTATTTAGTCTATCTGAATTGCTCTTTATTTTAATAGCATTGTCCTTTACATCCACTTCTGTGACATTATTATTTCCAAAGAACTGTGCGAAGGGTTTTCCACACTACAAATCTAAGCCCCCCTGCAACTGTTTTTCCTTTCCTAACCATTTTAATTCCACTAACACATTAGACTGGCTTCCAGCAGAAATCTCTTCAAAAGATCATACAGTACAGTACATTCCTCGGGTCCAGGAAAAGAGGGTTTTGGATTATGCCTCTGTACACAAACAACACAGCTAATTAAGTGCATACTCTTTTCAGTGAACAGTTTGTTCTTAAATAAACTGTTTTTTGATGCTTAGGCCTGTCATTAAGCAATGGGTACCAATGGAAAAAACATAGAAGGTTTGCCCTTACAACCTTAAAGAACTTTGGCATGGGCAAGAATATTCTGGAGTCATTCATCCTCGAGGAGAACAGATTCCTTTATAAGGCCTTCAAGGAAGAGCATGGTAAATATAACTATGAAGCATCTTTTGACATGGGGAATACGTACTGTACAATATAAGTGTGTATGCGTCATGTTATATCATATGCCTTTCTTAATGAGGGATTGTGTTTTATCAAAGATTCACAAGTGTTTCTAATAAAGATATATGTCTTAACTGTGTGTCAAACATTAATCACTGTGAATCTACAGAATCAGTGATATAAATAAGCAATAAAGCATATTATATTTTGTTAGGATAAAGTACATAAAAGTAATTAAGTCAATATCTATTTCTGAAAATGTGTTTCTATTTCTGTTCACCCTACCAGTACTTCTAAAAACAAAAATCTGAAAAGGATATACAAATATTATGTTTGAATATTATATTATATTTTAATATTATATATAAATGAAATTATTATACATATATAAAAAAACAGTTTTTTCTAGCAATCCATTTTATATCTTACTTAAGAAACATAATTTTGCAGAAATTGGGATTGTTTTTAAAAACGTGTACTGAGTCTTCAGTAACGAGGGTGATTTTATATCAGTATTATTAGTAGTGTCTTTCTCAACTTTATGTATTTTGATTTTATTCTGGTAATGACTGTTATGAAATGCTTTCTATAGCTCTGAATGGCTCGTTTTTGTTGTTGTTTAGGAAGACCTTTTGACCCCCACTTCTTACTGAACAGCGCGGTTTCCAATGTCATCTGCCCTATGGTGTTTGGGCACCGTTTTGAGTACAATGACCCAAGGTTTGAAGATATTCTGCAAAGGACTGATGAGACTTTCCTCCTGTTAGGCTCATTAAGAGCCCAGGTATGACAAGAATATCAAAGAAAGTCAAATAAATAGCACTAGACCCACATGCTTACCACTTTAAAATTAGGACTTTGAAATGCAAAAGCATACCTTTTGTCATACTACCTCTCAAATGATGTGTCAAAATTTCAATTAATACTAATAAAAAAGAAAGTAGGTGCAGCTTTACACAAAATGAAGAAAAACAATAATTTTTATGGGTGCCAAACAATTTTTGCTTCTGGTCATTCAAGAGCTCAGTGCTGAAAGATTGTAAAACTAAGGACAAACACCTGTTTTCTGAGCACATATAAACTGATATCAGTTTGCAAATGAAAGGATAATGTATATACCGTATATCATAAAATCACTACATTTCAGTATCATACTCTCATGCAGAAATACACTACACTAAATACACTAAAAGAATGGAGACACAAACATCAAGGTCAAAGTGCAAAAACACAATGGAAAACTTTCATAAGGGTCAAAATATATCAAAGATATCTATATATTATTATAGATATAGTATATCTATTCATCTTTTTTTCATCAGCTCTACAATGTCTGCCCCAGTATAATGAAGTTTTTACCTGGACCTCACCAGACTGTTTTTTCAAACTATAAGAAAGTCAAAGCCTTCCTGAAGGAAGAGATCGAAAATCTCAGGAAGAACTGGGACCCCTCCAATTCTCGTGATTTCATTGATACCTACTTTGAAGAGATGGAAAAGGTATGAAAGGGTAATTTATACAGGTAAAGAGCCCTAAAGTATTAGAAGGGGTGCCATCAGACCTTAGATAGAGTGCCTGACACCAATGTAGCCATGGCCTCTGGTGTAAATCGGCTTGACTGTATGGTGCACAATACTGCCACTAGCATAACAGTAGATGTTCCTAATATGCAGCAAGATGAAAAACAGCCGTGTCTGACTGAGAGCTCACAAGCAGGTCTCATGCAGCGGTGAGGCGGAGAGCACTACAAAACAACAAAGTAACAAAAATTAAAGGCACGCAAAACAAACCAAACACTTGGGTCTGAAAAGCGGTAGCAGCTAGGAACAGGAGAAGCACAGTGACAAGGTAGCGAGCACACAGTAGCCCTGAGGAAATGGAACTGATCATGAAATCATTAAACAAATATAAAACTAACTAGAAGATGTGAAATGAAAGTTTGTCTTAATGTCGTCTAACAGCGCTGGATGGTGTGCTGTGCTGTGTGTGCATGCAGGACTGATCAGCAGTCACTCGAGCATGACACTTCCATTTTACAAGTAGGACTCAGTTTTGGTAACCTACTGTATGTACAGTACATGGCATCCCAAATGCCATTGTCCTAGTGCTTTTTCTAAGTGCACTTTACGTATCCCACTTTTAGCAGGATCCCAGTATTGACTGAAATGACATATTTACAGAACTTTTATTAAACATGAGGAAAATGTGATTAGTTGCTCTTTGTTGAAATATTTAATCAAGAGGTGAAAAGGTTTTTGAATGAAGTTATTTAATGCAATATAATTTTGCTAGCAGTAGGCAGATTAGCTCCCTGCAAAAATAAGTTTGAAAATAAAGAGATGTTGTCCTAAGGTAATTAGTGTACCTTGCAGAAAAAGGATGACATTCCAGCAGGATTCCATGAGACGAATCTGGCCATATGTACTCTGGACCTGTTAGAAGCAGGGACAGAGACCTCTGCGAAAACTCTGCGCTGGAGCCTCCTCTACATGGTCAAATACCCAGAAATTCAAAGTACGAGTTCCTTCGAGTCCCCAATACTACATTATGGAAAACTGTCCATCCACCTACATAAATATTGCAAAACACTTTTGCAGGACACAAATCAATATTAAGTAACAAACCATGTAGTAAACTATGAGGTTATTGGGTTTTTTGGTCAATTCTGCAGACTTCATAATCATAAAAAACTCTAGAAAACTATTCCAGTCTGCATGATCCTCACCACTTTTTTGGTGAAGACTTTTTTGGTAAAGTCTTTACTTTTTGGTAAAGTCACATTACTTATGTTACCAAAACATTAGTAATTAAAATAATGCAATACCTTAAAAAAAAGAAACCTATTTTTGTCAAAGAATTGGGAAGACAGACTGGGTTCCTGTTTCTTGTTTTATACCGTATATTTACATTCTTCATTTGTATTACATTCAAAGAGAAGGTCCAGGCTGAGATAGACAGAGTTATCGGAAAGGAACGGCAACCTTCAATGGCAGACAGAGTTCATCTTCCCTACACTGATGCTGTGATCCATGAGGTCCAGAGGATGGGCAATATTGTTCCTCTGAATGTGCCCAGGATGACCACTAAAGACACTACACTGGGAGGTTATTTTATTTCTAAGGTGAGAGAAAAAGTAAAACAATAAAGGGTTGCATCTAACGTTCCGTTTGAGGTGTTTCTCCTATCAGTTCTGTATGAAGCTGACGTCATTTTGATTAAAGTTTTTAGTAAGTGCTTTTTATATTTTCTTTCTTATCACTGCTACTGTACTCTATATTTCCATAGGGTACAGCAGTGATAACCAATATATCCTCAGTGCTTTTTGACAAAAATGAGTGGGAAACACCCGACACATTTAATCCCAAGCACTTCCTGGACTCCTACGGAAAATTTCGTAAAAGAGATGCTTTTCTTCCATTTTCAGCAGGTAATGTGCTTCCTTCCCTGTTGTTTTTTTTATCATATGCAGTCTTCTTGCTTCATGCTTATCCCATTCCACTTGCCTTTTAGGCAGTGAACATTTTTTTATAGTTCAGTAATTATTTTAAATGTAAGATTACATTAAATAATACTCAACTCTCTGTTTCATAATGTCATGTGAAATCCCAAATAGACTGATATTCTTTTCAGGTTTATTCTCATAGGTCCATACATCCTTCACAATAAAGACTAGTCAAATTGTCTAAAATATTATCTAATGGTTCTCAACAGGAAAGAGGGTGTGTCTGGGGGAGCAGCTAGCTCGGATGGAGCTGTTCATGTTCTTCACTTCATTTCTGCAAAAGTTCACCTTCTGTGCTCCTCAGGGGGTAGATGTCAGTTTGGAGGCTCAAATGGGATTCACTCTGTCTCCACGACCCTTTAAAATATGTGCCATCCCTCAATAAGCCAATTAATTATTTGTCTGGAGGACAACATCTGGGAACCAATCTAATGGAAAAACATAAAATATGGAGCCGAATTAAATAGAAGACAGCTCATGTTTTTGTGCTACTTTCTAAATGTAAATCTTTCAATCATTATGGATCTTTAAAAATGTTTTATGAAAAGCACTATTTAGACAGGCTTACTGAATTCCTAGTTTTTGTAGTAAATTAATAATTAGAACATGAATATGCAGTATTATTTGTCTTGCAATGTTGCATGTGTAGTTACAACCTCTTACATTTGATTGCTATAATATTTCCATGCAAATTAATAAATATGTATATTCTGAATTAAATGTTTTGTCATTATTAATTCAGTGTGACCCATGTTGCTCCACTGGCTGACCCCAAAAAAACATTTTAGCATATATTCAGAACTGCAGATTGGTATAAAACATTTCAAATCTTTGAACAAAATTTCATTTTTAAATCTCTCTGTTCTGGAGGTTTACTTTGTACTACATCTTTAGTGAAAATGCAAACAAAAGGGGAAGAATACTGTACTTTTCAAAACCTATTTTTTATTTGAAATATACAGTTTATGGTTTGTTAGGCTCTGACAAATCAAACTATTATTTTTATTAGTTATTTTCACTGCTAGCAAAAACTGCTTTAAAGTTCATTCACTCTCAACCATGTGATCATTTGATAAAGCAAGGCAAAGGATTACTACTTTGTGACACAAATACCCCAACTGTTTTTTTTGTTAGTGTGACCAAGTTCAAAATGAAGATACTGTATATGAAGGTGTATGTCATGAAAAATAAGAGTGATTTTAAAGTCACAATATAACCACCCATTTTATTTGTATAGGAATTTTCATGCTATGGGTTGTTGTAGCTAGGCTCAGTCAAGAATATTCATTTGACTTTTATAATAGTAGTACTGTATATATTCTAAATATGTATATTCATTATAGAATGTATGTAATACTTTTCACAGTAGTCTAATGGTACTTTCACAGCTGTTTTCTTCTCACTAACTTAATGTGAAAAAAACTAGTTCAATGTTGGAAATCCATCTATTGCACTGAGAAAGCTTTAGCAATTTCTACCATTTCATTTTCAACTATTAAAATACAGCAGGTGCTTTTTCTTCTTAATCTGAGTACAATTCAGTGCTCCCATGATAACCACTCCTTTATATGTTTCCTGTCTCTCCTATTGCATGTCTATTGTTGTTGTATTAATGACCATCACGGTCTGTTAACCACGTTTCAGTGATTTCAATCGCACCATAGTCATCTTTTAACACATTCTTTTCTATTTCTGGTATTTTATTCCTGATACTCTGCATAGTATTTCTTTGGATTATCCCCCCTTCCCTTCTAATCCCTTAAAACACTTAATTTTTGTAGTTTGTTGTGGCAAGCCTACTGGTAAAAACCCTCATTTACTGTAGATGTAATGCACCTAAACAATTCTTGAATAGAATGGTTGACCTACAACAGAAAATATTCCTTTTGCTTAATTTTCTGCTGTGATAAAGTCATGATTTGCTTTTACAACCTGTATGCTGTACTTTTTTTCACTCACCATTTTTACTATTTTATACAGAAACAATTCTATGGGGATATTCTTTTGAAGATTGAGCCATTTTGTGGAATGTTGCAGGCACACAGGGCACCAGAAATCAGACACAGCCTGCATGTCACATTTTTCATGACAGCCCTTTCTGATTTGGAACATATCAACCCCTTATCTTCCATCTCAGCCGCTCAGGACAATTCCACTAATAACCAACACTAGTGCTTTCATATACGCAGTTTTTTAACTGAGAAGTTTAACTCTTAATCAGCTGTCAGTGGAGAACTAACTCTAGGTGACCCATTTGCAATATTCGCTAAAAATAATCCCTAATTTATTTAAGGCTTCTGGGTCTGTGGACAAAGCAGAGGTAATAACATATATACCATCCAGTATATTGTATATCATATTTACAATAACAGAAAGAGCATCTGTATTATCTCCAAGGGGCAATTTGTAAGCAATAATAATACTGCACACATAAAAAACATTCCAAGCTTCATTGTTTAAGTTTAAACTGTTTTATTCACTACCTACTATATAAACTGAAACAATAACAAAAACACAAAAATCAACAACCATGCGAGAAAAGACTGCTGCTGCCAGTCTACCAGTTAATACTTATAGATATTTATCTATACTTTTTAGTATTAAAGGTGTTATTTGTCTGGTGTGTAGACAGGATTAAATGAGGTTAATGATGAGGAACTTAAGAATCTCAAATTAGAATTAATTGAAATTCTAATTTAAAAAATCAGTTTGAAATAATACACATTTCCAAAAAATTGTTAGCTTCTTTAGGACCTGGACAATAGGTAATGTGTTCATCTTTCGTGAAAACCAAAGGATAGAAATATACATTATCATACTGTAAACCTAAACCTATAACACATCATGTTATTATATACTCATGTATAAAATGATGTGTAAGCAGGATCAACTAAGCCTGGTGCTTAATTCAAAACATTTTTGAATCACCCTTGGTGCAAACAAAAAGAATCTTAGGTTTCTCTTTTTCTTTTCTAATGTCAAGGATGTGGCAGTGGTTCAATTTATAGTATAAAGAAATACCGAGTGATAAAACCATAATTGTACAGCACAAAAACATTTGGTTTGATCAGGGTTCTAATAACAGCTGAGTGAGAGTTTATTTTAAACAAGGACAACTATTAAAATAAAGCAAAGGGTTTAACCTAAGTCAACTGAAAAAAGCACGCAAATATTTACTTTGTTCTATTATCAGTGTGGCAAAGGCCAATGTTCTCAGTATGAATACTGTATGTCTTTTTAAAATGGAGAAATATGAGACAGAGTTAGAACGAGGTGAATTCAGTTTGATCAGTAATAGTGTTTTGTACAAAGCACTTTTCTTCTTGCAGCAAGATTTACTTACAGATATAAACAGTTCAACTTACTCAGTGCTGGAAAAATGTGTCTTTATTAATTACATCTTGGAAAATTTTAACTTGCTAGTACTGTGAAAAGACAATTTTAGGGAAACATTTTAGCATCTCAACCACCTTGGTGACATTCAGCAATGGATAAATATCTGTTAACACTGCTTTTTTTCTGCTCTTTTCTTTTAAAATTTTCACCATACTTGACTCTCAATGGTTTACATCACCTCGTCACCTGTGCTAAATCAATCTGGCTTTCACTCAGGAAGTGATTTTGTGATTATGCAACCAGAGTCATGGTGTGTATCATGATCTTCAGTAAATGATTAATTAATCAAAATGACTCCAGAAACATTTAATCATGTTCAAGTTCCATATTTCATATTTTCTTAAAATGCACATGCATAAATCAGATTATGATTATTTGAATGAAAAAGTTATTTTAATGCTTGATACTAACATGATCATGTTGAACATAAAAAACTGGACAGTTTATTTCTGATTGTGCTGTAATGTGGTTATATATAACATGAGGCCATATGATTTTCTCCTTTCATTTCAAATGACAAATGAAATGTTCACCTAAATATATTCTCAGCAGTATTTATTTGACCGTCCCACAAAAACACTTTTATAAAGGCAAAACCATGTTTTTCCATAATGTGACACTTGAACTAATTTAACTATACACACAGTGTAATTTTACCCATTTAATTGTTTTACCTTTGGCAGAAAAAAACAAGCCTGCCCAAAGTGGCTTATTATGTACAAAGTGCATATTTCTTCCTGTTCAAAGTTCATTGAATTGCAGTACAAAACAGTAATCCAACAGGGTTTCAGAAATGAAAATTAGATGTTTGTTTTCTTACTTTTGTTACAAGGACCTGCTAAGCTCACAACTTTTAAAATGTCATTGTATTCTGTTACTGAATGCCTGGATGCCCAAGGTATTCTGATTTTCCTCTTGCTATTTCTGCTGATAACCGACATTGTCAAGAACAAGAAACCCAAGAACTTCCCTCCTGGACCCTGGGGGCTACCCTTCGTGGGAAATGTCTTTAATATCGACTCTAAACAGCTCCATATTTACATGGGAAAGGTCAGTGTTACTGTGCTATTCTTATTTTAATCTTAATTACTCCTCCTGAGATTCATTGTGGTTCAAAATAACTTAAACCTACTGTAAGTCTCATGATGAAAAGACTTATATATTGTATTTATTATTTAATATTAAATTTAACAAAAAAGTACATATTTTCTACAATAGAGTTTTATATTTTGATGTTGATACCTGTTCCTAAACCTAAAACAAAGTGGTGAAAATGCTGAATGTCATTTTTTCCAAAGCTGGCAGAAATCTATGGTAATGTTTTTAGCGTGAGGTTTGGAAGAAATAAAGCTGTGTTTGTGACGGGCTATAAGATGGTGAAGGAGGCTCTGATCAATCAGGCAGAGACCTTTGCGGCTCGACCCCCAAGTCCAACAATGGATAGACTTTACAGCAACTATGGTGAGAATTTCTATTCCATATTATTGAAATCTTTTCATATGACATTGCTAAAGTCAACAGAGAATGAGTATTTACATCTTATTTGAGTCAAGAGATTTTTTAATATTTCTTATATCTATTCACATTTCAGTTATATTCAATATACTATTGAAATGATTCATAATACGTATTTTCTAATACTTAAAATGGCACTTTAAAATGTCAAATTAAAAATTATTTTTAGGTTACATTCTTTTTTTTCAGAGATACAGAATGTGCAGAACCTTTGTTTTAGTGTCTTTTTTTTCTTCCCTGCCCACAGGTTTGTTCTTTAGCAATGGATATCTGTGGAAGAAACAGAGAAGATTTGCTCTTTCCACCTTGCGGAACTTTGGGCTGGGTAGGAAGACTCTGGAGTCAGTGATTTCTGAGGAGAGTAGGTTTCTCCAGCAGGCTATAGAAGATGAGCAAGGTAATGACAGGAGCTCATGTCCTGAACACAGCTAATAAGTATACTGTACACTGCTCATTAGAAGCAGGGAACAGACTCAATTGTGCTCTTGTTTTGCCATTAGGTAAACCTTTCAATCCCCACTTTCTTCTGAACAATGCTGTTTCAAACATCATCTGCTCCATGGTATTTGGACACAGATTTGATTACAGTGACAATCGCTTCCAGAGGCTGCTGCACTTACTGTCAGAAACTATACATTTGGAAGGGACGATATGGACACAGGTAAAGAATATGTTCTTACAATTCTCATATGCAGTTAAAACAAAAATAAACTATACACAACTATTTAGGATCACATCATATTTAATAGTGATGATGATTGGTGGCGTGATAGTGATGACTTACAAAGGCATGATGCTCATTTAGAAATTTGTTCCATTATTGAGTGAATACTAGTTACAAGAAAAATGTAATTATTTCTGCATGAGCACAACATTATTCCTCTCAGCTGTGTATCAGCCTGCTTCAATTTAAGAGAATATAAAACATATAAATAAGAAGAGTAATGGAGCTGAAATATCCTTAATCTCTCATTTTGGCTTTAGCTATATGAAGCCTTCCCTGTGATATTGAAGTATTTACCAGGACCACACAATAGGGTCTTTAAGAACTATGAGGAACTTGAAGCCTTTGTGGGGGAAGAAGTTAAGAGGCACAAGGAAGATTGGGACCCATCAGCACCCAGAGACTACATTGACAGCTACTTAGCAGAGATACAAAAGGTAATTGTTTCAAAATCAAATCTGAGCATTCTGAGTTTCTGCATGGGCCACTGTTACAAACCCACAATTCCTACTCAAGCATTTACACTAAGTGGCATCCTGGCATTTGCACCACCATCTTGAGTGTGTGGGAGTGTGTAGTCTGCAGGAAAGCACCCCAATGCACCATCACCACCCTTCACTGGACAGAAGTCCTGAGAATTCTTAACTTAAGAGTACAAGACCTTTCATAGCCCATGTCCTTAACACAACTGCAGAGTAAAGCATTTTCAGTAGCGAATGGACTCTATCATGCACTTGTATTTCTGTCCTCAGTTAAACCTTATAATACTGTTTCCAGCAGTATCTGTACATCAATCCATGTTACACAATGAGGATAAGTTAGTAAAAGCTTTAGGGTTGACTAATTAAATCTACCTGATCAGAGGAAATAGTGCTAAATTTGTACATGCTTTTTGGTATAGAAAACTAAGTTACTGCACTCAGAATGATTGGGTTGAGCTGATTATTGTAAAACTCCATTTTGATTCTATTTTTACCGACAATATATCCACCTCACCTGGTATAAATATCTCTGAACAAGGCTCCAGTCTGTGCTCAGTGTTTTGTGATGTCTGTATAACCTTAAGTAAGTGACAAGACCAACGTACTATAAGGACAAGGTTATTGTTACAAATGGAGGGTTATGAAAATGAAGAATAAGCAGGAATTCACTGAGCGGATTAGTCAATAAATAGTGAAATAAATATTCACAACCCCAACTTGTAAATGATTTCTGACAGAATATACCCAAGCAGTTGGTATACTCAGAGGCACGTGAATTCTGTGTTCTCTGGCACACCTTGGTGAAAAGACTAAGAATTCAGGCACACATGGTTAAATATTTATTAACAATGACAATACAAATGCTACACTACACACAACATACAACACGCAAGTTACTATATATACAGCATGTATAGACAAGGCATTCCGGAGGCCTAACGTCTTGACCCCCAGACTGCTGCCAAGTATTTGACTCTTAAATGATGCCTACAGAGGCCAGAAATCAAACAGAAGCAATACAATCTGCAGTTACTGTAAATCTCTCTCTCTCTCTGCAAAACCAGATGCCAGTAAATGAATGGGAGACTATCTCCCTAAAGCAAGCTTTACCTACCAAGGTTCCGATACTTAGCTCCAATCAAGATTTGTTTGGATGATCATGAAGCAGGGGCTCTCACCTGGCGTAAGCTTCAAGTTCCAACTCTTCCAGACTCCTCTCTGTCTTGTGGTCTGAATTTCTTTCTCTTCTTTTTTACCTCCTCATATGATGGCATCAGGTGTGTTTCTGGACTGTTGATTGACACTTAATCAGTTTACCCACAACTTAATTAAGGTAAAACAAGGCAAACCATGATGTGGTTTGATCACAGACTCTGGACCTCCTACATGTCAGCAAACAGCCCCTCTGCTTTGAAGCTGGAAATGTTACACACTTTATCTTAACTCTTAGAGACACTTCCTAGTCACCTTTACCTGTAACAATATCAAAGGACAGAACCTAATGTTATAAGATGCAACAATTTGCTTATCTTCTGTACCTGTCAGAGTAAAGAGGATACTGAGGCAGGATTCCATGAGAAGAACCTGGTCTTGTGCACTTTGGACCTGTTTATAGCTGGGACTGAGACCACCTCTGCCTCTCTACGCTGGGCTCTTCTCTACATGATCAAACACCCAGAGATACAGAGTTAGTAACTGCATGAAACCGAAGAAGTATTACTAAAACTATTTAAAGACACTGTGGGTGGTATGTCAAAATGTAAAATGTATTATAAACCTAAGAAATATACAGAAAAAAAACAGCTCCATTATCCTTGTCTTCCAAATTCTACATTTTGACCCCCATTGCAATAAGAACATGTTCATGTAAGATGTAATGACTGCTTATGGATTTTTTAACTGTTGAAGCTGTCTCCTGAAGGTAACTGAGGTGTGTAACCCAGATCAATTTGCTTTGTGCCAACATTTTTAAACATGCCCTGACCACGCCATATAATTCATGTAATTATTGGCACAGTGATTTCTGAAAACTATAGTTACTATTCTATGACAAATGCCATTGAATAAATTGTCTCCATTTTTTCTGGATAACACAGAATGTGCTGTATTTGTGATGTCCTAGTTGAACACTTTCTTTTGTCACCAGCATTCATGTGAATGTAATGTGTATGGCAGCATATAGAATCAAAGTATCGAAAATAAACTTTTTAATATACTGTATATAGATTATATTCATCATGCAGAGTTTCTTTCTAGGGGCAGTACAATCAATTAAAAAGTATACTTTCCAATTGTAATACACTGTTTTTAAACTACTGTACAGTACATCTGTGTTGTTTTTACCCTTCATTTGAGAGGCATAATAAGTGCTCTGTGATGAAGCATGTAATGCCATATATTGCCTTGCCTCTCTCAGAGAAAGTCGAGGCTGAGATAGAGAGTGTGCTTGGACAGGGACGGCAGCCCTCCATGACAGACAAGCCCAACATGCCCTACACTGATGCTGTTATCCATGAAATCCAGAGGATGAGCAATATTGTTCCTCTGAGTGGACCAAGGATGACTACTAAAGATACTACACTGGGGGGACATTTTCTTCCAAAGGTAAATCTAAAAAATGTAAAATAGCTGAAAATTTGAATGCATGTTATTTTATAATGGACAGGAGCTGAAATAAATTCATTTCTCACTCATACTGCAAAAAGGTATTTGGAATGGAATCCTCAAGTGTTGTCTTAGATCTAAATTATAAGTATATCTCACCTGTATTTCTTTCAATCTTTATTTTAATATGAGTGTAGAAACATGATATTTCCGTACAATATTCTTATAGTTTACCCTGAAGAAGGCTCCACGGCCGAAAGTTGTGTTTTCTCTCTTCTTTTTTTCAGCATGGAATAAACCTATTACTTGTTCCTTTGCAGCCTGCGCATGCTGACGCAGCTACCCACCTGAACTTTATAGTGTTGATAATAGTTTATAGTGTTGATTTTAGCCTAGTGGTATAACTTTTAAAAAACTGTGTTTTATAAATCCCTTTTGAAGAGAATATGACAGCACTGCCAGTGGAAATGTTTATTTTGTAGGGTACACAAGTGATGACAAACCTGACTTCAGTGCTGTTTGACAAGACTGAATGGCAGACACCAGACTCCTTCAATCCCGGGCATTTCTTGGACTCTGAAGGGAAGTTTGTCAGACGAGAAGCTTTTCTTCCATTTTCAGCAGGTACAACTACAATCACAAATCAAGGTCATGCTTAATATTTTCATTTACTATACTTCTGCTACTGGTTACAAAAAACAAGTTAAAATATAAAAAAATAACATTAACACATGGGACATACTGTTATTGATATAAGATGTAATGGATCTAACACTACTTATTGGAATAAGGCTAGAAAACATCTGACTCTTCACACTTAAACTCCATTATAATGTTAAGCTTTTAGTAACATTCCCATTTAGTTTTTTTTCTGAGAAAAAGAATGTAAATACAATTATTTTTTCATGTTTTTATTTCTCCATTTTGGAGAACACATTCCTCTGCCACCTATTTCTGTCAAAGCAGTTTGCTGAATAGCATTCTGCAAGCCCCCTGTGGCTTACAGGAGTGTGATCACTGAATATAGGAGTGGTGTTTCTCCCACTGACATTCCTGTATTGTTAGCCACAGAATCGCATGTTCCAGTAAAGTAAGACAAGGATAAAAAAGGACAAGGAAGGAGGATGTGGTTTATAAACTAAAACTTTGTGATATCGCTCATTTCTTTCAGGAAAGAGGGCGTGTCTGGGAGAGCAGCTGGCCCGGATGGAGCTGTTCCTGTTCTTCACTTCCTTTTTACAGAACTTCACATTCAAAGCCCCTGAAGGGGAAGAACCCAGTATGGAATATCAATTAGGGGGCATCCTAACTCCTCGGCCTTTCAAGATCTGTGCCATTCCACGCTGACATCCACATCAGTGTCTTAAATCTAAAGAAAACTGGGGGGCAGGACATTTACATTTTAGAGGACAATTTGACTGTAAAAGTAAAAGCCAGAACTTCAGAACTCTGCTTTTACATACAGTACATTCCATATGAGATCCCAGTTTTGTAATTGAACAAACAGCATGCTAAAATTTGCTTAGAATTTTTCCAAGTTTTAAGCAGATGGTGATTTACACAGCTTTCAGGACTGTGGCATTAAAGGCACCAGGATTTGTCCACACTGACTGTAGAGAAAGGACTGTTTTTGTGGATTTCCAAAATAGTGGTGCAAAAATAGTAGGCTTTTTCCATTATCACTACTGTAAATTTTCCGGAAATTTCAAAATTCCCAGTCTTCTATTTCACATCAAATTCAGATTCATGACATGTCTGTAACATTGGAATTTTTAATGAATACAATTTAGAGCTTTTACAACCAAAATAGTTTCTTTTAACATAACAAGAAGAGAGTAAACTTGATATTATGTAAACAAAGCAATTTTATACGGAAAGAACACCTACAGTATATGCTAAGACATGGTAATACAAATGTGTTTTTTGACTTTTGCCATCCTTTCATTAGACTCTCGACATGCAGCATTCTACCCTTAAAATGGGCACTTCTTGATACTTCATTCATGCATCGCTGACTTTAATCGTTAAAATAATAATCAGGCAAAATGTGATGATTCCTTAAATTTGCAAACAAATTGTATTGCAGTTGTTTTACATTTCATACCACATTTTAATATTAATCTTGAGCACTGATACTGTATTAAAAAAATCACTCTTTTCTGGTTTTTAATGGTATTTATTGTACAGTAGTAAACATAACAAACAGTTTTACAAAAAAATACGTTTTTGAAAATTCAGAACTAGTGCAAAAAATTGGGTCATGCCACCTTACCTCCCACATTGTTTATAACTTTACAAAATCATCGATCTAAGGAGTGTACAGCTTTACCGTAATAACATTCATAAGTTAACATTTATACGTTTACAAATTAAAGCTGTTAAGTGCAGAGTACAAGTTTGAAAGATGGGGAGGTTACAGCTAAAATTAACTGTTAGTCACAGTGGAATCAATTCACAGTTTATTGTTTTTTAAGTCTATATGATTAATGATCAAAAAAACTTTAATTTAATCAAAGTTAAGTTCTTTGAGGAGTATAACTATTTGCCAGTTTCTCTTCTCTTGTTTTGCATAGCATCACCCTGGATCCAGAAATGTCCAAACGTTCCAATTGCAAAGCCGGACTAATTCAGGAGTCCCCATCATTCAAAATGTACTCTTTAAAACAATCCCTAATCCTCCACATTGTCTTGGAGCCAGTACAAGAGCCCTCCACTTCCAACAGAACTTTATAGAATGGATAATAATAATAGTAATTGCTAACACTTATATAGCGCTTTTCTGGACACTCCACTTAAAGCGCTTTATAGGTAATGGGGACTCCCCTTCACCACCCCCAATGTGCAGCATCCACCTGGATGATGCGACGGCAGCCATAGTGCACCAGAACGCTCACTAAACACCAGCTATCAGTGGGGAGGAGAGCATAGTATTGAAGCCAATTCATAGATGAGGATTATGAGGAGGCCAGATTGGTAAGAGCCAATGGGAAATTTGGCGAGGACACCGGGGTAACACCCCTACTCTTTTCGAGAAACACCCTGGGATTTTTAATGACCACAGAGAGTCAGGACCTCGGTTTTACGTCTCATCCGAAGGACGGCGCCTGTTTATAGTACAGTGTCCCCGTCGCTATACTGGGACATTAGGACCCACATAGACCGCAGGGTGAGCGCCCCCTGCTCGTCTCACTAACACCTCTTCCAGCAGCAACCTTAGTTTTTCCCAGGAGGTCTCCCATCCAGTTACTGACCAGGTTCACACCTGCTTAGTTTCAGTGGGTTGCTAGTTGTGAGTTGAAGGGTGATATGGCTGCTGGCAGAAAGGCTCTGCTTTCTAAAATAAACTGTGCAAAATCTTTTTTGATTGTTTTAACATTTAGTAACAAGTGAAAAATGTCAATAAATCATTTAACGTCTAGACTAAAAGACATAATTAAATTAAGAAACTACTTCCTTGAAGCATTTTCAGACAAAACAAGTATAGAAAGAAAAATATCTGACCATAACATTTTAAAAAAAATAAAACTTGATGAATGCTTAAAATTTCATATTCCTGCAGCTGGAAATTTCCCAGTTCCCAGTATCCTTTTTTACATTTAAATTTTTATGCTTTTCAGAATTTCATTTATATGGAACAGATCTATATTTTCCTATGGAACTATTATAAGTGGAGTGCTCTTGTACAGTATTTCTTTTTGACCATATTCAGAAGCAACTAATAGCACATAAAGCACCATAACTAAATATTATATCATCCATTAAAGCAATGCAAAGAGCTAAGCATTCTGTTTTTTTAAAGTGGATGAAAAGAGCAAAGCAAATATTTTCTTTGCCATTTCACCTTGGGCAGAGGCCAGATTCTAAAAGAAAGAAGATTCATCCCTTGTGATTTGTAGAAGAATATCACTGATATTACAGAGAGAATAACCCCACACTAAATATCATACAATTTGTCCCACCGTTGCCCCATTATTACAGTTCATTAATAATATCACTATCAGCTACAAAATTAGGTCTACCAACATACAGGCTTAAACTTGACAAACACTGAAAAAGTATATTGTCTCTACAATGTTTTGTATTTTTCCAATTTTGAACGCATGGCTTTAACTAGAAACTCAATATTTATCTTGCACAACAAACTGATTAGATAATTTAGGTTTATTGTCTTCAGCCTGGGATGATTTATCAGAAGTGTTCTGCACTGTACAGCAAAGACAGAGCATGGTATTGTTAATCCTCCTTCAGAGGAAATACTTAGTCATATAATAGAGATCCCCGATGCTCCATAGCATCATTGTCAACTGGAATTAAATAGAAAATTTCCCAAATTCTGAGTAACTAGCTTTCCTTTTTAATTAATTTAAGTTTCTGGTGTAGCGGCCAGGTTTATTAAAATACAGGAATTACCCCTTGCCAGTCCCTCTCTCTTTCATCTCAGTGGTGCTTGATACAGATAGGCCATTCCATTTGGTTCACAATTAAGGTGTTTTTCTAGCTGATAGACTGTCCTGATAAGGAACAGCTCCCCAATTCCTGAGATTCTCCAGCAACCTTAACAAATGGTTTTCTGGCGCCTTAAAGTCTGAGATTCCAAGGGAGAGTCTGATTCAAAGTTTGTTTACAACTCTAAGGTCAGAGGGCATGGTTACTCATCATCAGCCAATCAGGAACTGGTAGGGTAGGTTAACCCCACGTGGGTCTCTGATACCCATGAAACTTTCAACCAATGAACGACCTTCAGTTCCTCCAGGTAAACAGGCAACACAGAGCGCTTGTAGAACAGTTCCTAGGATCAGGACATTCTCACAGCGCGGCTGCTGGACATTCAGCCTCAGGGCTCCGCCTGAACATCCTCAGACTCAGAGTTGAGGACGGAGGGTGCCAGCGCGTAACCAAAGGATCCACCCGAGGTTACTGTAGCATCAACAGCAAGCCTCGTGAACAGGTCGGAACTGTGGACAGCTGAATCAGTATTCAGGACTAGCGCTTCATCAGGAACGAACCAGTCTTCTTCCTGACCTGTTGGGACCCGCAGTCACTTTTCTCCTGTGCACAAACTTTGCTAGTTTCAGCCAACACTATCTAGCTGGTTTTCAGAGAGCATCAGCAGCACATCGCCTCAGGAATCCCCACCACTTCGCAAGCCGCACCAAGCGCTGCCTGGCACAGAGCCAGGGAGCGCCGATTGGACACAGCAACCAGCCTGCCACTGCGTCTTTGTCTGCAGGAGATCTGACTCCACACAAATTGGATGAGTATTCAACATTCTGCATTACCGCTCGAGAATTCAATTGTTATCCCAACCAGTTGATATCAATTTAATTCCTATGAGTGATGTACTTGCTTTTGAGTATTTAGTGTAGAGGTTGTAACCAAGTTCATTTACGAAACGGTCTAAATGAATGATATACTGAACGTATGTCCCTCCTGTTATTTGTAACTCTTCGTGCTTGAATATATACCTGTTGTATTCTGCTAACCCTCACGATAAGATCTGTTATGTTTATATGCACATTTTATGTATTAATAAATGTATTTTGTGTATTAGTACCCGTGTGTGTGCATTGTTTGAGTTGTCCCGCAAGGTTGGATTCTAATAGCCATCAGAAGAATCATTTTTGTGACTTGCTGCTACAATTAATAATTGTCCCAGTTATGCACAAACCCCTACATTTACTGGTGCCTCGTGGGAGGATACCTGCACTAGTCTACTTGGATTTGTGTTTAACCATTATGAAAGAAAATATGAACTTTGTCTAGTTTATAGTTTTCTGACAACAGTTTTTCTGAGAATTTTTGTTATTTGATTTTGTTGGCCCTAACTCCACATATCTTCAAAAATGCGTGACATTTGAGAAAGAGACATTAACAGTACATAGTGTACATCAGCTGTTCTAACAAAGTGATGTCCACACATTCTGGCATACAATAAACTAAACGTGTCCGTTGAAAATTAATTTGACAGTGTTTACAAGGAAACCTGAAATAAATGCAATTTGATTCTATAATACCTTTTGGAAGGAATTCACAAGAAAATAATAATTCAAAACCAATGACCAAGTTAAATTTATTTCAGATTTCCATCAGAACACTATACTTTCACCTTAATTTTTATTAAATAATACAGTTTGCTAATAGATAGCAGTAGCATTCAGTCACCTTAGTTCACTTAGCACTATGAATGAACAGTACATGACAGTTCACACTAGTCACAACGAAACAAAAGAGAAATGTATGCAAATTCAATGCTCTGCACATCTTAATGCACTCAATGTAACCATGGCAGCAAGCAAGAATGGTAACATTTACACAGCATAACAATTTTGCTGATTAAACAGAGATTTAAATGTTTTAAAAACGGATAATTTATCAGATTCTACAAAACACAAACCCAATGACCCAGTTCCATTAAAAGAATATATTTGCTTTCTTATATTTTAAGTTCACTGCATTTTTTACTTTTCAATTAAAACTGTCTTACATAAAATCTGGCTGTAAATATATGGAATTAAATGATCACATTAAATAAAAATGGCAACATACTCAAAAACTACTAATGTAGGCAAAAGACTTTTTAATGCCTACCTGGTACTTTCCTTCCCAAGCACCTTTAGGATACAACCTCAAACACCTAACCTTGGATAAGTGATAAGCATTATTGTACATAATAAAAAACAAGCTCTGAAACAGGGTCATGTTTAAATTCATTATAAGAGTAAACAAATAAATGAAAATTTAATAATTAACAGTAAAGGCATAATTTAATGCAATAACAGTATGGGCCTAAAAAGAAAGAAATAGGCACCATATTTTTTAACAAATTCCTTTTACTCTCAGTAAGAATGTAAATATATTATATTAATATATTTACATTAATTTACTTATACATAACTCAATTAAGAACAGATTTTTTCAATAAAGATCATTTTTATTTTCCAGATATTTCAATATTCATACTTTATTCAAATACAATTTTATT
This sequence comes from Atractosteus spatula, assembly GCF_055471065.1. NCBI lineage: Eukaryota > Metazoa > Chordata > Actinopteri > Semionotiformes > Lepisosteidae > Atractosteus > Atractosteus spatula. The sequence goes on along the minus strand of NC_142716.1, from coordinate 21,043,655 downwards.
ATTTTAAAAAATAATAAATTGAAACTCTGAGGGTTTTCCAATCAGCTCTTGAATCAAAGTCTTGAAAAGAGAAACAATTTGCAATTAAGTTACAGCTGGAAGGTTTAGCTCTCTTGCGGGAGGCCTTGTTGGGTCGCAGAAGTTTAGACTTGCATTGCTTTTGAAAATAAAGTGTACTCAAATAACATTTACAAAGAAGAGTTCAAAGCAAAGTTTCCTTACAAGATCACAACACTGAACTGCATGTCTCCTACTCAAAAGGACTTCAGTAAAATCTGAAATTTGAGAACAACAAGCCTTTTTTTTTTCTTGGAACAAACTACTACAACTATTGTGTCATGCTAGGAAGACATTTACAATCCACAGACTGGCTTTAGAGGTAGTTAATATTATGCTTTAAAATACAAATATTTGTGGAATATTTTGACATTTTACAGGTGCTGCACAATTATTATTTAAAATGTACCAACAGTTATTTATGAAGCTCTTACAATAATGACCAGAAAAATACAGATTTAAAAGAGCAATAAAATCTGCTTAATCATTTCAGTGCATATGTTAATGATTGATATGTAGAATTGGTTAAACATTTGCTTTTACATTTCAAAGTAACTCTGAAGAATGTATTGAGGCTGGTTTCTCCCTGATTATTCTACTACTCTCAATCCTGGATATGCAAAGTATTTTATTTTACTACAGATGCAGCCATTCAAAATGGGTGGGGTATTTCGTGGTTTACCCCGGTGGGCGTGTCGTGTCAAAACGCAGTATCACGCGGTATATCGCGTCCTTTGACGTCATGCCGGAAAGTATCCGGAATCACCTTGTAAAACCGCCAGGAGGAGCCAATAAAGCTTAACCTCTCATGTACAGCATTTGAGCTTTTACATTTAAACTGTGTATTACAGCATGTTTATCATCAGTCATTAAAAAGTTGGTATATTTTATGAAAGCAAGATTGCTCAGTTGGACAAAAGTACACAACCTACCTTTATAAGAAATATTTATGCATCAAAGCCTTTACCGAAGATATTACTAATAGTATTAATAATGAATGACTTTGGACAAGCTGTAAACTCAAAGTATTACGCTGGTCCACATTCTTTCTAACCGTCATTTTAAACGAAAATACTTTTAGTTTTTTCTTTGACAAACACCACAGCATTTCGTAGATCTAACTAACGAGGACAGGACATTAGCTAGCCAATACGATAAAGGAATGACTTTTTTTGCTAATTTCTTTAGCACATTTCTACAAGCACTTGGAATCTGTCCAAGCCCTACTTTGTCAGGCATTTTCTTTTACTGCAACGGACATAAAAACTCCCTTGCTTTTAACAGAGCGTTTCATAATTTCTAACTACGAAAATTATTTAACTGCGACACTTATCATTCAACCAGAGCTCAAAATATCACAAGGATCCTCAAGAGCACATCAAAGACTGTATTAAAAGATACTTGTATCAGATACATGAGAATCCAGGCTTTTTATCAACGCTTTCTTTTCCGTATACCAGATTTTATGGAACCACTTCAGAAAGGTGTCAGCCAGTCAGATTCCAGGAATCGGTACTTTAAAGAAAAAATACACACCGGTATTCCATTTCTCCCTAAACATTTTAAGCATCAAAGTCTTTAACTAACGTGAAATAGTGTGTAAAAAAGTGGTAGTTTTAAGCTTTTCTGTTAATATAATATGGAATCGCATATCTAAAGAAATTAATAATGATATGATTATATTCGTGTACTGCGACAGGGCTGTGTAGGGCTGTTTCGCCTCTCTCTCTTCATGCGATTTCACTAGTAGCCCACTGGTCTACGTGCTTGATTACTAACCTACAGGTTGTGTGTTCAAATCCAGCTGGCGCTGTGACTTTTCTTTTAACAAATATTTCTTTGAAAAAAATAGAAAGCAATATTATGGACAATTAATTGACTTTTATATTTCTAAATATCACAACATGATCGAATTTAAGTCATTTTTGATAACAATGAATAGTCACCTTCTTCCCTTCTGACAACGGTCCCTGCTTCTGCTTCCTGGTTCTATTGTGTGTGTGTGTGGGGGGGATCCCTTTAGATCTCCCTTCAGATTTAAAAGGCTATTAATCATATCTTCGGTGTTGCATCTTACCAGTGCAGCTGATCTTTTGCTGCCTGGGTCAACTATCACAAAGCTTTAGAGAACTTAACATTCCTATTATCAACAAATTGTAAATACGACGTTTACATTGGCATTATTAATTTTTCACATGGGTGTATGGAGGATTGTCAGCTGTCACTGACAGTGGACCCCTCTCTTAGGCTGCGCACACGATCTTTTACATTTTTATAGAGAAATGGAGGCTGTACAGTATGCGTTACAATATAAACATTTATATTGATTTAAATCGCGTTTTGATTTAAATTGCAAACGCGCGTTTAATTATATGTGTTTTTTTAATCATAATCAGACAAATGCAACATAAATTGATACAGTATCTTTGTCTTCTAAGTATCTTAATAAACTTTCAGCATAGCTTTCTCCCCATTAAGATGTATTTTTCTTGGGATTTTGGGATCAAACGTGGAAAGATTAGATTGTAATCATTTTTATTTTTTAAATACGTTTTAGAAAAGTGTAATATATACTAAAAAGCTGTACACCACCTGCTATACAGATACATATTGTAATACTTTCGGGTTTGGATAGGACGGACACAAGAACTCAGACTTGCGGAGTTAAAGGAAGTGAAAGCCTTTATTTTTCTTCTCCGTCACCACTTACTAGCCTGGCTCTCCCGCGCCCCCACCCGCCAACAGTGCGAGCCAACACACCGCCCGCACGCCCGAGAGAGAGAGAAAAGAGAGAGAGTAAGACCCAGGGGTACAGAAGCAGGGAACTATTTACAAGGAAAATGGATACCTCCTCAGACTGTACGCCCGCTTCACTGTGGGACAGCCACACTGGTCAGCGGTCTTCCTAAACCCCGCCCTGACCACTCACTCCTGTCCTGCTCTTCCCAGCGCACCCCAGACAGGCGCTCTTTGGCCTCTGCCCGGGGCAAATGTATATTTAGATATTTAGACCCGGCGCGGCACTGAGAGAGCGTCTGCATTTATAACTTAGTTTTTAAAATTAGTCAAGCAATATGAAGCCTCTCTTTTTACTTTTAAGTCCCTTAATTATCATTGAGCACAGCTTTCTCACCACTTAGACTACTTTTTGATACCATCCTTAGACAAAGCAGAAACTTCTTGTATTTTCCGATGACATATAAGTGGAAAGATTACAGATTTTAATCGTCTTTAATTTTGTTAAGTTATACGTTTTAGGAACATTTCATTTATACAAACACCACAAAAGTATTCTCGATTGTATTTCTGAATGTTATGTTACACTTACAGTAGTTCACTGTTTACATCTAATTAAGAAAGTTAGGTGTAAACACTTTAGATCTTTTTTTCTGAACCAGGGAAAATCTGATCATGTTTCTCTATAACAATAATAAAAAACTTTATTTTACATATCACCTTTAAAAGTGGCATCTCAAAGCAATACAGTAGATGTAAACCACAGATTACAAAGTAAATACCCAGACAAACGCAAACGTGTTTTTAATAAAATGCTTTTATTCATTCAGCAGAGAGAGAGAGACATCCAGCAGAGAGAGAGACACACATACTGGTTTTCATTGACATTCCTCTTGTCTCACAGGAATGTTTTATTTGTGGACAGACTGTCCACAAACGTGAGACTGTCTTTCTCAGACTCACATTCCCAAATGTCCCCCGCCCCGGTCAACAATCCTAGGAAGAACACGAAACAGCCTGTTAATAAAATTGTTACAATTTTGTTCGGTCAGTTCTTCCTCCCAGAATTTATAGATTGCATCGATCAGTTCCTGCTTTGTGACGGGCTTAGCAGTTTTCCGAACATAGTCTTTCAGCGAATGCCAAACCATCTCTATCGGATTTAGATCTGGGGATTCGGCTGGAGTTTTCACCCAGTTCACTCCTTCTGCTACAAGCCTCGCCCTTGCTGCTGTGTGTTTCGGATCGTTGTCTTGAAAGAGACGGTCCTTGATCCAACCTGCTCCCTGATATATGGGGCGGCATGCTGTGTGAACACGACTTCCTCGAAGAATTCACGATCCATAATTCCTTCGAAAATAAGAAGTGGTCCCGGGCCTCTTCTAGATATACCACCCCAGACATGAACCTTCAGTGGACGTTTGGGCTTTGGCTTGTCCACATATCTCCCCTTTTGGAAAATGACACTGTTGAAAACTGTTCCAGAGCCACTGTTGTTTCGTCGGTGAAAAGTACATCATGAAATGCCTTCCCCTGTTCAATCCATTGGAGCGCTTGTTTGAGTCTTTCATCTTTGTTTTTTAGCCTTATCATGGGGCATGTGTTGGTTTTTCTGTATCTCCATCCAAGCCTCCTGCGCACTCTTCTTATGGATGTCGGACTAACGCTCACACCGAGGTCAGCCCATAGCCGTCTTTGGACTTGCATCGCCGGTAGCTCATCATTTTCATCAGTCAGTCTGTCGATAGCTCGCACAATAGGACTTGAAAAAAAAGAGATCAACAGTTAGTTTTAAAAACTAATGTGCGTACTTGTATTTACATGCAAGAAAAGTATTTTTAGAAAGTTATTTACCTTTGAATCATCCTCGGTTTAGATTCTCTTTGCCTCCTCTCCCCTTTATAATGTCGTCTCACTGTGCTTTCACAAACGAAGATGTCCATCGAAGCCAAATGCTGTACAATGTCCCGTGCTGACTTCCCGTTTCTTTTCATCTTCATTTTTTGGTGTGAGAGAGTCTTCGTGATTTTGGCCATAGTCCGTCTCCTTACCAAAGGAATACAGTGGTGCAGCTTAAATTCTGTACCTATATACTGTATAGTATGGTACAGATAAAACTTACACCATACCGATGAGCTAATACCAGGGAAAGACACTCCTATTTTATTTAAAACACAATACGCCAGGAAATGTGTCTGATGCATTAGCAAGTTAAAACAATTGCGTCGAAAACCTGGGCATAACAGCTGTTCCTTTTTCTGATCACTCGCTCTCTGGATACACGTCTCACCTGTCCTGTTCTTTGTTTTCCTAATTTACTGATTATGCCTGCTGCGATCCACTCCTGCCCTCACACCAAAAGAAGACTATTTTAAATGTCTTTGCGTGATCCATTGTGCAATTAACCCTTGTATGTGCTGTCCTTAAGGTGATATCACATAAAGGTGATATGTAAAAAAATGGTTTTTATTATTGTTATAGAGAAACATGATCAGATTTTCCCCGGTTCAGAAAAAAAGATCTAAAGTATACTAGTTTGTCACTCTTCTCATCCCCTCTTTGCTAAATGGCTTTTGAATAGAGTCACATGAAGAGAGAGGTGAAACAGCCCTACACAGCCCTGTCGCAGTACACAGATATAATTATATCTTATTAATTTCTTTAGATACGCGATTCTTTTAATACAGTCTTTGCTGTGCTCTTGAGGATCCTTTTGATATTTCGAGCTCAGGTTGAATGATAAGTGTCGCAGTTTAAATAATTTTCGTAGTTAGAAATTATGAAACGCTCTGTTAAAAGCAAGGGAGTTTTTATGTCCGTTACAGTAAAAGAAAATGCCTGACAAAGTAGGGCTTGGACAGATTCCAAGTGCATTTTTGCAATTTACGTTGCATTGTGCATTGTGCTGCTGTAATACAGTTTAAAATAATTAAAAGTCTAAACAGTATCAGCTTTATTTATGGGTTGCAATTTAAAAAAAGCCAAAAACCGCACTCAAAATGCAATTTAGAGCTTTCTGGCAAGAGGAGACACCCAAATTAATAATGTAACATGCCACTGTTTGTGCATGAATAAGGTTATACTGCTATTTGAATCACGTATAGATACGAAGAAGAAAGAAAACACATTCCATAAGAATCAGTGCTTTTATATATCGCCTTTAAAGGTAGCTTCTCAAAACGCTTTACAGGATAAAAACAACAATAACAACAACAACAATATTGTATTTCATTGCACTTTGACAGATCGTCCTTAAATCAATTGTTGACTCTTCTCTCTTTACTACTTGTTTGGAGTGACTGAGCTCCGCTCTGTACCACACAATGATCCCCCCAGAGTCTCTGCCCCGAGTGATTTGGGGTTTTTTGACAGAGGGCAAAAAACTCTCTCTCGCTTGCCCTCCCCCCTGTGTATTGTCTATTTTTTTTGTGCTGTCCTTTGACAAAACAAGGCTCGCCAGATAATGTGAATCGAAACCTGTTTTTCTAGCTTTTAAAGTCGTGCGATGAGTAAGCAGGAACACATCATTATATCTTACATATGAAAAATACATAATATAGCTCCCAAACAAATGCAAATGTGTTTTTAATAAAATGCTTTTATTCACTCATAATCTGACAATTTCAGGAAGACTAAGGAAGGACTAAGGAAATTGTCATCTGTTGTTGAAGCTCTGTGAGCTCGGTGACTTTGAGACCACTTGTTATCCCAAGTTGTTTGAATCTCCACAATTCAAATAGAGAAAAAAGAGCTGACTGACAAGATTTAAGATGTGGCTGTCAATGTTGGATTAAAAAAAACATGTTGCCCGACGTTAGTTGCATTGCTTGAAAAATAATTTTATTTCGAGAGACTGGATAAGTAATTCAAGTGTTTTTTTAACTTCCTGAAAAACAAGTAATAATTTAACAATATGTGCAAACGTTTTATGATATGTCGCTGTTGTGAATGTCTGTGGAGTGTATCTTATTTGCCTGTCCATCCTGGCTGTGCTCTCTCGCTCGCCCTCCCCCCCCCCCTCTCAATATAATTCAATTCAAGGTGCTTTATTAGCATGACAGATGGGTACAATCAGTGTTGGGTATTTACTTTGCTTTGAGATGCCACTTTTAAAGGTAATATATAAAATCAAGGCTTTAACTTGCTTTAACTCCGCAAGTCTGAGTTCTTGTGTCTGTCCTATCCGAACCCGAAAGTATTACAATATGTATCTTTATAGCAGGTGGTGTACAGCTTTTTAGTATAGATTACACTTTTCTAAAATGTATTTAAAAAATAAAAACGATTACAATCTAATCCTTCCACGTTTGATCCCAAGATCCCAAGAAAAATAAATCTAAACAGGGAGAAAACTATGCTGAAAGTTTATTGAGATACTTAGAAGACAAAGATATCAATTTATGTTGCATTGATTGTGAATCAAAAAACACATATATTTAAACACACGTTTGCGATTTAAATCAAAACGCGATTTAAATCAATATAAATGTTTATATTGTAACCCATAGGTGACTATTTATTGTTATTAAAATGACTTAAATTCAATCATGTTGTGATATTTAGAAATATACATTTGTTTGGTGCGAGTGAAGTTTTATTTAATCTCTGACCCAGAGAAAAGTTTTATTTTTTCAAAGAAATGTTTGTTAAAAAAAAAAGTCATGGTTCTGGCTGGATTCGAACACCCAACATGTGACATGGGAGTCAGGAACCTAACCCACAGCGCCACCAGCAAGGTCACATGAGGAGTGCTGAAAAAGCCCTACAGAAACATTATCAACAGACAATGTACAGCATGTACTATTCTTGTGTTGCGGTACATGAATATAATTATATCGTTATTAATTTCTTTAGATACGCGATTCCATATTATATTCCCTTTTAATCAAATTCTAAAAGTATGCTTGTTGACTCCGGTATCATGTTAGTTAAAGACTTCGATGCTTAAAATGTTTAGGGAGAAATGGAATACTGGTGTGTATTTTTTCTTTAAAGTACCGAGACCAGCCATATACTGTATGTCTATGTTCCAAAATTAATATCGTTTATGGCCTCGCCACGCGTTACAGTATGCTCCTATTCTTTTTATGCTCAGCTACTATGAGTTCCCTTCAGTGGTAAAATTCCATATAAATATTCAATACTAAAACGGGCACAGTAAAGACATTTAAATCTTTCTACGACCGACCAACGGACCACGAGTGCCCCTGTCGGTCAACCAATCACGTACCGCGGTATTTTGCGTCAACGCGCGTCATGATGCGCGAGGCCGTAGCCAATTACCTCCGGTACGTGTCTGTGCCGCGCATTTTGAATGGCTGCATCTGTACCTACCTACCGCGATTTTTTGCAGTGAAACATGGAAAAGAACGTCTCAAATAGCACAGAAACTGAATGTTTTCCAACAGTGGTGCCTGCGAAAAATACTTAACATCACCCACTGCAACCATGTTAAAAATGAAGAAATCATACTGTACAAAGAGCCAACTTACAGAGGTTGCAAGATTTAGTGACAGAACGCATACTCTGGCTGGCAGGCCATATTCTATGCCTATCACACCACCGGCATCCAAAGATCGTAATGAGATGGACTCCACTGGGCTGTAAAAGGAAAAGAGGAAGGCCAATGCAGACTTGACATACAGATGATCTATTCAAAACACATGGGGTATTTCGCGGTACACTGCGGTGGGCGTGTCGCATGAAAACGCAGTATCACGCGGTATATCGCATCATTTGACGTCATGCCGGAAAGTATCCGGAATCACCTTGTAAAACCGCCAGGAGAAGCCAATAAAACTTAACCTCTCATGTACAGCATTTGAGCTTTTACATTTAAACTGTGTATTACAGCATGTTAATCATCAGTCATTAAAAAGTTGGTATATTTTATGAAAGCAAGATTGCTCAGTTGGACAAAAGTACACAACCTACCTTTATCATAAATATTTTAATTATGCAAAAATGACTTTGGACAAGCTGTAAACTCAAAGTATAACGCTGGTCCACATTCTTTCTAACTGTCATTTTAAACGAAAATACTTTTATTTTTTTGTTTGACAAACACCACAGCATTTCGTTGATCTAACTAACGAGGACAGGACATTAGCTAGCCAATATGATAAAGGAATAAATGACTTTTTTTGCTCATTTCTTTAGCACATTTGTACAAGCACTTGGAATCTGTCCAAGCCCTACTTTGTCAGGCATTTTCTTTTACTGTAACGGACATAAAAACTCCCTTGCTTTTAACAGAGCGTTTCATAATTTCTAACAACGAAAATTATTTAAACTGCGACACTTTTATCATTCAACGAGAGCTCAAAATATCACAAGGATCCTCAAGAGATCAACAAAGACAACAGAAAAAGATATGTGTATAAGATACTGTCCATGGGAATCCAAGCTTTTTTATCTACGCTAAGAAGTAGTCTTTAAAATTTCTTCATTACACAGTGAAGTCAAAATTCTGGGATGTGCCTATATTAGTACACTGGGCAAACATTCTTCCAGCACGGGGGTACCTTTAGAGCGGAGACGACTGCACCAACATTTTTTGGCACGCAAAAAAAACAGCAATTCTGTCAGTGAGCCCTAAATGAATTAATAGCAAACATGGTTTCATGGAGGGCTTCTCGGATAGTTGGGCATTCAGGTAGATTGCCAGGTGAAAGGATTTGTAAATATATTTTGTTAAAGCAAGTCAGTTTTTCCGCAACACATAAAATACGTTTTTCCAAGAAAGTTTAGCCTTTGTCACTAATGAAACCACTAAATAAAGACATAAATATACAAAATCTTAAGATTTTTTTTATTCAATGTTGGTAGCAGGATGAACTGTCAGGTTGAGCTAAGTGTATATTTTGTTGCAGAGTTGCTGCAAGATGTTAACAGTGAAAAAAGGTATTTAGAAATGAGTTATTTCAAGAAGAAAATTTTCAGAATAATTGCAAATCTAGCAGGATAGAGAAAGCACAGAAAATAGGCACTTAGATTGATCAGATTAGTATGAAAAGCCATTTAGCAAAGAGGGAATGAGAAGAGTGACAAACTAGTATACTTTAGATCTTTTTTTTCTGAACCAGGGAAAATCTGATCATGTTTCTCTATAACAATAATAAAAAACTTTATTTTATATATCACCTTTAAAAGTGGCATCTCAAAGCAATACAGTAGATATAAAAACAGTTAAAAGGACCACAGATTACAAAGTAAATACATATAAGAAAGACAAGCAGTTAGAGGTGCTACCAAAATTAGAAAATGAAGCAGATACAGACACTAAGTCTTCTGAAAAGAAAGGTTTTGAGGTTAGATTTAAATATACTCAGGGTACATGACTGATATCACTGGGGATACAAATTGAGAGCTCTGGGGTGCAGCTAGAGAAGGTCCTGTCACCCACAGAATGTAGATGTTCTTGAGGACAGCTAGAAGACCAGAGTCAGACGGACAGAGGTGGGGAGTAGACAGATAATAAGCCATATACGGCAGGTACTGAACGAGGATGAGGATTTTGAAGTTGACTCGAAACCTGATAGGAAGCCAGTGCAAGGACTTGAAGACAGGTGTAATGCATCCTTGTTAGGATTCTCGCTGTCATATTCTGAACATATTGAAGATTGCTCAGTGTGGATTTAATTTCCCCAGTGAACAGGATGTGCATTTATTAATTCTAGAAAAAAAGCCTTTCTTGATTTCTCTAGTTCCTAGTTTCTCTAGTTCCCTTTAAAATAAACTATTATTCCACAATGCAGAGTATTACATGGCCAGTATTCACATATGATATTTGTGATTTAAAGAAATTAACACAAGCAGCTTTTGGGGATTTAAGTGTTGGCTGAGTTATTGCAGGATAAAAGACTAGAGATGTTGGTAAGAAAAAGATAATTTTGGGAAAGTTGAGGAATACACTGATAACAAGAACACTTCCTAATGGGGTTAGGCATACTTTTGATGAAGATGATGAAGTTAACAGACTGTATGTTTACATAGATACTGAAATGAGGATTGTATTTTAGATTTTGTGTAGTTGCTAGCATTGAACTGTGTGTTGGATGCACATGAATTGAAGGAATGGGCAAATATAGCTGATGCTTATACACAGCCAGCATATTAAGATATTTATAATTAGAGGCAATTTGTTTAAATAACTAGGTATGGATACTGATGTGCAAGAGAGGTGGAAAGGCTGTTTCCTTAAGCCAGCACTATAAAATATTTTATTCTCAGTGAGATGCTGCCATTTCATAGTGGGTTTCTAACACTGTGTATAGTTCCATCCACACAGTGCCTTTACTTCCATCCATTTTCTAATCTCTTTATCCAGTACAAAGGATTTGGAGCCTATCCCAGTAAGCAATGGACACAAGGCACATTGTTAGCAAAATATTTTGAATTATATTTTACCCTATTTTTTCTTTAGTTTTGTATTTAACTTATTATATGATAGTCAGATTTAATGTATATTTGAACAATGAAAAGATATTTTTACAAGATGCGGGGGAAAGTGCAACAACTTATTACAGTGCTAAATTTAATATTATTGATTACTAATAGTTTATGCTAACACCTAACTTTCTTAATTAGATGTATTTAAAACAGTGAACTAAGTGTAACATAACATTCAGAAATACAATCAAGAATACTTTTGTGGTGTTTGTATAGATGAAACGTTTCTAAAATGTATAACGTAACTAAATTAAAGACGATTAAAATCTGTAATCTTTCCACTTGTAATGTTATTAGAAAGTACAAGAAGTTTCTGCTTTGTCTAAGGTTGGTATCAAAAAGTAGTCTAAGTGGTGAGAAAGCTGTGCTTAATGATAATTAAGTGACTTAAAAGTAAAAAGAGATGCTTCATATTGCTTGATTAATTTTAAAAACTAAGTTATAAATGCAGACGCGATTGGTGCCATTAAGCGCTCCAGGCAGCAGAACGTTCGTTCTGTACTGCTGAGCTCCGCACCTCCTCCCTCTCTCGGTGCTGCGCTGGGTCTAAATATCTAAACATATGTATCTATATAGCAGGTAGTATCACTGTATTCCACTTTCTTTGTAAACACGGAAAAACAGATTCACAACGCGACGCTGTGTCACTGTGTAAAAAAAACGGTTTGAACACCCTATATTGTAATGAGCTGCTGAGCTAAGAATAGGAGTTCCTGCTGTCAGAGGGGGTAGAAAGTGCCCGAAGTCATTTAATTAGTATTACAATTCGCACTGATTCCCTTGCAAAGATATGGACATAAGAATATTCATGTATGGTCAAAAAATGGCATTAAGCACTTAAAATTAATATGGTTAATAATAGTAAACTGTAACATGCTGTAACAAGATCGGCTAAACTGGGAAGAAAATGCTTTCAGAGAAAATGTTTCAGGTGTGAAGAACATAGATCTCCAATGCAATTTCAACCAAACCTGTTCCCACACACCCTGCCCCCACTGCCATTAGAATATATACAAAGCACTCCCCAGACTGTCCGCCTTTTTCACTGTTACCTGGATACCTCTTTATTTAGAACTCACTCTCTCTCACTTCTTTTAATCCTTCTGTGCCCGGATTGCAACTGGTAAGATGTTTTTCCAAGAAAAAAAGAGAAATTAAAAAAAGAGAAATTTCAGCAGAGCCTCTTCTCTTCTTGTGTCTAATTTTTAGTTTAGAAGGATTCAAGCAGGATTTTAGATGAAAGGAAGTGACCTTAATCAAGCCCAAATCATAATTGAACCCATTCAGAGCCAACATTACATTTTAGCGTTTCATTCTGAGCAGAAACCCTCACACCTGAAGAAGGCTTGCGTTTTCTCTCTTCTCTTTTAAGCATGTGTACAATGCTGTAATACAATTTAAAATAAAAGTTTAAACAGTATCAACTAAACTCCATTAATATAAGTATCAAGTGGTATTAAATAAATACAGCTTTTTAGTATAGATTACACTTTTCTAAAATGTATTTAAAAAATAAAAACGATTACAATCTAATCTTTCCACGTTTGATCCCAAAATCTCAAAAAAAATAAATCTAAACGGGGAGAAAGCTATGCTGAAAGTTTATTAAGATAACAATTTATGTTGCATTTGTCTGATTGTGAATCAAAAAATACATACAATTAAACACACGTTTGCGATTTAAATCAAAATGCAATTTAAATCAGTATAAATGTTTATATTGTAACGCATACTGTACAGCCTCCATTTCTCTATAAAAATTTAAAAGATCGTTTGCACAGCCTAAGAGGGGGGGTCTGCTCTCAGTGACAGCTGACAATCCTCCATACACTCAAGTGAAAAATTAATAATGCCAGTGTAAGCGTCGTATTTACAATTTGTTGATAATAGAAATGTTAAGTTCTCTAAAGCTTTGTGATAGTTTACCCAGGCAGCAAAAGATCAGCTACACTGGGAAGATGTGACACCGAAGATATGATTAATAACCTTTTAAATCTGAATTAATAACCCCTCCCCACCCAGAAGCAGGAAGCAGAAGCAGGGACCATTGTCAGAAGGAAAGAAGGTGACTATTCATTGTTATTAAAAATAACTTCAATTTGAACATGTTGTGATATTTAGAAATATAAAAAGTCAATTAATTGTTCATAATATTGCTATTTTATTTTTTTAAAGAAATGTCTGTTAAAAGAAAACTCATGGCACCAGCTAGATTTGAACACACAACCTCTGGTTTACGAGTTGGGAACGTATACCACAGTACCACCCACAAGGTCACATGAGGGGAGGTGAAACAGCCCTACACATACAGAATCAACAGACATTGTAGAGCATGTACTACTGTGTTGCAGTATATGAATATAATTATATCGTTATTAATTTCTTCAGATACGCGATTCCATATTATATTAGCAGAATAGCTTAAAACTACCACTTTTTATACACGCTACTTCACGTTAGTTAAAGACTTCGATGCTTAAAATGTTTAGGGAGAAATGTAATACTGGTGTGTATTTTTTCTTTAAAGTACCGAGACCAGCCATATACTGTAATACTGTATGTTTATGTTCCAAAATTAATATCGTTTATGGCCTTCACACGCGTTATGCTTCTATTCTTTTTATGCTCAGCTACTAAGATTTCCCTTCAGTGGTAAAATTCCATATAAATATTCAATACTAAAACGGGCACAGTAAAAACTTTTAAATCTTTCTACGACGGACCAACGCACCACGAGTGCCCCTGTTGGTCAACCAATCACGTACTGCGGTATTGCGCGTCATTGCGCGAGGACGTAGCCAATTACCCGCGGTACGTGTCTGTGCCACGCACTTTGAATGGCTGCATCTGTAGCATGCTCCGAGAACATCTACAACATGTCAGCATCACGTGGGAAGGGGTAGAAGATGCCGCAGCTAATTGTACACGCTGGCAACAAATCGCTGCCCGCTGTGCTTAGTAGCACAGGAGGACCTAAGCTAAGCCTAAGACCACAAACATTTTGCCACATGTTTATAGTATGATATAGGTACTTTATTACAAACCCCATGCAGGATTGAGATGCATTCTTTACAGTTCCATACAAATCCCCTTTTTGGAGAAAAAATTGAGATACTTGTCACCCATCTCTTTCAAAGTTGCTGTTGTCCTCAAGGTGGCATTCCTAACCAATTATCTCCTTGCCCGGCTGCTCAGTTTGATCTAAGCAGTGTCTGGGTGCCTTCCATTTCTTAATGATTGATTTCACTATGTTCAAAGACATATTAAGGGTATAGTAAAGGGTAGGGTTTAAGGGTATATATTAAGGTCATAGTGAAGTGTTTTTATACCCCTCTCGTGATCTATAACTTTATACATACAACTGTATCTCTAAGGTATTTTGAAAGCTCCTTTATTTTCAGGATTCAGTCATTACTTTCATTACTTTCTGTCTGAGGGACCTAACAGAAGAGTATTTATTCTGAAATAATGTGAAACACTATTATTGCCAACTAATTGTGTAGTTTGTTTTAATAATTTAGTAACTGCCACAGCAGAGTTTGAATATTTGTTTAATCATTCCTTTTCCACTTTTCTTTCATATTGTTGCCTCTGTATCCAACTACGTAAGTATCTCTAGGAATCTAGACATAATGGGTAACACCTGGCTATTGTCAACTTTTCCAGCTTCAAACCAAAGGGGTGTTTGGCTGAAGATGTAGAGGTTGAGATTCAGTGATCAAATCAATGATGAAGTTAAACTTAGTTCAGAGTAGATGATTAAGAATCAATTAACAGTCTAGGAAAAAAAAAGGTAAGACAAGGTTTAAAAAACAAAGAAAATTCTGTAATTTCAGCATTATCCTAACTGTTTAGAATTGTTAACCATTTTTTCTTGTTTCATGTAGGAAGACTTTTTGATCCTCATTTAAAAAATAACATGGCTGTCTTCAACATCATCTGCTCCATGAATCTTGTCTGTAGATTTGAATACAATGATTCACGCTTTCAAGAGCTTCTATGTTTAATTTTGTATGCTTTTTATTTGCAAGGAAGTATTTGGGACAAGGTATAGAAAACTGTTCCTGTACATTCCTTAAACAGCAAAAGCTTCATAAGTAGTTCAGGTGGGTAGCTGCGTCAGCATGCGTAGGCTGCAAAGGAACAAGTAATAAGTTTATTCGATGCTGAAAAAAAGAAGAAAGAAAACACAACGTTTCGGCTGTGGAGCCTTCATCAGGTGTGAGAAAGACAAGGCAGTAAGCAAAGGTAATGTAGCGGGAGAACAAAGGCTGGGAGAGAGGAGGAGCGAGAGGCGGGAGCAGGGGACAGAAAGAGAGGCCAATTAAGGTGTGAAGTCAGAACAGGTGTAGAGAGGTGTGAAATGAAACCTCCAATGAATGGAGAAAATGTAGAAGAAAAGTAGTCTGTCGTTAAGAGAAGGGGGAAGGTGTGATCCTAGCTGCAGGATAATTTTGGTTTCTGTAGTCTTTCTGATGTATGAGTTCGGAAAACCGTCTTTGAGAACACAGACGGAGAGATTAGAGTCGCCATGGCCATCAGAGGTGAAATGGGAAACAATGGGCTTGGAGAGATCTTTAATTTTAACAGCCCTAACATGTTCTCTGAAGCGGTCTCCGAGTCTCCTTCCTGTTTCTCCAATGTAGATGGCTGGGCATTTACTATAAGAGATACAGTGAATAAGGTTGCTGGAGGTAGAAGATGCCATCTGGGTGATCTAGTAGCAGGAATTGTCCTGAGGGGCCTTGAATGAGTGTGGTGTTAGATGTGTACTTGCAGGTGATACAGCGAGTTCTGTTGCAAGGGAAAGTGCCTGGTGTGGATGGTTGCTGAGGGCGGTCAAGGGAGCTGTGAACAAGAAGGTTGTGCAGACTAGGTGGTCGGCGATATGAGACGATGGGCCAGTCAGAAAAGAGGGTCCCAATGGAGGGATCATCCTGTAGGATGGGAAAGTTGTCGTTAATAGTCCTGGGGATAGGAAGCGTGTTGGGGTGGTAGGGAAGCACCAAAGGAATGCGGTTGGTACAGCGGAGGTTCCTGATTGAGTTCATGGTCTGAGGGGTGTTTTTGGCTTGGGCAAGGGCCCTGTCAATAACACTGCTGGGGTATCCTCTGTTGATGAAAAACATCAAAGTACATCTTGAGGGCTTAGTTCTAGAAGTCGATGTTGTCGCTGTATAATCGTCGTAGCTGAAGGAACTGTGAACAAAGGAGAGAGTTTTTAGTGTTTTGGGGTGAAATGAGCTATACAGGAGATAGCTGTGTGAATCTGTGGGTTTGTAATAAACCGAAGTGGAGAGTCGGGGGTAGTTGATGGAGAAGTTGATGTCTAGAAACGGAAGAGTAGTGGAAGTTATGTTAACCGTACATTTGAGAGGAGGGTGGAAGTTAGTGAAATGATGCAGAAAGCACTCAAGCTGGTCGTTGGAGCATGTAGTGGCACCAACGCAGTCGTCAATGCATCGCTTGCAGAGGTCAGGGACATAGCCAGTGTAGGAAGCGATGAAGCGTTCTTCTACCCAGCCAACAAAAATATTGGCATAGCTGGGTCCCATTCTGGTGCCCATGGCATCTCCACTCACCTGTTGGTAAAAGAGGTTATTGAATGAGAATGCATTCGGTGTGAGGACCAATTCTGCAAGGCTTACCAGGGTGTGGGTGGGTGGATCAAGCACTGTGCGTTTGTCCAGCGTGTACTTGAGGGCTGTAAGATCGTCATTATGGGGAATGACGGTGTAAAGAGATGTGATGTCCACAGTAAAAATGTAGCAATCGGGGCCCTGAAATTGGAGATCATTAAAAAGTTGGAGTGCGTGGTTGGTGTCCTTGATGTATGAGTGAAGACCTTTAACCAGCAGTCTCATGAGGCTGTCGAGAAAGGCCAAGATGTAAGTAGTTGGACAGTTGCATGCTGATACGATGGGGCATCCAGGGGTGTCTGGTTTGTGGATTTTGGGGAGGAGGTAAAATTGAGATACCTGCGGATGTTCAATGATGAACCGGTTCGCCTCCTGGGGGAGCTCCTTCCTGCTGATAAGAAGGGAGATGGTGGATACCACATCCTTTTGGTAGTCAGTGGTAGGGTCATGCTGGAGAAGAACGTAGGCAGAAGTGTCAGTTAGTTTTCTAGAGGCTTCAAAGATATATAGGTCCTTACACCACACCACAACAGCGCCTCCTTTGTTTGATGACAATATCATTTCTGTTGCGGAGAGACTGGAGTGCCTGAAATTCTCCTTGGGTGAGGTTGGACCAGTGTTTACTGTGTATAGAGTGTGTCTTGGGAGCTTGATTGTTGCATTGGTTAATGAAATAATCGACTGGTGGAAAACAGCCAGAGGGGGGAGTCCAACAGCTCTGTTTGGGATTAATGTTGTTAATGACATCAATAACCGGATTGTTGTCAGCTGCCTGTGAAGAGGAATTGTCAGCAAAATGTGCTCAGAGACAGATCCTGCGGTAAAAGTTGTTAAGGTCGACATTGGTCTGGGGGATGTGCAGCTTCCTGGGAATTGGTACAAAACTAAGGCCTTTGCTGAGGAGGGGATCGCTCATCCTGTGAAAGGGAAAGGTCAGAAGGTATAGTGACTACAAGATTAGGATTTGTGAAGGTGTTTGGGATGTTGATGGTTTTCTTCTGTAGAAGATGACCGAGTTTTTTTGTCCTTCTCTGTAGTGAGAAACTGGTAGGGTTTAGAGTTGAGAGATCTAATGAGGTTAGTTATAAAGGGAAGACAATGTGGAGCTGTGTGCCGTAGAAATTCCTTAGCCATTTTGATGATGTTGTCGGAAAGGATAATCTGTTTTTTGAGGGAGAAAATGCATTCGTTTCCTAGAAATTTGTTTTATAAGTCTCTGAATGTTACTCTGGGTGGTATCAGAATCTAAAGAAAAGGTATTAAATTTCAGGTGAAATCCTTTAAGGATGATATTAATGTCAACGACATCTGTAAAGGAATAGAAGGTGGTTAGAAAGCCTGGTCTTGGAACAGATTGCTGCGAAGAGACGGAATTATGGTTTAGTGAGAGAAGTGGGCAAGTGGCCCAGGGAGGAAGAAAAGGTATGACAAAGATCTAGAAAAAGATTTGGAGGAAGACATAATGGGTCACAGCAGAAGATTTAATTCAGCTGAGCTTTCTTGTGGATTCCTGAATGGATCAGAGAAGGCAATCTTCTCTGGAGACCAACGTCTCTGGAGAGGACGTCCTGACCATGAGGGGTACTAGCTGGTCAGAAATTCTCAGAGCCCTCCAGCACAAGTATGTGCTGGCACACTCTCACTGGCACCAGCACTACAGTTTCCATGTCCGGGACATCTGCTGTTCAATCAGTGCCGTACCAGGGGAGAAGGGCAGACTGAATATTATTCACACATTTCCCCTAAAGGCACAGCTGCTGCACAGGCAGTGGTCTGCTCTCAGCCATCTTGCACCAACACACCAAGAGACCTGCAAGATGCTGCTGTGGACAAGCACTCCTGGGTTGGGCCACTGATCTTGATCTCTCTCCATTTGTAGACTGACAATGGAGATGTTGATTCTCCAGTCCAGAGCAATAATTTTGCAATCCTTTCCAGAGCAAGGAGCTACACTAACTCTTTCAGGTGGCCTCAGTCATGTTCTTCACTCATGGCATGAGTTGTTTCCACACAACAGGATAGTAAAGACTAATCTCATTTCTTTTCTGCTCTTCATAAAGAGTAGGTCCTTCCAAACTTAGCCCCCACCAGCTAGTCAGCCACTTCATTATTTGCTTAATTGACCTAATAAAACCAGGGGTTCAATTTCTCACATCCACTATACCTTAGTAACACACTGTTTTTCTAAAGACAGGGGTATGGTTACTGGACACTAAAGCGATTACTGGGTGGAATCCTGGTCTGTGCACCAGCACAGACCTGTGTAATGATAGTACCAGTAGGGAAACCTATGAAGAAGGGTGCAGTCCTAAGCTTTAGGAAGGTGGTTCCCAATCCTGGGCCTGGGGGCCCCACACACCCACCTCTCGATTTTTGTTCCAGCCAAGCCCTCAGTTACACAAATCCCTTCATTGATCTAAGAAGGGGAATTGGAACAGTTTGTTCCCAACTCTTAAACATGTAGAAGTTTTAACCATCCCATTTTGCAAGTGAAATAAAACCCTAAACTTGTGACTGGAATCAAATAATGCAAATATTCAATTGAAACCTTACTTGATCTGGTTAAGCTGTGGTGGAATGAAAACCAACAGGTATGTGGGTTGCCAGGAGCAGTGGTTCCCACTCCTGGATTACATGCTGCACCAGACCACCCCTTTCAGATGCCTGCAGGAGGGCAAGCACTTGCAGATCTGGAGTGCAAGTTTCCATCAACCTGGTGTCTGCTCCTGCTTTATGAGCACATATGGTGGCTCAACCTCTCTGCCCAATATGGCTGCACTCCTACCCCTCTGCACTTCTGGCAGATCAAAGCACTGGAAGGTAAGAATTGTAGGGCCTGTGGCAAGGGGGAGTCCACAAGCAAGTACAGAGCTATTTCTAAATGGTCACCATGAGGTAGGTGAGCACACAAAGCTGAACACATTGAATTGGCATCTCAAAGCAATCCAAGACCAGGGATTCACACACAGTCCTTCAGTCACTCCAAGCATTAGAGCAGGAACAGATCACCAGGCCCCTGCAAGAAAGACACAGAATGTTAGGTTATGGCAAGAGAATACAAGTAACAGTGCCACACAAAAATGGAACAATAGTAGAGACGTTCTCAATATTTTCACCTTCCGGATCACCAACATCCCCTTCAGCAGCACAGGGGTCTCCTTCCAGGTCACTAACATCCCCTTCCAGGTATGAAGGGTTTCCTTCCAGGTCACCAACATCCCCTTCCATGGATGAAGGGTTTCCTTCCAGGTCACCAATGTTCCCTTCAGAAGCAGTGGGGTCTCCTTCCAGGTCACCAACGTCCCCTTCCAGGGCAGAGGTGTCTCCTTCCAGGTCACCAACATCCCCTTCCAGGGCTGGATAAGATTCTTCAATCAGTAAAGTAGTAACGTCCAGATAGATACAGCGGGTGACCAGCATGGTAAGGATTCCTTTATTTTTAAATACTTAATCTGTTAGTTTTTCTCTAATAAAAGGTACCTTTGCCTTACACTTTATAAAAACTGAATCAGAAGAAAAAACAAAGATGTAGCATGTAACATGAAAAAATCAGTCACTAACAGAACCATTAATCTGTTTAATCTGTTCAGTAGACGTACAATCAAATAACAATAGTAAATATGTAAATAAATCAATATTTGTTCTGTCAATTATATAGCTGTATGATGCATTTCCAGCTCTGTTGACCACACCAGTTTATTATTTCTAAATACAATTAGTTAACAGAAAAGAGGTTTTTAGAAAAGAGATAGAGAAACACCAACGAGAGAGAGATCCATTAGCCCTGAAGAAAGATACAAGATGCGAAAAAGGGGTTAACTTAAGTCCTTTCTGCCTGAAGATTAGACTTCTAAGCAACAGGAGTTCATGGCAGGAAAGGGAGAACTGATAAGGGTTCCAGATGCTAGCCATGAAACCCCAGAGAGTAACTTAAATCCCTGACCATTTGGCCAAAAGGCTGTAAACTGGCCAAACACCATGACCTCCCCCCTTTACCATATTAATGAGTGACAGCTGCAGGAAAACCCTATATAAACTGAAAGTTTGTACCGGCACTTTGAACAATACTTCGGTTTTGTTGTTTCTTGCGGGAAACAAGACTTCGGCTTTATTGTTCCTTGCATGCAATAAACTCATCTGTTTAACTTCATCTCGGGATTCAGAACTTATTCTTTCTGTTACAACAGCCTCAAGGGACTACATTTACTGCTGCCTTAACAAGATAAATAAGGTTGGCACATGCAATGCACAATGTTGCCAATTAAGCTTATTAATTTGAAACAAATGCGCAAACACCATTACAAGGCATGTCTTCCAGTTTTCATTCCAACTCAGCACTTAGTTGTTTATATCCTTATTTCATCAAGATTAATGTACTATTTCATCAGTTACTTGTAATATCTATAAATCCGTAAGGACTGGGACTGTTCAGGCCCAGGGTCTAATCCTTTAATAAGTTTGACCAATTTAACTCTTGTTTCCAGAATGTAAGCAGACAATGATTTACAGAAGTGAACAAAACTTTTTAGATCATGGCCAAAAATATCCTATACAGTACATAGCTGTTTCAAAGAAAATACAATTTTGCATTATACTTTAGAGGGCCATATACAGTAAACATGTTATACTGTATATACATACTAATGGGCCATTCATGATTGAACAAGGTGAGTTAAAGGTCTCATTAAATAACATCACTTTATTAACCCTTTACAATTTCTTGCATTAGGAATTGTCTTTTCACATACCCCAGCTTGCTCTCCATGAGACACACAGACAGGGAGAGAGCCTGGGGTCAGAACACAGGGTCAGCCATTGTACAGCGCCCCTGGAGCAGTTGGGGTTAAGGGCCTTGCTCAGGAGCCCAACAGAGTAGGATTCCTCTGCCGGCTGTGGGATTTGAACCGGCAGACTTCCAGCCACAGGCACAGATCCTTAGCCACAGAGCCACCACTCTGCCCAATGTGAGCTTGCAGAGCAAAGATGATGCCAAACTTTGTTTTATTAGGAAAATGCTTAATTTTCAAACTGGTACATAATATTGAGATCTTAACATTGAACATTAAAATGAGAATCCCCCCAAAATACATTTCATGGAGTTTAGAACGAAAGTCCGGGAGGGATGACAACAACCAAGTTCAATCAGACTCAGCCGTCAGTAATTAGCAATCGCTCCTGACATCCATTCCTCTCCCAAAATGCTATAAATATCTACGAGATCCCTGTCTCTCTCTCTTGCATGAATCTCACTGTCTCGTGTGCATCCTTGCATAGACTATAACACTGCCTAAATCATACAATTAATATTCCCGTTTGCAGCCCCGATGCACGGTTTGATCTTAGCCAGGAACTGCGGATTTCTTCATTTTCCGCGTACAAGCTAGCCATTGATCTGACTCTTTATCACTTTTCAACATCTGCAGGTCATGCCTTTCCCAAGACCGAGACCCACTGTTGTCAACCCGTCCTTTCGAAACACCTAGCGTTTGACTATCCTGTTACCTCTCCTGTTTTTTTAAAAAAATGGGCTGCTCTCGGCAAGCGCACATTCGCCGCCACGTTCGTAAATCTCCCATTCGAAACCTTTCCTCCCAATATCACCTGGACAGTAGCATGTCACTAAACTACGTTAAAACAGCTTTTATTCAGGACGTACATCTACAGTTGGAATGTTACTCTTTTTCCTATCAAAGATATACTTAACGTATCCTGCGCTCCCAGTAAAATTCCGCATCTCCCAACAACGTCATCAGAAACACTAAACTCCAGTCCGGCTCTAACCCTGAGCTGCCAATGCAGTCAACCTATGGATCTTACCCTCATGCTGTCTAAACCCACCCCTCTGAATCTCAGGCCCTTCTGTTCTTCCTCCGTGTCCTTTTAATCTTGCTTTTCTCCTACGCATTTAACTGCGTCTTGTGTCCCTATCACTGGCATTCAATTCAGCCCTGGATTCATTCATCATGTTTCCGCTGCTACTGAGGCCATCTCCTCAGCCCCAAGTCTGTCTGACGTCCTACCTCCGGCCCAGTCAGCAGTTGTCCTGTGTCTTGTGTCCCTTTCCCCAGCATTCAATTCAGCCCTGGAATCATTCATCCTGTCTCCACTGCTACTGAGGCCATCTCCTCAGCCCCAGGTCTGTCCAGAGTCCTACTTCCACCTCAGTCAGCAGTTGTCCCTTGTCTTGTGTCCCTGTCTCATTCGGACTCCAATCCGGCCCCAGGTTCTTTCTTCTCGTCCTCTGCTGCTACTAACGCCATGTCCTCAGGCACCGGTCTGTCCAGCGTCCTACCTCTGGCTACTCAGCGGTCGTCCTACGACTTAAGTCTCTATCCCCAGCGTCCAATTCGGCCCCGGGTTCATTCCTCTCATTCTGCGCTGCTACTGATGCAAACATCTCAGCTCCAGTTCTGCTCTTGCTTCACTTTCCAAGCCACATCTGCTTCTGGGTCAGTCCAGCATCTTCTCAGTTACAGTACTACAGGGCTGAGTCATACTCCAGAAAATGGTTAGCTGCCTGGAGGGGGGGGGGGCATCCATTTGGGCCAGGACCCCCAGAGGTTTGTTTTTGTTTTCCTCTCCACAGTGCCCATATGGATTCGTTGAGTGGTCAACAGCGCTTTCAGTCCTGTTCCAGAGTCCATAAGAATCCAAGCAGTTAGTCCCTTATACTTAAATCCGATACCAAGAGGTTACACATCAACAGGTTTACATGACTCAGCATTTCCTTTGATCTGGCCTCTCCATTTGCCCAGGAAACCCTTATCAAATTAAATGGTTATAGAAGGCCAAGACGTTGCCGTTTACCTCCATCCCTCATTTTAATCACCGTATGACAAAAGTGAAAGATTCTCCAATTTGCATTGCTGCTTTTGGGGGTACGGTTGGAAACTTGGGCCCTTATCGATTCAGATAGCACCGCCATTTATAGTCAATTTAATAATACCAGTGACTTCCTTTCCTGTTTACAAAGTTCTCACAATTGCAGATGTTTCTTCCAGCTCAAAGCTGCCTCCTTGCTGCTCAATGCAGATTTATTTTAATAAGCAACTTACCCAGGTCATCGGCACTCCCCTCCTTCCTTACATACAGTAAGGCTATACAGCTAACCCTAAACAAACACTTCCCCAGCTGCTATACAACTTCTGCAATGACCAACTGTTCACACCATGAATTATTCTTCTCACCTCCTCCATGCTTTCATAGTACTGCATTGGTGATTTGGGGTCCTGGCCTTTTTGTCCTATGGTCGGGAGGTCAGCCCTCAGCCAAGCGGGTTAAGCCTTTAATCTTGGGTGTTGTCATTCCTAGTGAATACACTTTCTCCCAAGGCCAAGCTCTCAGATCCATTAGTATTGTGCCTTCTGCTTCACAATCTGTATAGGACCCTACATAGCATCCAAGGAAAAGTTAGTGTTTTGTTGCAGTTACCTAGCTTTCATGTTAGCTCTAGTTTCTGCTAATATGGAAAGAATCTTCATATTCTGTTGCTTGTATTACAGAAAGAGTTCATAGTACCTTACAGAGAAGATGGTACATTACAAATTTTAGGCAGGAGAATGTGTCTGGTATCAGTATCCTGTGCCTTGAAGCTTAGTTATTTGCCTTTTTCTCTTGTAGTGTAACAATGTCTATTTTGTAGGCAATTATTATTTTGACAAGATTTTGGCAATGGTAAGTGTGTCTTTTCTCTTAACTTTCCTTGTGTGTAGTTGGTAAATACAAAGAAATGGAACATATTGCTCTCATCACTTTAACATTGCTAATGCCTGTATTACAACAAAATTGCATATATACTTTACTGCAGGTTGGTGCACATTTGCGTCTGGGTGAATTCAGCAACTTCACACTGTTTCTTCCTGTTAGGTGGTGAGCTTTCTATATTCAGTAGAGCCTGATGTATTTAGGTCCCCCAGATGACCATGCAGATCACTTTTAATCTTATTAAACTACTGTTTAATTTAAAAAAGTTTAAGATAAGTTTATGTTTTAGTCTTTGCTTAATCATTTATTTTATTTGGCATCACAGAATCTGAGATCTGAGTCTTGAAAGCATCAGCACAGTGCACATTTAGACGTTTGGTGTTCAATTGGTTGAACGTTGATTTTCAAGTGGAACATAAACATTGCACAAAGGTTGTCATGCAAGAGAAAAACTTTACCCTAATGCTGTAAATCTATCCTCTCCACCACAAGATTTACTGTTCATCAGACTATTATCAATGTATGAAGAAGTAGTGTTAAATTACAAAAAGCAGATAAAAACTACAACCTGATCTCTACCCATTATTATGTCCTTAGCTATATGATGTCATCCCTTCGATTATGAAGTATCTACCTGGACCGCACCAACAGCTTTTTACATACCATAGTGAAGTAAAAGACTTTATCAGAGAAGAGATTAAGAAGTACAAGGAAGATAGTAACCCATCAGTACCCAGAGACTACATTGACAGCTACTTGGCACACATAGAAAAGCTTTGCTTTCCTATACTGTTTACCCTTACTGGGTTCTTAATTGAATATTTTGTTACTGAGATATATTAGTTAGCCATCTCTAGCTATGTTAGCTACAGATGCAGCCATTCAAAATGCGCGGGCGATACCGCATTATTTTCCGGTACGCTGTACGCAGTCTACCACAAGTTACCGTTAAATACCGCAAGTTACCGGTAAATACCGCTAGCAAAATAATAGTATCCGGAATTTCCGCAAGGTGGAGCTAATAAAGCTCAACCTCTCATGTTTGAGCTGTAGCCATCAAAGTCTTTAACGAAGATATTACTAATAGTATTAATAATAAATGACCTTGGACAAGCTGTAAACTCAAAGTATTGCCCTGGTCCACATTCTTTTTTTCATTGACCGTCTTTGTAAAAGTAACACCACAGCATTTCGCAATCACGCATTTTTTTCCAATCATGCAAAGTACAGTAATTTTTGAGAATCGATTCACCATGCCTTACACATGCTCATAAAAGAGATTGATTTAGGAACATAAACATATTACCGTATGCAAACTGTACTGTATACAGTATGTATATGTATATTTAATGTCTTAACTGTGCCCGTTTAAGTATTGAATATTTATATGGAATTTTACCACTGAAGGGAAATCTTAGTGCCTGAGCATAAAAAGAATAGGAGCATACTGCAACGCGTGTGAAGGCCATAAACAATATTAATTTTGGAACATAAACATACAGTATATGGCTGGTCTCGGTACTTTAAAGAAAACATACACGAAACATGGTTTCATTATGACCAGAATCGGTCTTGAGATATTTTTAACTTGATTTACAGTATTTGAGATGTATGTCTTGACACCGATACTACGTAAGTACTGATCACGTACTGTATATGTTTCTAGGTTTATATTATGCATTTCATACGGTCAAATTACTTTTGAGCAACTGATAAGAAGCGCGAAACGGTATGCCCAGGGCGTTTTAGTTTCGTTTTGTGCGGGGACTGCTTTAACTATATCGCCGTGGATTGATTAGAGATATCAAGTACATACAAGTCATTTTTTAAATGTTGTAGTTTGTCTTGTAAAAATGTTACGAGAACATCATCTGTCAACAATTACACAGGTTCTGTTTCCATATTGCGGATTTTGGTTCCGTAATATTATTTTCTAATTTAACGTTGTGAATATATGATTTGGGCAAACAGAGCCGCAAAGAAGTACATTATGGGTTGTTGTTTTTTTTTGCAGTTTTATCTAGAACAAGCGATGCTTAAACCTTTGTCTGATTCTTGTGAAACTATCCACACGACAGTTACCCACAGTAGGAGTTGACTTCAGTGATGTCACTGATGGGATGTTTCTAAAAATCCATCCTCTGTAAAACGTCTTCTCTAGTTGTCCTGCATATGTATTCGCTAATGAAGCTGTGTGTTCTGAGCCTGGATCTCTACATTTCTGTATGAACCAGCTTAGAGGGCTAAAGACAGCTTGTGTTTAAATTGAGTGTAAGGTAATTTATGCTTCTAAAGTCATGGTCAGCATTTATTATTGTACTGTGCTGTAAACTTGTTCTGTGCCTAGTCACATTATTTTATAGCGTTTTTATAGCGTTATCAAATCTGGTGGCACTGTGTGTTAGTTTCCTGACTCCCATGTCACATGGTCTGTGATTGAATCCCGTGGAACTACTGTACAGTATCACTTTATTTTTTAACAAACATTTCTTTGAAAAAATGAAACGTTTCCCTTGGTCAGAGATTAAATAAAACCTCACTCGCACCAAACAAATTTATATTTCTAAATATCACAACATGATCGAATTTAAGTCTTTTTAATAACAATGAATAGTCACCTATGCCTTACAAAATAAACATTTATATTGATTTGAATCGCGTTTTGATTTAAATCGTAAACGCGTGTTTAAATATATGTGTTTAAAGGCGATATACTGTATAAAAGCGCTGATTCTTATGGAGTGTGTTCCGCCGGGGATTAAAAAAAAATATTTTTTTTAATCGCATATCTAAGGAAAATTGCAGTATAACTTTGTTAATGCACAAACAGTGGCATGTTACATTATAATTGGGTGTCTCCCCTTGCCAGAAAGCTCTAAATTGCATTTTGAGTGCGGTTTTTGACTTTTTCTAAATTGCAACCCATAAATAAAGCTGATAAAGCTTAGAGTAACTGTATTCTAAACTGTATTACAACGTAAATTGCAAAAATGCACTTGGAATCTGTCCAAGCCCTCCTACGAAAATTATTTAAACTGCGACACTGATCATTCATCTCTAAATAAACTTTATTTTATATAGCGTTTTAGGCGAATAGGTAATTAGATTGCTCATAAACCTAATCGCTTTTTCTACATAAACACAGCGTGATTGCTCTCTGAAAATGCTTTTCCTTTATATTTAGGCTCAGATTTCAACTATAGATCGCATTATTATAAACTTTCTTGGAAAAATGTATTTTATGTAAACCATGTTTGCTATTAATTCATTTAGGGCTAAAATACGTTCATTGTCTTCCAATCGAGTCGAGTTGACATTAGAAGCTTGCCACTCCCGGACTGTTACACCAACGCATTAGCATGTTAAAGCGACTTAATTGAGGTGCCCAGCTACCAGTTAACACTGTACTTCCTACTTTAAAAATACTTGTGAAACCGGTTTAATTCGTCACAGCCAGCACTCCTGCAGAGAGGGGGTTGTACTCGTAAAGTAGAAGCAGGCGAGATTTCCAGCGAAAGACACCTCCCCCCCTCAAAAACCCAGTAAGCAGCAAGGCTTTATGTTGAAAATTGAGGTGGATTTTGTTTATGATAAAGAGGAGAAACTGGGATGGGAGGAGGGTTTGGTTTTGCATAAGGGGCGGGATTATGATAATTGGAGGAATTTGCGAGAGTATAATGGTTTGATATATTTGATTTTGTATTGTGGTCGTTATCTATGTTTTTGGTTGGTATTATGTTTATATGGTTGTTTTTGTTGGTTGGTTGTTATTATGGTTATTAATAATCCAATCTATAGTTGAAATCTGAGCCTGAATAAAAAGAAAAAGCAAGTGATTAGGTTTATGAGCAATCTAATTACTTATTCGTTTAAAACGCTATATAAAATAAAGTTTATTATTAATTTGCTGGACAGAGCGGTGAACATTATTATGCATAAGACAAAGATAACGATCCTGATCAGTTTAGAAATCTGTGTACGCTGTAAGGTTTTTATTTCTTAAACTTTTAAAATACACGTTTCGAATAGAAAGAAATCCTCTTTCTGGTACAGTCGCATGAAGAGACAGGCGAAACAGCCCTACACAGCCGTCGCAGTACACGAATATAATCATATCGTTATTAAATTCTTTAGATACGCGATTCCATATTATATTAGCAGAAAAGCTTAAACTACCACTTTTTCACACGCTATTTCACGTTAGTTAAATTTAATTTATTTATATATTATATATTTATATCTCTGACCAAGGGAAACGTCTCATTTTTTCAAAGAAATGTTTGTTCACAACGGCGACTGTCAGAAGATAGGACACAGCGGCTCAGGCACCCGCTGAATGGAAAAGGGGCACTTTAATGTTCTGTATGGCTAATACTAAAGCCAATACTAATATTCAATACTTTAATATCCTTTTCTGTATGTTTAACAATAGTGGGTACTGGCCTAATTCGTCCCTGCTCCCGTTGTTAGGTGTTAATGTGTTGTTAAGTGTGAATTTGTAGCTTTTTCCTTGGGGTCTGGCTTTTTTTCTGGAAAACCATAACTGGTCTTGTCCAGATTGACTGTCGGCGCCCAGGTCTGACAGTGCTGCTCCAGCAGTGCCAGGTTCTGGCGCAGCCTCTGTTCTGTGGGCGACAGCGGGACCAGGTCGTCTGCACAGAGCAGGAACTCGATTTCCATAATTAATGCAGATCAGTAAATCAAGGGACAAAACAATTATTGCGCCCGAGTCCTCAATGGGCTTTGACGTGCTAATGCGTTGGTTTAACAGTCCGGGTGTGACAAGCCTCTAATGTCTCCCGAC
Source organism: Atractosteus spatula (assembly GCF_055471065.1). NCBI lineage: Eukaryota > Metazoa > Chordata > Actinopteri > Semionotiformes > Lepisosteidae > Atractosteus > Atractosteus spatula. The sequence goes on along the minus strand of NC_142716.1, from coordinate 21,014,264 downwards.
TTTGAAAACCAAGTAATAACTTAACTATATGTGCAAACGTTTCATATGTTGCTGTTGTGGATGCCTGTGGAGTGTATCTTATTTGCCGCGCGCCCTAACCCCCTCTTTCCCTCAATTCAATTCAATTCAAGGTGTTTTATTAGCATGGCAGATGGGTTCAATCAGTGTTGGGTATTTACTTTGCTTTGAGATTCCACTTTTAAAGGTGATATATACATTTTTGACTAAAATAAATTGATATCTTTGTCTTCTAAGCTCTCTGTGTACAGTGGAGCCTCCTGTCCAGCCAGCATATGTCCACAGACATTCACAACAGCGACATATCATAAAACGTTTGCACATATAGTGTGCAAAAATGCACTTTATTTACTAAAAATAAGACAGAGATACTGTATCAATTTATGTTGCATTAGCCTGATTATGATTTAAAAAAACACGTATAATTAAACACGCGTTTGCGATTTAAATCAAAACACGATTTAAATCAATATAAATGTTTATATTGTATCGCATACTGTCCAGCCTCCATTTCTCTATAAAAATTTACTCTATTACACACACACACACAATAGAAGCAGGAAGCAGAAGCAGGGACCGTTGTCAGAAGGGAAGAAGGTGACTATTCATTGTTATCAAAAATGACTTAGAATCGATCATGTTGCGATATTTTGAAATATAAAAGTCAATTGATTGTCCATAATATCGCTATTCTATTTTTTCGAAGAAATGTTTGTTAAAAGAAAAGTCCAGCACCAACTGGATTTGAACACACAACCTGCAAGTTGTTAATCAGGCACGTAGACCAGTAGGCTACAAGACAACTCACATGAACAGGGAGGCGAAACAGCCCTACACAGCCCTGTCGCAGTACACGAATATAATCATATCGTTATTAAATTCTTTAGATACGCGATTATTATGCGATCCATATTATATTAGCGGAAAAGCTTAAAACTACCACTTTTTCACACGCTATTTCACATGCTAGTTAAATACTTCGATGCTTGAAATGTTTAGGGAGAAATGGAATACCGGTGTGTATTTTTCCTTTAAAGTACCGATTCCTGGAATCTGACTGGCTGACACCCTTCTGAAGTGGTTCCATAAAATCTGGTATACGGAAAAGAAAGCATTGATAAAAAAAGCCTGGATTCTCATGTATCTGATACAAGTATCTTTTAATACAGTCTTTGCTGTGCTCTTGAGGATCCTTGTGATGTTTTGAGCTCTAGTTGAATGATAAGTGTCGCATTTTAAATCATTTTCGTAGTTAGAAATTATGAAACGCCCTGTTAAAAGCAAGGGAGTTTTTATGCCCGTTGAAGTAAAACAAAATGCCTGACAAAGTATGGCTTGGACAGATTCCAAGTGCTTGTACAAATGTGCTAAAGAAATTATACTTTGAGTATACAGCTTGTCCAAAGTCATTCATTATTAATACTATTAGTAATATCTTCGGTAAAGGCTTTGATGCATAAATATTTCTGATAAAGGTAGGTTGTGTACTTTTGTCCAGCTGAGCAATCTTGCTTTCATAAAATATATACGCGATTCAATATTATATTCCCTTTTAATCAAATTCTAAAAGTATGCCTGTTGACTCCGGTATCTCTTTAGTTAAAGACTTCGATGCTTAAAATGTTTAGGGAGAAATGGAATACTGGTGTGTATTTTTTCTTTAAAGTACCAAGACCAGCCATATACTGTATGTTTATGTTCCAAAATTAATATCGTTTATGGCCTTCACACGCGTTACAGTATGCTCCTATTCTTTTTATGCTCAGCTACTAAGATTTCCTTTCAGTGGTAAAATTCAATATCTACAACGGGCACAGCAAAGACGTTTACTGTAAGTCTTTCTACGACAGACCAACGGACCACGAGTGCCCCTGTCGGTCAACCAATCACGTACTGCGGTGCCTCGCGTCATCTTGCGTCACAATGCGCGACGCCACCTACAGTACGTGTCTGTAACGCGCACTTTGAATGGCTGCATCTGTAGGTTGAATACCTGCTTGGGGGAAACATACACATTTTATTCTAATTTGTTGGGAGATGTCCTATTACTAATTGGTCCAATTGGATGGGAGACGTTGTCCATGATGGCCTCTAGTTTGGTCAACATTCTCCTCTCAGCCACTACCTCCAGGGGGTCCAGGCCAGACCCAATGACAGAGCTTGCTCTCTTAATGAGCTTGTTCAGCCTGTTAGAATCCACTGCTCTAATCCCAGAGCCCCAGCATACCACCGCGTAGAAAATGGCGCTCGCCACCACCGACTGATAGAACATATGTAGCATCTTACTACACACATTGAAGGACCTGAGCCTCCTAAAGAAGTTAAGTCGGCTCTGACCCTTCTTGTAAATGGCCTCGATGTTCTTAGACCATTCCAGTCTATCGTCGATGTGCACTCCCAGGTACTTGTACGAGTCCACCATCTCCACGCCACTCCCATGGATGTAGACAGGAGTAGGTTTGACCTTTTTCCTCCTGATATCTACCACCAGTTCCTTCATCTTTGTTACATTCAATTGCAGGTGGTTCTCCCCACACCACTCCATAAAGCTGCTGACCAGTCCTCTGTATTCTTCCTCCTGCCCACCCTTGATACATCCCACAATTGCAGAGTCATCGGAGAACTTCTGCAGGTGGCATGACTTTGAGTTGTATCCGAGGTATAGAGGGTGAAGAGGAACGGAGAAAGAACCGTTCCCTGAGGAGCCCCTGTGTTACTTATCTGTTCAGACACACAGTTCTGAAGTCTCACAGACTGTGGTCTGCCTGTCAGGTAGTCAGTGATCCACGAGATCATGGAGGCATCGACTTGCATCTCCTCCAGCTTCCTCCTTAGAAGTAAGGGCTGGATGGTATTGAAGGCACTGGAGAAGTCGAAAAACATAATCCTTACGGTGTTGCCAGCCTTGTCCAGGTGTGAGTAGGCCCTTTACAGCATGTAGATGATTGGATCCTCCACACCAACACTGGGCTGGTAGGCGAACTGTAGGGTGTCCAGTGATGAGCTAACCAGGGGTCTCAGGTGGGATAAGACCAGCCTCTCCAGTGTCTTCATGACGTGAGAAGTCAGTGCAACTGGTCTGTAGTCATTGAGGACAGAGGGGCACCCTTTCTTTGGTACCGGGACCAGGCATGATGTCTTCCAGAGCACAGGGACTTTCTCCAAGCGCAGGCTCAGGTTGAACAGTCACTGGAGCACTCCACTCAGCTGATTAGCACAAGCCCTCAGAACTCTGGGATAGACGTCATCTGGTCCTGTGGCCTTACCCTGGTGCAGCCTCTTCAGCTCCCTCTTCACCTGGTCAACCGTGATGGTCAGCCTGGCCTGGGTGATGGTGCTCATAGTGCTTTCAGTGTTGCAGCTGTTAATGGCGGAGGTGTTGGAGAGTGGCAGCTGTGAGGGATGGGGGGGTGAGTAGCTGTTGGGGTTGTAGCAGTAGGCGGCCATGATTGTGGGGGGATGGAGGAGGTGTTGGGCAGTTGGGCAGTTGGTGGGGATGGTGTCTACGCAGAAGTTAATGTAGTCAGTGACACAGTCCACCATGTTGTCTATGTCGTCCCTATGTGGTTCGCACAGCACATCCCAGTCTGTAGCCTCCATCCCAGTCGGTTATATAGTTATATACATTACAATATACAATATATACAATTTAATGACTATTTTGGGAAGGAAATACTAAACCAATGTCATCAGATCACAATGATGACAAACTTGACCTCAGTGCTCTTTGACAAGACTGAGTGGCAGACACCAAACACTTTCAACCCTGGACAATTCCTGGACTCTGAAGGTAAGTTTGTGAGACGAGAAGCATTCATACCCTTTTCAGCAGGTAAAACACTTTTTTTAAATGATTGATAATTATAAGAGTGGCATGCAGGTCAGTGGTTAGCATTGCTGCCTCACAGCACTCAGGCTCTGGGTTAAATTCTGGATTTGGAGTTCTATCTGCGTGGAGTTTGTATGTTCTCCCCATGTTTGCATGGGTTTCCTGCAGTTGCTCTGGTTTCCTCCCACAGTCCAAAGACATACTGGTACTGTAAGTTAATTGGCTTCTGGAAAAATTGGCCCTGATGTGAGTGTAAGCATGTCTGAGTTTGTGTTTGTCTCCCCTGTGACGGACTAGCACCCTGCCTTGCTCCCATTACTGAAGAAATCCATACGTTCCAGTTCCAGTTCCCATACTGTACAACCCTGAATTGGAAGATAAAGTCGAAGGTACAGTAGCAGCAGCAAACAGCTTTTTGTCCTTATTAGGGCAATAATTACTGTAAGAGGACCAGGGGAAGGGTCATTTATAACCGGTATTTTCGTAACGAAACACTTAAGATACTCGATATAGACCTAGGCAAGATGGCCGCCAAGGATAACCAGCTGACCTGCTGTTGGAAAAGACCTATGCAACGAAACAATGAGACACAGGAGAACTGCATCAGGAAACAGAATATAAATGCCCCAGAAGCAGTGAGCCAGGGCGGAAGCCGATAAGGTGAATGCATTTTGGAGGAAGAAGAGGATTAGGATTGTGCTTGAAAGAAATAAGGAATAATGGACTACGGTTTACGACTACGATTTACGGATTCCGACTTGGTTACGGTACGGATTGGTGTGGACATATTGACTTTGGAATTTGGATTGTTTAAGGGTATTGGAAACAGACTACGGATCGGACTTGGAAAACATACGAACGAAGAACGGAGAAGATCAGTGTGGTGTGAGTAACATCCCTTTTACACCGCTTTTCCCACGGCGACACCACATTACCATGATGCATCATTTCTACCACATTCAATGTGTTATTAGCAAGACATGTAGTAAAACCTATAGTATGCAACCACAAACATGGGTTTGGGATCACCAGAAAAATATATTAGCTTTACTGAAAAACACTTTCCATGCATTACTGCTCTTGATGAACCTCCTTTCCTCAGCTTCTCCTTTTTTCAGTCAATTGAATCTGAACATTACTGTGACTGTTTTGTGTGTGGATGAATGATTATAGAACTAGCTTTTACAGTACTATAGTATAGCTGTCTCTAGGGATAAAACAGCTAAATCACACATATTTAATTGTAAGGTAATGTACGTTGCTATAGATAGCACTCTTGTAGAGGGAACAGGTGAACTGAAGCAGTTTAGGAACAAAAATAGTATTTTCGGGCCTTACAAAGAGCTCTGCCTTGGCTGTTGCACATACCAGCTATATTGCCTAAAGCAAGGTATGTCTTTCAATAAATCTGAATATTAATAACAGATTAAAAGATCTGTCAATCCAAAAAGATTAACGATAATCCAGTTAGATTCATTTTATTTCTTACCCTTAAACTTCTCTTCTCTTTTGTATGCTTGACAAAAGCCTAGGCATTGCTTGCACAGAACCAGCTTGAACATACTGTATCTTTTTGCAGGAATGAGGATGTGTCTGGGAGAGCAATTGGTTCAGATGGAGCTGTTCCTGTTCTTCACTTTCCTTTTACAGAAGTTCACCTAAACTTCCCCTGATGGCAAAGAGCCCAGCGTGGAGTATAAACTTGGAGTCATGCGGAATCCACTTCCATTCAGCTGTTGTGCTGTCTCTCGCTGACCATCCTTCATTTACCTGCAACAGAATGCGTACCTTTCCCTAAACTCATTTAATTGCAAGTGTTCTGTTAATAAATATAATATAATAATATACAGTATATGTAATACAATAAAATACTCTCATAATTATTTTTTATGCTCATTAAACTTGTTTTAGAACCTGTGCCTTACATCTTGTACTTCATGTTTTGATTATTGGAGTACTGAAACAATTCAGTCACACCAGTCACATCTAAAAGTGCGGTGGGCACATGCAGTACACACTAAGGTACACTTAAAAAGAATGTTCTTAAAACACATGTAAACACCAAGTGCATCTGTGAAAGGCAATTATCATCTAGATCTACCAGTACAGTTTTCCAAGATTAAAATGTATGAACTGCTGTGCTATTGTAGGTTTTTAGATGGAGAAAGTAACTTGTAGCAGACTGCATCCCAGTTGGACATTACTGTCAAGCTTGTCTAGTTCTCTCTATGTTTAGTTGGTAAAGTATGGTGGTAAGTGAAAAAATGTTGCTATACAATCCTTAAAGTCTTGCAAGTGTGAAAATCTCAAGTCAATGTAAATATATATACAGTATATTTCTGTTTTCCACGTTTGGAATTTGTTTCTTCTCAAATTTCAAATTGGCCTTGGTCCAAAAAAACACTATGTAGTCTATATACTCAACTTGACAGATTTAGTTATGGGGGGAAAAAAAACTGATGTAACAAGAAGGTCTATGTCAATTAACAATCATTACAATCTTTTACCAGTAACTCCTAGCAATCCATAACATCAGTACTGTACATCACATTTCCTCGCCAGAGACAACAGCTTGTCACCAACAGTTCATCACCACCTTACAACTCATTACCTTGGACTGGGGACAGAATTTTCCATTTAGTGTTTAGAAAGCAGTTGCACTCATGTAATGGGTATATGATTATAATTTAGTATAACCTATTATAATTATATGTAGACTCTAGAAGGTTTTTCCTCCTTAATCACTACAGTATGTCACAGTAGTTTAGGTTCATTAGGAATGACAACACCCAAGATGAAAGCGTGATGAACTACAGTATTATGGAGCAGATATTGGCTTAACCCGCTTGGCTGAGGGCCGACCTCCTGGCCATAGGACAAGGAGGCCAGGACCCCCAAGCAGGGTAACCAAGGGGTAGCTGCAGACGTGGAGTTGGGGTGAAGATGGGATGCAAAAGTCGTACGCGAGGTAGAGTAGGAAATCACGTTGGTATTTACTGTATAGCGTTTGGTGGAGGAAGGATGGCAGAAGCGATTGGTAATTACTGACAGCTGAGTACGATTAAGCTTGGTTGTTGTCATCACTCCTGAACTTTCGTTATAAACTCCATTTATTGCTGTTGATTTTGATATTATTGTTCTACATTTGAATTTCGTTAATTGGTTATGATGATGATCTCAGACTAGGTCATTCCAGCATGAAGGAAGTTCTAAAAACAGATCAGTACAGTATATCTGCATGCATATTTCCAGCTTCCTAATATGACAAAGGAACTTTCCTTTTATGTCTCTGATTTCTGTTTTTTTTAAACATTTAGTTCTTTAAATATTTGTTATAAATGCATTCAAAAAAACTTTTCCGATGTTGAAATTATTATTCTCAGTCCCCGAAAGTGTGACTTTTTGTTATAAAGCAGCACACACAGTTACAGTGTATAAGTTGTAGCTTTTATGTTCATCATTTTCTATCTTTTTCATAATACATCAGAATTGTTTAACACCTACAAAAATGACTTTTACATACTAAAAGAGTTGGAGATAATTTGTTTTTGCACACAAATTCTTTTTTAGAAAACATAACGTGTATTTTATAGTTCCGTTTATTGATTTCATCTCCCATCACATTTACACTTTTCGAAGATTTAATTTTATGTCCTACATGATGAAAATTATAATGATTTTTTTTATTTAACCCGGAAGTCTCTTTGACATCAGGATCTCTTATTCAAGAGAGATCTGTTAAGGCAATTCAGCAGGAATACACTCACAACATATTGAATACTTGAATACTGAAATACATTAAAATAGAATTATTTCATTTTTTTATTTTAAACACATTTTTCAAGAATAAAATCACAATTAAATTATTTTAATGATCTTAAACTTTTCATATATCAAATAGCGTTTACGTGAGATTAAAACATTATAAAGATAAAAGTCTATGTGTGCCACTATAGAACTTGATTTTCTATTAAAAAAAACATTTGTCCATTGAGCACTGGATAGCATGTTAAAATGCAAGAAATATTTTACACATAAAAACACTGAAATATGTAGGGTAATATGTGAAATACATGACGTAGGGGTGTTATCCCGGCGTCCTGGCCAAATTTCCCTTTGGCCTTTATCAATCACGTCCTCGTAATAATCCCCATCTACAGTATGAATTGGCTTCATCACTGTTCTTTTCCCCACTGATAGCTGATGTGTGATGAGCGCACTGGCGCACTGTGACTGCATCATCCAGGTGGTGGTGGAGGGGAGTCTCCATTACCTGTAAAGCGCTTTGAATGGAGTGTCCAAAAAAGTGCTATATAGTGTAAGTGTTATTAATAAAATGTTAATATAATTTATTATTATTAATAATCATTTTAAAAAAGAATGTGTTTATTTTACAACATTCCAATTTATAGTTCTTTGGTTCATCTCAGCAGCAGAAGCTGATGTCATGGCAATCAATTCTCAAGCCGAAGAAGGCTTCATAGCCCTTTTCAGCATGGAATAAACGTTTACTTGTTCCTTTGCAGCCTGAGCATGCCGACACAGCTACCTACTTGGCCTACTTGTTAAAAGCAGGTCAATGTAGTAAGCATCACATGTTTTTGTTCTAATCAGTAATCATTAATCATTTTTTAATAAATGCATACATTGCTAAAAACATAGTTGAAAGGTAAAACTCATGATGCTGAAAAAATCCTTAATTGACACCAATCATTACTGTATGTGTAAAAATGAGTGTTTGCATTTTAAATCTACCTTAATTACCATACTCTTTGATAACCTAGCTATCTTTCCTGAAATGTAGCCTTATCTTTTTCATTTTGGGTTCTGATCAATACATAGTAATTAAACTACTATTGCCAGCGTTACTAACAGCTTTCTTTATAGAATAGAGAGGTTGTTGGTATTACCATAACTTCTTTTAAGGACTTCAATCTTATCTGTCTAATAGAAAACAATTTATTCAATTTGGTGGTTTTAGTACCTATATGCTGCACTAAGTCCGGTTCTTAGTACAGGTCCAGTAGGTATCGTATAAGCTTTCACTTCTACAATGATGACATCCAGATTTATAGTTACACACACCTGCTGTGTTTGTAATCAACCATTTTGGCTATTGATGGTCCTGGTATCAGGTTAGGGATTGGGTCAAAATGACCTGTATTTGGAGTACACATTTACAATGTTGTGAATGTCACGGATGTCGGAAGGGACAAACTGTGGAATGGCAGGAGAGCGGAAAAAGACCCTGTGCGAAGCGGCAGAATGGGGAGTTAGGAGTTAGCCCGGGCTCAGCAGTGCAATGAGTTCTGGAGTGCCATATAGAAACCTGTGCCCTCAGGCCACGGACAGAGCAGCGACCTGGTGCTAGGCTGGTCTCTGGACATCCGAACATCAATGCTGAGCGAAGGTGAATGAGTGACCCGGAAATATATAGCCCCAGAGAGAGAGACACCGGAAGGAGAGCAAAGCACAGGGGACAGAACAGAGTAGGAGCGCCCTCTGGCTGCAGAGGGCGTGACAGTGAAGGTGTTTTTTCATCTTTGTAACATTTCATGTACATATTGTGGCTTGATTATTGTGATGCAGTGCTTGATGGTGTATCCATACATCTTCCAAACAACTAGTGTCTAGCAGGTGTCCAGAACTCACCTGCTTTGAATTTAATCCAAACTAAAATAGTTTATATCACCTGTTTTACATCACCTTTATTGCACTGGCTCCCTGTGTATTTGCAAATAACATTTAAAACACTGCTACTTTGTTTGTTTTATTACATAGTGACTTGAGACAAACCACATTATGTAAAATAAATCTTACCTTGACTTTTGGTATTAACTTGTTGTAATGTGATTTTGATCACTGTAAGTTTAATTATGTCTATGAATCATTGCTGCCCTCTGATGAATTCCCTAACACAATTTTTGTATGTTTGACAGTTTACTAATTGACAGAAAAACTATTTCTTTCATATATGCATACCAAGTAACAGTTTTGTTTATTGATTCTAATCTGGGTGATGACATATAAGTTAATGGAGTACAAATGCAGTTCTAAACCAATAAATAACTGCTATTTATTTTTTAAAGATCTTAGGATAATTAGGTTATGATCTTAGTTTTAATCTTAGGTTATACAGTATGTACTCATGTTTTTATTAAGTCGTTTGAACACCAAGGCTAAAAGGAATTTGTTTAGAGGTACAAAAGAATCAATATAAATAAATAGTACTCAAGACAAGGATCTTATACTTTGCTCTTGAAAATTAATATTCCATTCCATAGAAATCTTATGCCACATAACTTTGCTGCATTATTTCATAACTTTTGTTTGTGCCTTATGGTTTTTCATGCTAATGAACATGCAAAAAAAGGTCTCTTACTTTCTTTCACTGACACTTCTTTAAATTCATGTTGCTACTGTAGGTGGTGCAAAACCCAGTCAGTGCAGCACTCTGACCTTCTTTCCATTTCTGCTTGCTTTGAAGAGAGTTTGAAGTATCCTAGTGACAATGCTGCTGTATTCCTTGCTGGAATATCTGGATATAAAAAGCTGCATTCTCTTCCTCATTGTGTTTCTGTTGATTATTGACATCATGACAAATAATAATTTAAAGAATTTTCCTCCAGGTCCCAAGCCTTTTCCCTTGCTGGGAAATGTTTTCACTGCTATGGACATCAGTGAAATTGATAAGGTAAGATCAGTGATCAAGTAAACTGAAAGGTTTAAATTTTCTAGATTTGCCTATTTTAAACACTTTGTGCCTCAATTGTGAAACATTGGAAAAACATTCCTAAATGTTGTCATGTGTTTCATAACTCTGTAGTTTAAATTCCTCTTCAAATAATTATTTCAGTCTACTCTGTTTACTTTGTTTGTACTTCACTGAGTTATATGAATGTTTCATTATATATATATATGAAAATTTGTTTCATTGTACGTTAGATACCATAAAGTAAATAAAGGGTTTTTAAATATATTCTCTAGCTTGCTGAAAAATACGGCTCTGTCTTCAGTTTGTGGAGGGGAAGAGAAAATACAGTTTTTGTGTCCGGTTACAAAATGGTCAAGGAAGCTCTAGTAAACCAAGCAGAGAATTTTGCAGACCGCCCTGTAGTTCCTTTGTTTGACGAAGTCTACCAAGGACTCGGTAAGGATATTTTCATTTCAAACTATGAAAAATAGCGAGACTTTTTGTCTACCTATCCACATAACTCGGGTTCTATAATACAAGTAAAATTATTGCTTTGTTCAAATCTTTTACAGCTTAAAAGGACTTCAATAAGATAAAGCAACTCAAATTAAGTAAATAAAACATACTGTAGTTAAGAGGTCACAAAGAATTAAAATAATATGAGAATAGGAGTTGTTCCAAAAGAACAACAAATAAGTAAGATAAACAAGAGAAGTTATTCAGCCTGTCTTTCTGTTTTGGTAACTGTAGTTCATTGTAAATTCATAATGTTGCTTATTATGGAAAACTGTAAGGCCATGAAGAATATCATGATTAGAGATCAAAGCGGGATATAAAAAACTTTAACACATTTTCTAGGCTTTTAAGTAAAAAATATATGGTAGTTTCATTAGTTTAAATTTTACGTTCTGAAGTTTTTATGGCCGCACAATTCTACAGACGTGCTGTACTTTTCATAAAATCATTTTACTTTTACTTTATAATAATACTGAATTACTGAATTACTCTGAATTATTTTAATAGCATTGTCCTTTACATCCACTTCTGTGACATTATTATTTCCAAAGAACTGTGTGAAGGGTGTTCCACACTACAAATCTAAGCCCCCCTGCAACTGTTTTTCCTTTCCTAACCATTTTAATTCCACTAACACATTAGACTGGCTTCCAGCAGAAATCTCTTCAAAAGATCATACAGTACAGTACAGTCCTCAGGTCCAGGAAAATAGGGTTTTGGATTATGCCTCTGTACACAAACAACACAGTTAATTAAGTGCATACTCTTTTCAGAGAACAGTTTGTTCTTAAATAAACTGTTTTTTGATGCTTAGGCCTGGCGTTAAGCAATGGGTACCAATGGAAAAAACATAGAAGGTTTGCCCTTACAACCTTAAAGAACTTTGGCATGGGCAAGAATATTCTGGAGTCATTCATCCTCGAGGAGAACAGATTCCTTTATAAGGCCTTCAAGGAAGAGCATGGTAAATATAACTATGAAACTATGAAATCTTTTGACATGGGGAATACGTACTGTACAATATAAGTGTGTACGCGTCATGTTATATCATATGCCTTCCTCAATGAGGGGTTTTGTTTTATCAAAGATTCACAAGTGTTTCTAATAAAGATATATGTCTTAACTGTGTGCCACACATTAATCACTGTGAATCTACAGAATCAGTGATATAAATAAGCAATAAAGCATATTATATTTTGTTAGGATAAAGTACATAAAAGTAATTAAGTCAATATCTATTTCTGAAAATGTATGTTTCTATTTCTGTTCTCCCTACCAGTACTTCTAAAAACAAAAATCTGAAAAGGATATACAAATATTATATTTGAATATGATATATAAATGAAAGGATTATACATATATAAAAAACAGGTTTTTCTAGCAATCCATTTTATATCTTACTTAAGAAACATAATTTTGCAGAAATTGGGATTGTTTTTAAAAACGTGTACTGAGTCGTCAGTAACGAGGGTGATTTTAAATCAGTATTATTAGTAGTGTCTTTCTCAACTTTATGTATTTTGATTTTATTCTGGTAATGACTGTTATGAAATGCTTTCTATAGCTCTGAATGGCTTGTTTCTGTTGTTGATTAGGAAGACCTTTTGACCCGCACTTCTTACTGAACAGCGCCATTTCCAATGTCATCTGCTCTATGGTGTTTGGGCACCGTTTTGAGTACAATGACCCAAGGTTTCAAGATATTCTGCGAAGGACTGATGAGACTTTCCTCCTGATAGGCTCATTAAGAGCCCAGGTATGACAAGAATATCAAAGGAAGTCAAATAAATAGCACTAGACCCACATGCTTACCACTTTAAAATTAGGACTTTGAAATGCAAAAGCATGCCTTTTGTCATACTACCTCTCAAATGATGTGTCAAAATTTCAATTACTACTAAGAAAAAAGAAAGTAGGTGCAGCTTTACACAAAATGAAGAAAAACAATCATTTTTATGGGTGCCAAACAATTTTTGCTGTTGGTCATTCAAGAGCTCAGTGCTGAAAGATTGTAAAACTAAGGACAAACACCTGTTTTCTGAGCACATATAAACTGATATCAGTTTGCAAATGAAAGGATAATGTATATACTGTATATTATAAAATCACTACATTTCAGTATCATACTCTCATGCAGGAATACACTACACTAAATACACTAAAAGAATGGAGACACAAACATCAAGGTCAAAGTGCAAAAACACAATGGAAAACTTTCATAAGGGTCAAAATATATCAAAGATATCTATATATTATTATAGATACAGTATATCTATTCATCTTTTTTTCATCAGCTCTACAATGTCTGCCCCAGTATAATGAAGTTTTTACCTGGACCTCACCAGACTGTTTTTTCAAACTATAAGAAAGTCAAAGCCTTCCTGAAGGAAGAGATCGAAAATCACAGGAAGAACTGGGACCCCTCCAATTCTCGTGATTTCATTGATACCTACTTTGAAGAGATGGAAAAGGTATGAAAGGGTAATTTATACAGGTAAAGAGCCCTAAAGTATTAGAAGGGGTGCCATCAGACCTCAGATAGAGTGCCTGACACCAATGTAGCCATGGCCTCTGGTGTAAATCGGCTTGACTGTATGGTGCACAATACTGCCACTAGCATTACAGTAGATGTTCCTAATATGCAGCAAGATGAAAAACAGCCGTGTCTGACTGAGAGCTCACAAGCAGGTCTCATGCAGCGGTGAGGCGGAGAGCACCACAAAACAACAAAGTAAAAAAAATTAAAGGCACGCAAAACAAACCCAACACTTGGGTGTGAAAAGCGGTAGCAGCTAGGAACAGGAGAAGCACAGCGACAAGGTAGCGAGCACACAGTAGCCCTGAGGAAATGGAACTGATCATGAAATCATTAAACAAATAATAAACTAACTAGAAGATGTGAAATGAAAGTCTGTCTGAATGTCGTCTAACAGCGCTGGATGGTGTGCTGTTCTGTGTGTGCATGCAGGACTGATCAGCAGTCATTCGAGTGTGACACTTCCATTTTACAAGTAGGACTCAGTTTTGGTAACCTATTGTATGTACAGTACATGGCATCCCAAATGCCATCGCCCTAGTGTTCTAGGATACCGTTTCTCAACCTTTTCCACCTACATCACTCTTACATAAATATAAAAACTTTATCACCCATGTTTCCCTTGTCATTCATGCTCACCAGCCAAAGCACATTCTTAAAAATTGTATAAACAGAACTCATGTCAATGTTTAATCTGGCACCTTTGCCACTATGAAAGGCTCAGGTTGAAGTCGCTAAATTAAACCTAAAGCAACGGTTCGTCCAACACAAACTTAAGGTACACCAATCCACAGCAAAAAAAAAAAGTCAAAGCATCATGGACTCATCATCTTCATAAAACATCTAGTTTTCTGTCAAAGTTAGTAAATGCTGTGTTTAGATTTTGAGATGATTGTTTTTTAATATGACATACAGTATGAACCAACCCTAAGATCTTATTTCATTGCTTTGTAAAAATCATTGATGATAGTTATATGCACTTTAGGTATCCCACTTTAAGCAGAATCCCAGTATTGACTGAAATGACATATTTACAGAACTTTTATTAAACATGAAGAAAATGTAATTAGTTGCTCTTTGTTGAAATATTTAATCAAGATGTGAAAAGGTTTTTGAATGAAGTTATTTAATGTAATATAATTTTGCTAGCAGTAGGCAGATTAGCTCCCTGCAAAAATAAGTTTGAAAATAAAGAGATGTTGTCCTAAGGTAATTAGTGTACCTTGCAGAAAAAGGATGACATTCCAGCAGGATTCCATGAGACGAATCTGGCCATATGTACTCTGGACCTGTTAGAAGCGGGGACAGAGACCTCTGCGACAACTCTGCGCTGGAGCCTCCTCTACATGGTCAAATACCCAGAAATTCAAAGTACGAGTTCCTTCGAGTCCCCAATACTACATTATGGAAAACTGTCCATCCACCTACATAAATATTGCAAAACACTTTTGCAGGCACACAAATCAATATTAAGAAACAAACCATGTAGTAAACTATGAGGTTATTGGGTTTTTGGTCAATTCTGTAGACTTCATAATCATAAAAAACTCTAGAAAACTATTCCAGTCTGCATGATCCTCACCACTTTTTTGGTGAAGACTTTTTTGGTAAAGTCTTTACTTTTTGGTAAAGTCACATTACTAACGTTACCAAAACACTAGTAATTAAAATAATGCAATATCTTGAAAAAAAGAAACCTATTTTTGTCAAAGACTTGGGAAGACAGACTGGGTTCCTGTTTCTTGTTTTATACCGTATATTTACATTCTTCATTTGTATTGCATTCAAAGAGAAGGTGCAGGCTGAGATAGACAGAGTGATCGGAAAGGAACGGCAACCTTCAATGGCAGACAGAGTTCATCTTCCCTACACTGATGCTGTGATCCATGAGGTCCAGAGGATGGGCAATATTGTTCCTCTGAATGTGCCCAGGATGACTACTAAAGACACTACACTGGGAGGTTATTTTATTTCTAAGGTGAGAGAAAAAGTAAAAAAATAGAGGGTTGCATCTAATGTTCCGTTTGAGGTGTTTCTCCTATCAGTTCTGTATGAAGCTGACATCATTTTGATTAAAGTTTTTAGTAAGTGCTTTTTATATTTTCTTTCTTATCACTGCTACTGTACTCTATATTTCCATAGGGTACAGCAGTGATAACCAATATATCCTCAGTGCTTTTTGACAAAAATGAGTGGGAAACACCCGACACATTTAATCCCAAGCACTTCCTGGACTCCTATGGAAAATTTCGGAAAAGAGATGCTTTTCTTCCATTTTCAGCAGGTAATGTGCTTCCTTCCCTGTTGTTTTTTTTATCATATGCAGTCTTCTTGCTTCATGCTTATCCCATTCCACTTGCCTTTTAGGCAGTGAACATTTTTTTATAGTTCAGTAATTATTTTAAATGTAAGATTACATTAAATAATACTCAACTCTCTGTTTCATAATGTCATGTGAAATCCCAAATAGACTGATATTCTTTTCAGGTTTATTCTCATAGGTCCATACATCCTTCACAATAAAGACTAGTCAAATTGTCTAAAATATTATCTAATGGTTCTTAACAGGAAAGAGGGTGTGTCTGGGGGAGCAGCTAGCTCGGATGGAGCTGTTCATGTTCTTCACTTCATTTCTGCAAAAGTTCACCTTCTGTGCTCCTCAGGGGGTAGATGTCAGTTTGGAGGCTCAAATGGGATTCACTCTGTCTCCACGACCCTTTAAAATATGTGCCATCCCTCGATAAGCCAATTAATTATTCCTCTGGAGGACAACATCTGGGAACCAATCTAAATGGAAAAACATAAAATATGGAGCCTAATTAAATAGAAGACAGCTCATGTTTTTGTGCTACTTTCTAAATGTAAATCTTTCAATCATTAGGGATCTTTAAAATTTTTTTATGAAAAGCACTATTTAGACAGGCTTACTGAATTCCTAGTTTTTGTAGTAAATGAATAATTAGAACATGAATATGCAGTATTATTTGTCTTGCAATGTTGCATGTGGTGTTACAACCTCTTACATTTGATTGCTATAATATTTCCATGCAAATTAATAAATATGTATCTTCTGAATTAAATGTTTTGTCATTATTAATTCAGTGTGACCCGTGTTGCTCCACTGGTTGACCCCAAAACACATTTTAGCGTAAACAGACACTGCACTGTGGATGAGTTGTATTAAAATACGATACATACAAACATGTTTCCTTGTACTATCACAAGACATTTTTACATGTTCAGTACTGAGAGAAATGATTTTTGAGTTAGGCAGAGTAGCATTATGGAGACATTTTTGTGCATATGATTATTATACATATATTCAGAACTGCAGATTGGTATAAAACATTTCAAATCTTTGAACAAGATTTCATTTTTAAATCTCTGTTCTGGAGGTTTACTTTGTACTACATCTTTAGTGAAAATGCAAACAAAAGGGAAAGAATATTGTACTTTTCAAAACCTATTTTTTTATTTGAAATATACAGTTTATGGTTTGTTAGTCTTTGACAAATCAAACTATTATTTTTATTAGTTATTTTCACTGCTAGCAAAAACTGCTTTAAAGTTCATTCACTCTCAACCATGTGATCATTTGATAAAGCAAGGCAAAAGATTACTTCTTTGTGACACAAATACCCCAACTGTTTTTTTTGTTAGTGTGACCAAGGTCAAAATGCAGATACTGTATATGAAGGTGTATGTCATGAAAAAATAAGAGTGATTTTAAAGTCACAATAAAACCACCCATTTTATTTGTATAGGAATTGTCTTGCTATGGGTTGTTGTAGCTAGGCTCAGTCAAGGATATTCATTTGACTTTTATAATAGTAGTACTGTATATATTCTAAATATGTATATTTATTATAGAATGTATGTAATACTTTCGCAGTAGTCTAATGGTACTTTCACAGCTGTTTTCTTCTCTCTAACTTAATGTGAAAAAAACTAGTTCAGAGTTGGAAATCCATCTATTGTACTGAGAAAGCTTTAGCAATTTCTACTATTTCATTTTCAACTATTAAAATACAGCAGGTGCTTTTTCTTCTAAATCTGAGTACAATTCAGTGCTCCCATGATAACCACTCCTTTATATGTTTCCTGTCTCTCCTATTGCATGTCTATTGTTGTTGTATTAATGACCATCACGGTCTGTTAACCACATTTCAGTGATTTCAATTGCATCATAGTCATCTATTAACACAGTCTTTTCTATTTCTGGTATTTTATTCCTGATACTCTGCATAGTATTTCTTTGGATTACCCCCCCCCCTTTCCTTCTAATCCCTTAAAACACTTAATTTTTGTAGTTTGTTGTGGCAAGCCTACTGGTAAAACCAGTTTTCATTTACTGTAGATGTAATGCACCTAAACAATTCTTGAATAGAAGGGTTGACCTACAACAAAAAATATTCCTTTTGCTTAATTTTCTGCTGTGATAAAGTCATGATTTGCTTTTACATCCTGTATGATGTACTTTTTTCACTTACTATTTTTAATATTTTATACAGAAACAATTCTATGGGGATATTCTATTGAAGATTGAGCCATTTTGTGGAATGTTGCGGGCACACAGGCCACCAGAAATCAGACACAGCCTGCATGTCACATTTTTCATGACAGCCCTTCCTTGATTTGGAACATATCAACCCCTTATCTTCCATCTCAGCCGCTCAGGACAATTCCACTAATAACCAACACTAGTGCTTTCATATTCATTCATATACACAGTTTTTTAACTGAGAAGTTTAACTCTTTATCTGTTGTCAGTGGAGAACTAACTCTAGGTGAGCCATTTGCAAATATTCGCTAAAAATAATCCCTAATTTATTCAAGGCCTCTGGGTCTGTGGACAAACCAGAGGTAATGACATATATCTCTCTCTCTTTCCTAGTGTCAATCCCTCATCAGCAGGGTTTGCTTGTCGGCACACCAGTCTCCATTTGGTGGTTTGAACCAAATCTTTGAGCTGACGTTGCCATTAAATGCAACCGAGAAATACTCCAACCGGCGCGTCGCTCCACCTGCCATCCGAGTGGGGAAGGGGGAGGGGATGGAGAACAAAGTAATGTGTAGACAGGATTAAATTATGTTAATGTTGAGGAACTGAAGAATCTCAAATTAGAATTAATTGAAATTCTAATTTAAAAAATCAGTTTGAAAAAAAATTCCCAAAAATTGTAAGCTTCTTTAGGACCTGGACAATAAGGTAGTGTGTTCATCTTTCGTGAAAACCAAAGGATAGAAATATACATTATCATACTGTAAACCTAAACCTACAACACATCATGTTATTATATACTCATGTACAAAAAAATGATGCGTAAGCAGGACTCTCTGTAGAAGAAAAACAGGATCAACTAAGCCTGGTGCTTAATTCAAAACATTTTTGAATCACCCTTGGTGCAAACAAAAAGAATCTTAGGTTTCTTTTCTAATTTCAAGGATGTGGCAGTGGTTCAATTTACAGTATAAAGAAATACCGAGTGATAAAACCATAATTGTACAGCACAAAAGCATTTGGTTTGATCAGGGTTCTAATAGCAGCTGAGTGAGAGTTTATTTTAAACAAGGACAAGTATTAAAATAAAGCAAAGGGTTTAACCTAAGTCAACTGAAAAAAGCACGCAAATATTTACTTTGTTCTATTATCAGTGTGGCAAAGGCCAATGTTCTCAGTATGAATGTGTTTTAAAATGGAGAAATATGAGACAGAGTTAGAACGAGGTGAATTCAGTTTGATCACTAATAGTGTTTTGTACAAAGCAGTTTTCTTCTTGCAGCAAGATTTACTTAAAGATATACTGTAAATAGTTCAACTTACTCAGTGCTGTAAAAATGTGTCTTTAATAATTACATCTTGGAAAATTTTAACTTGCTAGTACTGTGAAAAGACAATTTTAGGGAAACATTTTAGCATCTGAACCACCTTGGTGACATTCAGCAATGGATCAATATCTGTTAACACTGCTTTTTTTCTGCTCTTTTCTTTTAAAATTTTCACCATGCTTGACTCTCAATGGTTTACATCACCTCGTCACCTGTGCTAAATCAATCTGGCTTTCACTCATGAAGTGATTTTGTGATTATGCAACCAGAGTCATGGTGTGTATCATGATCTTCAGTAAATGATTAATTAATCAAAACGACTCTAGAAACATTTAATCATGTTCAAGTTCCATATTTCATATTTTCTTAAAATGCACATGCATAAATCAGATTATGATTATTTGAATGAAAAGTTATTTTAATGCTTGATACTAATCATGATCATGTTGAACATAAAAAATGTAAAACTGGACAGTTTATTTCTGATTGTGCTGTAATGTGGTTATATATAACATGAGGCCATATGATTTTCTCCTTTCTTTTCAAATGACAAATGAAATGTTCACCTAAATATATTCTCAGCAGTATTTATTTGACCTTCACACAAAAACACTTTTATAAAGGCAAAACCATGTTTTTCCATAATGTGACACTTGAACTAATTTAACTATACACACAGTGTAATTTTACCCATTTAATTGTTTTACCTTTGGCAGAAAAAAACAAGCCTGCCCAAATTGGCTTATTATGTACAAAGTGCATATTTCTTCCTTTTCAAAGTTCATTGAATTGCAGTACAAAACAGTAATCCAACAGGGTTTCAGAAATGAAAATTAGATATTTGTTTTACACTACAAAGTTTTGTTACAAGGACCTGCTAAGCTCACAACTTTTAAAATGTCATTGTATTCTTTTACTGAATGCCTGGATGCCCAAGGTATTCTGATTTTCCTCTTGCTATTTCTGCTGATAACCGACATTGTCAAGAACAAGAAACCCAAGAACTTTCCTCCTGGACCCTGGGGGCTACCCTTCGTGGGGAACATCTTTAATATTGACTTTAAACAGCCCCATATTTACGTGGGAAAGGTCAGTGTTACTGCGCTATTCTTATTTTAATCTTAATTACTCCTCCTGAGATTCATTGTGGTTCAAAATAACTTAAACCTACTGTAAGTCTCATGATGAAAAGACTTATATATTGTATTTATTATTTAATATTAAATTTGACAAAAAAGTACATATTTTCTACAATAGAGTTTTATATTTTGATGTTGATACCTGTTCCTAAACCTAAAACAAAGTGGTGAAAATGCTGAATGTCATTTTTTCCAAAGCTGGCAGAAATCTATGGTAATGTTTTTAGCGTGAGGTTTGGAAGAAATAAAGCTGTGTTTGTGACGGGCTATAAGATGGTGAAGGAGGCTCTGATCAATCAGGCAGAGACCTTTGCGGATCGACCCCAAAGTCCAACAATGGATAGACTTTACAGCAATTATGGTGAGAATTTCTATTCCATATTATTGAAATCTTTTCATATGACATTGCTAAAGTCAACAGAGAATGACTTTTTACATCTTATTTAAGCCAAGTGATTTTTTAACATTCTTAATATCTATTCACATTTCAGTTAAATTCGATACACTATTGAAATGATTCATAATACATATTTTCTAATGCTTTAAATGACACTTTAAAAAGTCAAATTAAAAATTATTTTTAGGTTACATTCTTTTTTTTCAGAGATACAGAATGTGCAGAACCTTTGTTTTAGTGTCTTTTTTTTCTTCCCTGTCCACAGGTTTGATCTTTAGCAATGGATATCTGTGGAAGAAACAGAGAAGATTTGCACTTTCCACCTTGCGGAACTTTGGGCTGGGTAGGAAGACTCTGGAGTCAGTGATTTCTGAGGAGAGTAGGTTTCTCCAGCAGGCTATAGAAGATGAGCAAGGTAATGACAGGAGCTCATGTCCTGAACACAGCTAATAAGTATACTGTACACTGCTCATTAGAAGCAGGGAACAGACTTAATTATGCTCTTGTTTTGCCATTAGGTAAACCTTTCAATCCCCACTTCCTTCTGAACAATGCTGTTTCAAACATCATCTGCTCCATGGTATTTGGAAGCAGATTTGATTACAGTGACAATAGCTTCCAGAGGCTGCTGCACTTACTGTCAGAAACTATACATTTGGAAGGGACGATATGGACACAGGTAGAGAATATTTTCTTACAATTGTCATATGCAGTTAAAACAAAAATAAACTATACACAACTATTTAGGATCACATCGTCTTTAATAGTGATGATGATTGGTGGTGTGATGGTGATGACTTACAAAGGCATGATGCTCATTTAGAAATTTGTTCCATTATTGAGTGAATACTAGTTACATGAAAAATGTAATTATTTCTGCATGAGCACAACATTATTCCTCTCAGCTGTGTATCAGCCTGCTTCAATTTAAGTAATATAAAACATATAAATAAGAAAAGTAATGGAGCTTAAATATCCTTAATCTCTCATTTTGGCTTTAGCTTTATGAAGCCTTCCCTGTGTAATGTTTCATAGCCGTTCAGGGATGCCAAATATGTAAATGTAGTGGCTCTCTGAAGGCACCAGTTCTGTAGGGTTTGGGCATTTACTGTGACAATTATTAATTGTAGCAGTAAATCACAAAGTTGATTCTTTTGATGGCTTTAGAGTCCAACCATGCGACATAACTCAAACAACGCACACACACAGGTACTAATACACGAGGATACATTTATTAATACATAGAATATGCCTTAAACCTAACAGATCTTATCGAGAGGGTTATCAGAATACAAAAGATATATATTCAATCAGTTACGAAGTGTTACACATATCAAGAGGACATACGTTCAGTATATCATTCATTAAGACCGTTTCATAAATGAATTTGGTTATAACTTCTACATTAGATACTCAAAACAAGTACATAACTCTTAGGAATTAAATTGATATCAACTGGTTGGGATAACAATTGAATTCTCGAGCTGTAATGCATTGAAGTTGAATACTCATCCAATTTCTGGGGATTCAGATCTCCTGCAGGCACAAACAATCAGCTGCAGGCTTGTTGCTGTCCAATCCGCGCTCTCTGGCTCCATGCCAGGCTGTGCTGTGCGGCTTGCGACGGTGCGCTGTTGATGCTCACTGACCGGCTAGTTAGTGTTGGCTTTAACTAGCAAAGTTTGTGCACAGGAGAAAAGATGACTGTGGATCCCAGCAAGTCAGGAAGGGGACCGGTTCGTTCCTGGTGAAGCGCTAGTTCTGAATAGTGATTCAGCTGTCCACAGTTCCGACCTGTTCATGAGGCCTGCTGCTGGTTACTCTCTGGCAACCTCCACTCTAGACTCTTAGAACAAAGGAAAGTTCTGGCACTCGGACACACTGGCCGTTCCGTGGTTGTCCGGGCTGAGTCTCAGGATGGTCAGGAGGCGCGCTGCGAGATGTCCTGCCCTTGGGAGCCTTCTGCTCCTGGGCCGTCCTGCCCTGGAATTCTCCTTTGAATTCCCTTTAGAAAAGTCCACAGAAGTCTCCTCCTGAATCTTACTGAATCTCCCGAATCTGAATCTGAATCTCTGTGTTGCCTGTTTTTACCTGGAGGAACTTCAGCTCGTTGATTGGCTGAAAGTTCCATGGGCATCAGAGTCCCACGTGGGTTACTCGGCCCTACCAGTCCCTGATTGGTTGATCAAGGTGAGATATGAGTCACTTACTCCTGACACTTATGCAGTCCAGATGTCCAACTGGCACTCCCTAGACAGATAGGCGCCAATGGATGACCATTGATCATGATACCCAGACTTAGCTAAGTGCATCCCCCTTTGGGAGCTGTCCTAGGACCTTAAATCACCCTGCACTAATGGTCTCTCTGTGGCTGCACCACAGAGATGAACAGAGAAATGGGGCCTCATTTGGGAAGCTCAGAAACACTTAATTCTGCCTTATTATTAAGCCTCGCCGCTACACCTGTGATATTGAAGTATTTACCAGGACCACACAACAGACTCTTTAAGAACTATGAAGAACTTGAAGCCTTTGTGGGGGAAGAAGTTAAGAGGCACAAGGAAGATTGGGACCCATCAGCACCCAGAGACTACATTGACAGCTACTTAGCAGAGATACAAAAGGTTATTGTTTCAAAATCAAATCTGAGCATTCTGAGTTTCTGCATGGGACACTGTTACAAACCCACAATTCCTACTCAAGCATCTACACTAAGTGGCATCCTGGCATTTGCACCACAATCTTGAGTGTGTGGGAGTGTGTAGTCTGCAGGAAAGCACCCCAATGCACCATCACCACCCTTCACTGGACAGAAGTCCTGAGCCTTCTTAACTTAATAGTACAAGACCTTTGATAGCTTATGTCCTTAACACAACTACAGAGTAAAGCATTTTCAGTAGCGAACGGACTCAATCATGCACTTGTATTTCTGTCCTCAGTTAAACCTTATAATACTGTTTCCAGAATTATCTGTACATCAATCCATGTTACACAATGAGGATAAGTTAGTAAAAGCTTTAGGGTTGACTAATTAAATCTACCCGATCAGAGGAAATAGTGCTAAATTTGTACATGCTTTTTGGTATAGAAAACTAAGTTACTGCACTCAGAATGATTGGGTTGAGCTGATTATTGTAAAACTCCATTTTGATTCTATTTTTACCTACAATATATCCACCTCACCTGGTATAAATATCTCTGAACAAGGCCCCAGTCTGTGCTCAGTGTTTTGTGATGTCTGTATAACCTTAAGTAAGTGACAAGACCAACGTACTATAAGGACAAGGTTATTGTTACAAATGGAGGGTTATGAAAATGAAGAATAAGCAGGAATTCACTGAGCGGATTAGTCAATAAATAGTGAAATAAATATTCACAACCCCAACTTGTAAATGATTTCTGACAGAATATACCCAAGCAGTTGGTATACTCAGAGGCACGTGAATTCTGTGTTCTCTGGCACACCTTGGTGAAAAGACTAAGAATTCAGGCACACATGGTTAAATATTTATTAACAATGACAATACAAATGCTACACTACACACAACATACAACACGCAAGTTACTATATATACAGCATGTATAGACAAGGCATTCCGGAGGCCTAACGTCTTGACCCCCAGACTGCTGCCAAGTATTTGACTCTTAAATGATGCCTACAGAGGCCAGAAATCAAACAGAAGCAATACAATCTGCAGTTACTGTAAATCTCTCTCTCTCTCTGCAAAACCAGATGCCAGTAAATGAATGGGAGACTATCTCCCTAAAGCAAGCTTTACCTACCAAGGTTCCGATACTTCAAGATTTGTTTGGATGATCATGAAGCAGGGGCTCTCACCTGGCGTAAGCTTCAAGTTCCAACTCTTCCAGACTCCTCTCTGTCTTGTGGTCTGAATTTCTTTCTCTTCTTTTTTACCTCCTCATATGATGGCATCAGGTGTGTTTCTGGACTGTTGAATGACACTTAATCAGTTTACCCACAACTTAATTAAGGTAAAACAAGGCAAACCATGATGTGGTTTGATCACAGACTCTGGACCTCCTACATGTCAGCAAACAGCCCCTTTGCTTTGAAGCTGGAAATGTTACACACTTTATCTAAACTCTTAGAGACACTTCCTAGTCACCTATACCTGTAACAATATCAAAGGACAGAACCTAATGTTATAAGATGCAACAATTTGCTTATCTTCTACCTGTCAGAATAAAGAGGATACTGAGGCAGGATTCCATGAGAAGAACCTGGTCTTGTGCACTTTGGACCTGTTTACAGCTGGGACTGAGACCACCTCTGCCTCTCTACGCTGGGCTCTTCTCTACATGATCAAACACCCAGAGATACAGAGTTAGTAACTGCATGAAACCGAAGAAGTATTACTAAAACTATTTAAAGACACTGTGGGTGGTATGTCAAAATGTAAAATGTATGATAAACCTAAGAAATATACAGGAAAAAAAACAGCTCCATTATCCTTGTCTTCCAAATTCTACATTTTGACCCCCATTGCAATAAAAACATGTTCATGTAACATTTGATGACTGCTTATGGATTTTTTAACTGTTGAAGCTGCCTCCTGAAGGTAACTGAGGTGTGTAACCCAGATCAATTTGCTTTGTGCCAACATTTTTAAACATGCCCTGACCACGCCATATAATTCATGTAATTATTGGCACAGTGATTTCTGAAAACTATAGTTACTATTCTATGACAAATACCATTGAATAAATTGTCTCCATTTTGTCTGGATAACACAGAATGTGCTGTATTTGTGATGTCCTAGTTAAACACTTTCTTTTGTCACCAGCATTCATGTGAATGTAATGTGTATGGCAGCATATAGAATCAAAGTATCGAAAATAAACTTTTTAATATACTGAATATAGATTATATTCATCATGCAGAGTTTCGTTCTGGGGGCAGTACAATCAACTAAAAAGTATACATTCCAATTGTAATACACTGTTTTTAAACTACTGTACATCTGTGTTGTTTTTACCCTTACCATTTGAGAGGCATAATAAGTGCTCTGTGATGAAGCATGTAATGCCATATCTTGCCTTGCCTCTCTCAGAGAAAGTCCAGGCTGAGATAGAGAGTGTGCTTGGACAGGGACGGCAGCCCTCCATGACAGACAAGCCCAACATGCCCTACACTGATGCTGTTATCCATGAAATCCAGAGGATGAGCAATATTGTTCCTCTGAATGCACCAAGGATGACTACTAAAGATACAACACTGGGGGGACATTTTCTTCCAAAGGTAAATCTAAAAATTGTCGAATAGCTGAAATTTTGAATGCATGTTATTTTATAATGGACAGGAGCTGAAATAAATTCATTTCTCACTCATACGGCAAAAAGCTATTTGGAATGGAATCCAAGTGTTGTCTTAGATCTAAATTATAAGCAAATCTCACCTGTATTTCTTTCAATCTTTATTTTAATATGAGGGTAAAAACATGATATTTCCGTACAATATTCTTATAGTTTTTTCTGTTGATTTTAGCCTAGTGGTATAACTTTTAAAAAATTGTGTTTTATAAATCCCTTTTGAAGAGAATATGACAGCACTGCCAGTGGAAATGTTTATTTTGTAGGGTACACCAGTGATGACAAACCTGACCTCAGTGCTGTTTGACAAGACTGAATGGCAGACACCAGACTCCTTCAATCCCGGGCATTTCTTGGACTCTGAAGGGAAGTTTGTCAGACGAGAAGCTTTTCTTCCATTTTCAGCAGGTACAACTACAATCACAAATCAAGGTCATGCTTAATATTTTCATTTACTATACTTCTGCTACTGGTTACAAAAAACAAGTTAAAATATCAAAAAATAACATGAACACATGGGACATACTGTTCAGTATATTGATATAAGATGTAATGGATCTAACACTACTTATTGGAATAAGGCTAGAAAACATCTGACTCTTCACACTTAAACTCCATTATAATGTTAAGCTTTTAGTAACATTCCCATTTAGTTTTTTTTCTGAGAAAAAGAATGTAAATACAATTATTTTTTCATGTTTTTATTTCTCCATTTTGGAGAACACATTCCTCTGCCACCTATTTCTGTCAAAGCAGTTTGCTGAATAGCATTTTGCAAGCCTGGCTTACAGGAGTGTGATCACTGAATATAGGAGTGGTGTTTCTCCCACTGACATTCCTGTATTATTAGCCACAGAATCGCATGTGCCAGTAAAGTAAGACAAGGATAAAAAAGGACAAGGAAGGAGGATGTGGTTTATAAACTAAAACTTTGTGATATCGCTCATTTCTTTCAGGAAAGAGGGCGTGTCTGGGAGAGCAGCTGGCCCGGATGGAGCTGTTCCTGTTCTTCACTTCCTTTTTACAGAACTTCACATTCAAAGCCCCTGAAGGGGAAGAACCCAGTATGGAATATCAATTAGGGGGGATCCTAACTCCTCGGCCTTTCAAGATCTGTGCCATTCCACGCTGACATCCACATCAGTGTCTTAAATCTAAAGAAAACTGGGGGGCAGGGCATTTACATTTTAGAGGACAATTTGACTGTAAAAGTAAAAGCCAGAACTTCAGAACTCTGCTTTTAAATACAGTACATTCCATGTGAGATCCCAGTTTTGTAATTGAACAAACAGCATGCTAAAATTTGCTTAGAATTTTTCCAAGTTTTAAGCAGATGGTGATTTACACAGTTTTCAGGATTGTGGCATTAAAGGCACCAGGATTTGTCCACACTGACTGTAGAGAAAGGACTGTTTTTTGTGGATTTCCAAAATAGTGGTGCAAAAATAGTAGGCTTTTTCCGTTATCACTACTGTAAATTTTCCGGAAATTTCAAAATTCCCAGTCTTCTACTTCACATGTCAAATTCAGATTCATGACATGTCTGTAACATTGGAATTTTTAATGAATACAATTTAGAGCTTTTACAACCAAAATAGTTTCTTCTAACATAACAAGAAGAGAATAAACTTGATATTATGTAAACAAAGCAATTTTATACAGAAAGAATACCTACAGTATATGCTAAGACATGGTAATACAAATGTGTTTTTTGACTTTTGCCATCCTTTCATTAGACTCTCGACATGCAGCATTCTACCCTTAAAATGGGCACTTCTTGATACTTCATTCATGCATCGCTGACTTTAATCGTTAAAATAATAATCAGGCAAAATGTGATGATTCCTGAAATTTGCAAACAAATTGTATTGCAGTTGTTTTACATTTCATACCACATTTTAATATTAATCTTGAGCACTGATACTGTATTAAAAAAATCACTCTTTTCTGGTTTTTAATGGTATTTATTGTACAGTAGTAAACATAAACAGTTTTACAACAAAATATGTTTTTGAAAATTCAGAACTAGTGCAAAAAATTGGGTCACGCCACCTTACCTCCCACATTGTTTATAACTTTACAAAATCATCGATCTAAGAAGTGTACAGCTTTACAGTAATAACATTCATAAGTTAACAGTTATAAGTTTACAAATTTAAGCTGTTAAGTGCAGAGTACAAGTTTGAAAGATGGGGAGGTTACAGTTAAAATTAACTGTTAGTCACAGTGGAATCAATTCACAGTTTATTGTTTTTTATGTCTATATGATTAATGATCAAAAAAACTTTAATTTCATCAAAGTGAAGTTCTTTAAGGAGTATAACTATTTGCCAGTTTCTCTTCTCTTGTTTTGCATAGCATCACCCTGGATCCCCTGGAAATGTCCAAACGTTCCAATTGCAAAGCCAGACTAATTCAGGAGTCCCCATCATTCAAAATGTACTCTTTAAAACAATCCCTAATCCTCCAAATTGTCTTGGAGCCAGTACAAGAGCCCTGCACTTCCAACAGAACCTTATAGAATGGATCTAGGATGGATAGGCTCTGCTTTTTAAAATAAACTGCAAAATCTTTTTTGATTGTTTTAACATTTAGTAACAAGTGAAAAATGTCAATAAATCATTTAACGTCTAGACTAAAAGACATAATTAAATTAAGAAACTACTTCCTTGAAGCATCTTCAGACAAAACAAGTATAGAAACAAAAACATCTGACCATAACATTTTAAAAAATATAAAACTTGATGAATGCTTAAAATTTTATATTCCTGCAGCTGGAAATTCCCCAGTTCCCAGTATCCTTTTTACAGTTAAATATTTATGCTTTTCAGAATTTCATTTACTGTATATGGAACAGATCTATATTTTCCTATGGAACTATTATAAGTGGAGTGCTCTTGTACAGTATTTCTTTTTGAACATATTCTTAAGCAACTAATAGCACATAAAGCACCATAACTAAATATTATATCATCCATTAAAGCAATGCAAAGAGCTAAGCATTCTGTTTTTTTAAAGTGGATGAAAAGAGCAAAGCAAATATTTTCTTTGCCATTTCACCTTGGGCAGGGGCCAGATTCTAAAAGAAAGAAGATTCATCCCTTGTGATTTGTAGAAGAATATCACTGATATTACAGAGAGAATAACCCCACACTAAATATCATACAATTTGTCCCACTTGTTGCCCCATTATTACAGTTCATTAATAATATCACTATCAGCTACAAAATCAGGCCCACCAACATACAGGCTTAAACTTGATAAACACTGAAAAAGTATATTGTCTCTACAATGTTTTGTATTTTTCCAATTTTAAAAGCATGGCTTTAACTAGAAACTCAATATTTATCTTGTACAACAAACTGATTAGATCATTTAGGTTTATTGTCTTCAGCCTGGGATGATTTATCAGAAGTGTTCTGCACTGTACAGGAAAGAGAGAGCATGGTATTCTTAATCCTCCTTCAGAGGAAATACTTAGTCATATAACAGAGATCCCCAATGCTCCACAGCATCATTGTCAACTGGAATTAAATAGAAAATTTACCAAATTCTGAGTAACTAGCTTTTTAATTAATTTAGGTTTCTGGTCTACTTGAATTTGTGTTTAACCATTAGGAAAGAAAATATTAACTTTGTCTAGTTTATAGTTTTCTGACAGCAGTTTTTCTGAGAATTTTTGTTATTTGATTTTGTTGGCCCTAACTCCACATATCTTCAAAAATGCGTGACATTTGAGAAAGAGACATTAACAGTACATAGTGTACATCAGCTGTTCTGACAAAGTGATGTCCACACATTCTGGCATACAATAAACTAAACGTGTCCGTTAAAAATTAATTTGACAGTATTTTCAAGGAAACCTGAAATAAATGCAATTTGATCCTACAATAGCTTTTGGAAGGAATTCACAAGAAAATAATCATTCAAAACCAATAACTAAGTTAAATTTATTTCAGATTTCCATCAGAACACTATACTTTCACCTTAATTTTTATTAAATAATACAGTTTGCTTATAGATATAAGTAGCATTCAGTCACCTTAACACTATGAATGAACAGTACATGACAGTTCACACTAGTCACAACGAAACAAAAGAGAAAATTATGCAATTTCAATGCTCTGCACATCTTAATGCACTCAATGTAACCATGGCAGCAAGCAAGAATGGTAACATTTACACAGCATAGCAATTTTGCTGATTAAACAGAGATTTAAAATGTTTTTAAAACAGGGATAATTTATCAGATTCTACAAAACACAAACCCAATGACCCAGTTCCATTAAAAGAATATATTTGCTTCCTTATATTTTAATTTCACTGCATTTTTTACTTTTCAATTAAAACTGTCTTACATAAAATCTGGCTGTAAATATATGGAATTAAATGATCACATTAAATAAAAATGGCAACATACTCAAAAACTACAAATGTAGGCAAAATACTTTTTAATGCCTACCTGGTACTTTCCTTCCCAAGCACCTTTAGGATACAACCTCAAACACCTAACCTTGGATAAGTGATAAGCATTATTGTACATAATAAAAAACAAGCTCTGAAACAGGGTCATGTTTAAATTCATAATAAGAGTAAACAAATAAATGAAAATTTAATAATTAACAGTAAAGGCATAATTTAATTCAATAACAGTATGGGCCTAAAAAGAAAGAAATAGGCACCATATTTTTAACAAATTCCATTTACTCTTAGTAAGAATGAAAATATATTATATTAATATAAATATTAATATTTATATTAATATTAATATATTAATATATTTATTAGTGTAAATATATTAATAATGTAAATATTAATATATTTACATTAATTTACTTATACATAACTCAATTAAGAACAGATTTATTAAATAAAGATCATTTTTATTTTCCAGATATTTCAATATTCATACTTTATTAAAAGACAATTTTATTATTTTAAAAAATAATAAATTGAAACTCTGAGGGTTTTCCAATCAGGTCTTGAATCAAAGTCTTGAAAAGAGAAACAATTTGCAATTAAGTTACTGCTGGAAGGTTTAGCTCTCTTGCGGGAGGCCTTGTTGGGTCACAGAAGTTTAGACTTGCATTGCTTTTGAAAATACAGTGTACTCAAATAACATTTACAAAGAAGAGTTCAAAGCGAAGTTTCCTTACAAGATCACAACACTGAACTGCGTGTCTACTACTCAAAAGGACTTCAGTAAAATGCAATCTGAAATTTGAGAACAACAAGCCTTTTTTTTTTCTTGGAACAAACTACTACAACTATTGTGTCATGCTAGGAAGACATTTACAATCCACAGACTGGCTTTAGAGGTAGTTAATATTATGCTTTAAAATACAAATATTTGTGGAATATTTTGACATTTTACAGGTGCTGCACAATTATTATTTAAAATGTACCAACAGTTATTTATGAAGCTCTTACAATAATGACCAGAAAAATACAGATTTAAAAGAGCAATAAAATCTGCTTAATCATTTCAGTGCATATGTTAATGATTGATATGTAGAATTGGTTAAACATTTGCTTTTACATTTCAAAGTAACTCTGAAGAATGTACTGAGGCTGGTTTCTCCCTGATTCTTCTACTACTCTCAATCCTGGATATGCACAGTATTTTATTTGACTATGCGCTGAATTGAATAACTATGAGTGGACAACTAAACCCTAGCAATTCTGGGATCAAATAAAATAATTGAGAATCAAAGAAGAATTGATATAACTTCTCTTTTTAAAACAGAATAATGTAAACAAATCATACTTTAAACTTCTGTGCTATTTCTAGAACAAAACTAAATGCAATGCAAAAAAATCCCACAAAGTTTTTTTAAGAACAGGTATCCTCAAGATTAGTAGATACGTTTTAAAAAGTAATCCAATTGCATTTGAAACCATACACTGTTAACCAGCTGTGATTCCCCAATATACAAGAAGAGTACGAAAATCAAAGTCACAGATGAGACTCTTCAGCAACTCTACCAGCACTTACTGTAGTTGCTGGCTTGCTGATCAAAGATCTCATTCTGCTGCTCTTTATAGATCCCAAATATATATCTTCATAAATCTATTTTTAGAATCAGATTTCACAACATGCAACACAACTGTAATTGAAATCATGCAAGTAGTGTTCATTAAACATAAAACAATGTGTCTGTAGCCATATATTTCTATGAATATGGGGACAAACTTTAAAAAATCACCCCAAAAATTGTAGTTAAATCTTATTTCTGAGTTTTAATTCTTGGAGATTTCGAGAAACTCAAAACACATACAAATATAAAATACAGCAAATGCAACAGAACAGGACAAAAAACATTAAATTTACTTTGTGAAGGTATAACAAAATTGTGCATTAAAAGCTTCAGTGAGAAGAGAGGTCTTTAAAGGAATTAGTAGGAGTACATTGAAAACTTTGTATTTCAATGGGGTCTAAAGCAATTTAAGGAGGACAGGCTTTGCTTTTAGTGTGCACATGAACCACACAATTCTGAAGATGCTGAAGATACAGTACTACAGTAGTTATATAACACACAGTAGTAATTACTGAGAGATGACTTAGGGACATTTTCACAATGTAAATGACTATTTTTAAAATCCTAATGGCTCCTTTGAAATCTGAGAGAGTCAAAAATATGGTTGAATCTATTACCATCGTATTGTATGTGGATTTTGGTGGAGTACAAAACAGTAATTTAACATAGAATCAAAGTCAAAAGGAAGTCCTCTCAAAAATGTCTGCTTGTCTGAGAAGCACGACCTAAAGTCTAGAAATCCTACGTACTTTACACATAAGAAGCAGGTAATTGCATTGTTCCAAATCTCCAAGTGCATGAAAAGTAATTTTTCATTTTTTTAAAAAAGGAAGAGGGTCCTGGTTTATTCTGAAACCTTGAAAAATCAAATTTAACTGAAGTGAAGAGTGTACTGTATAGTACACTGTATAGTGTTACAGAAATACAAATAGAAAATGAAAAGTAAATTATTTACAGTACATTATTTAGTAAATTTACAGTAAATTATACTGAAGACTGCAAAATCAAATATCTAACACCTAGAATGCTTGGGATTTGGTTTAATTCCTTTTTAATGGTACATCTTAGAATCAGGTAGTTAAAAGTAAGCTTCCAATATGTCCCTAGAATTTACTGTATTAGTCGACAGGCCAAATACTAAATAAGACAAAATAAATAATCTTTGTGGATTGGCTAAATTGGCTGTATTTTTGGGGTGTAAACTTTGCTAGTATTCTTTGTTTTTATTTTGCTGGTGATCATAGAAATTAGAATAAAAATACTGATTCCTCAAATCCTAAATCCTCAAATCAAATTTGGAGTATTGTTAAATATAAAAATGGATATTTTTCCTATTGCATTAAAAATAGAAAATTCAATATTGGGTTTCTGTGCGCAATTAAAATTAGGTCACCTGCTCATTATATTTCTCATTTGTGTTAATGGAACTCTAGTGGCACCTAAAGGATTCTAACGGTAATGTTTTCAATGCCTATTAAGAGTGCTATATTTTGATTTGCTTTTCTCATCCTTATCCGACAGGATCTTGAGAATCTATTTGTGAAGACACTCAATTTTAACTAAGACTAAATTATTAAAATGTTAGAGAGGAAAACGATAAAGAACTAAAATAAGCATACATGTACATTTTTATTATTTTAATGCAAGAAATCCATGTCAAATAAAAAATGTAACATTATTTTTTGTAATTTGCTTAAATCAGAAATTAAACTTAATGTTAAATCCTTAACACATTTTAACACTTCACTAACAATAGTTTTATATCTGAAACAAATTCGGAAAGCTTAACTTTATTTATGTACAAATATATATGGGTATGAATTTGAATATAGCTAAAATAGAGGAATTCATAAAAATGGATATACTGTATCGAAAGTTTTTTAAAGTGAAGAAAACAGTTTGTGGACGTACAGTAACTACCAATGGAATGCAAAGAGGCTGTGAGAAAATCACAAACCACTGCAATAATTTTGATAAAGCACAAAAGTTTTTAAACTCTTGCATGGAAGTTCCATTCCTGGTTTGTATTCAGTGTGACTAAAGAAAAAATATTTCTACCTATCTCTTATAAGATATTACATAACACTTTAGAAGACCTCTGATTGTTTTAACAGAGCATGCAGCAGTCAAGAAACATCACATATACATACAAAATAAGTCAATTAATGTTGAAATTACATTTAAGCACCTTGGCTCTGTCAGCAATAAAAGATTTTTGTCAACCATACAAGGCCAGACGATGTAATGTCAGTAACATAGCAATGATTGGTGTTTCACTTTTTCCATTTAATTAGAAGAAACATTTTTAACAGCTACAGTATACTGCATAAAAAGTGAAAGCTTTTGATGTCCAGCATCATTTTACTGTAAGACGTTATCAGTCTATTTAATCTCACAGAAGTAAGTCATGAGCCTGGCTCAGCTGATTTTAGAAACAAGAAGATTGGAGTGAATTCTTCATCACAGTCTTTATGTTACTAAAGACGTTGTTTTTTGGGGGGCTTAAGCAGAAGTCTTGATTTCAGTGACTTGGTCAAAGTTTTTGAAAAACATCACATACTGTAAATAAGCAGCTGTATCAAACTTTCTATTTCTTTTTACAACACAAAGCGTAACCATCTCAAAGTCAAGGTTGAGTCTCTATACTCTTTGAAGTTGAACATGTTTGTTTATTTCCCTGACTGCCTACTAGGACAAGTAAGTGTTAGGATTCAAGTTTTTTTAAAATCTTTCTTACTTAAAAAAACATTAGTGTATCTTTGCATGAAACCTATTTCCCTTTTGCAGGTCATACCCATGTTTAAGGTCACTTATGTGTGTTAATGTCCATGGAAGAGGCCAGGCCTACTTAGAGGGGGTGGCTGGCATGTTCATTGACAGGGTACGCCTGGCGTTGGTCACCTGACGCTGCTGGGCCAAGAAAGACTGTCCTGAAGGCACTCCACTTGCCACCCTCCCTGCCAAGCGGGACTCAATTGCCAGTTTCTGGAAATATAGACTCTGCAACAATATAACAGCCACAGAGACCTTAAATTTAACATCACACACATACAGTATGCAAACATACACACAGAAATGAACACGCCTATACACCTACATGGGGAGGAACAATCCACTTTTCCCATTGTTGTTTTCCATCTGTGACATATTGCATATACAAACCCTCCAAATGAGACACTTTACAACGAATTACAAAAGCCTTGGTACCAGATATAGTAGTTTGCTCCACTGTGAGCTCGATCTATCCAACATAGACTCATTGAAATATGGCAGAGGTTTTGTTTTTATCCATGTATGTTATGCTAAACCATTTCCAAATCTGTTACAGACGAGGTGCATTTCAAATGTCAGGAATCTGTGTCACAGATGGTCACTAATCTTTTGATATTCAATTCATATCTAAAAGAGATAATCGAGGGCAAAGCTAACCTTGGGGGAAATATGTTCAAAAATCGGAATTAAACAAGAATTTCTTTAATGTACAGTAGGCAAAATATTCAACAACTTGCTTTGAAATGCTTCAAAACGTCAACAAATTTCTTGTCCTCTCAGTGCTCTAAGGTCACTTGATTCTAGCCATCTGGCCATGAAAGAAATTAATGGGAAATGAGGTGTTTTTAGCAACAATGCTCCAAGGTGGGGTAATAGATCATAATGGGCTATTAGTGATCGGGCTCCCTTAATGTTTGTCAAGGCAAAAAATGTTTTCCAGACACAAGTTGTAAAGCGTATTCTACATCAGAAATCTGAACATGTTCATGATTATAAAAACAGCATTTTCACTCTTCTACTGCACTGTGCTCTGAGATGTTAACGTCAGAGGATAATGAAGGGCTTAAGACTGAAGATGTGCCTTTTAAAAGGTATTTACAGTATTAACCCATTATGGACAGTTAAGACTTGAAAGTCCCATTACTAAGAAAAGTTTATGAACTTTGACTCTGTGCCTCTGGCATGGCAGGACTGCCAAGTCATGTAGTAAAACAACTATATGCACTCCTTGGTTAAAACGATAATTTGACAATTTAATAACACCAGAATATTCAACATGTGTATATTCAATGGGTGCAGAAATAACTTTTGGGACTTCAAACAAATGAAACAACAAATCATTAATTCATTTAATTTGTACAACAAATGAAAAAAAAATGTTTCAGATGATGCATTCCTTGGAACACTTCCTGTGCTTTTACAAAAAAAATTAAGGCAATAAATAAGGAGTTTGGAAAATAATCAGCCTAAAATATCAGCACTTTATTAGATTTGAAGCAGGGAAGAAATTGCTCTTTCAGAGCCCATTAACACCTACCTTGTTGTACCAAGCTGTTACAATCAGTTTCTCCTCATATTCTCGCAGTTTTGCTTGTTCGCATTCTCGCTGCAGTTTAAAAGAATAGTTACAATATAAAAAATGCTGCCACAATTCTATGATTGTATGTGGCAGGCTGATGAAAATAAAAATAAAAAATGCTTAAATAAGTTTTTAGAAAAACATGAAAGAGGTCATCCCACTATAGACATTGTGCAAAAAATTACAGTGGGCATTACATTGCAAGAAATAAGAACATTTCTAAAGTGAGTGATCACAGTTATCAATCCTAAAAAACCACAAAAGCAAAAAAAGACTGGGCTAAGTAAAGTCACCTCCAAAGCAAGGATACGCTTGTCCTTTTCTGCCAACTGATTCTTCAAGGACTGGATTTCCACTGTTGCTGGGTTGAGCTTAGGATCCAGAGCCCTGATTACCTGTTGGCATAAGCAATGAACCCCACTTAACAACCAACTGGAATACCAGCCTTTTTTAAATAGTATGCAATAATATGGCAAGGTGAATTATTTTATAAATTGGCAGCCAGTGTTCCCCTTGATGATAATTATTGTTAGTCATGGGTAAAGGGATTATTTAAAGCAGGGGTCTCAAACATGCGGTCTGCAATCATTCTCTTGGACTAACAAAAAGTTACCAATAACATTTGGATGTTTTGGTCATTTGATACATTTTTGTTCTATAGTGTTACGTCCCCCTGCGTTTACGTGTTTTTGCTTCTTCCGCTTCCTGTATTCTGTATTCAGTGACCACCCATTGGTCCATCACTACACCATCATTGCAGTTGTGACATCATCATCAATCAACTCCCGACCAATCAGCAACTAGATCTACAGTTTAAATACCGAATAAGTTCCGACCTCGAGAGCTTTCGGCTTCGATCAGCCTTTCGCTCGACTTCAGTTCTGCTCTGCTTGGCTCAGCTTCGGCTTCGTCTTTCTTTGTTTTCATTCGTTTCGCTTCGTGTGTGTTTCCGTATAGCTTTGGCTTTGTTGGTTTGTGTTCGTCTCCTCCTTGTACTATCATTAGTTTGTATTATCCTTTATTTCGTCATTACCTTGCCCAAACATGTTTTATCAACCTCTGTGCTCTTTTGTACCCTATTCCTTGTGTTTACTCTCGTTTTCCCATCGCCCACTTGTGTATTTGTGTGAACTTTTGTTTAAAGGGTTAGTAAAGGTTGTCGGGTACACTTAATTGGTCTTTGTATTAGAAACGCTAGTTTAGGACGGGTGAGTGCCTTTTCTCTTGGGTAAGTGAGTACTTTTGGGTAGTCAGTGGAGGTTAGCTAGGGTGTTAGAAGATGCAGAAGACCGAGTGTTTGGGGTTTTGTTTTGTAGTTAGGTCAGCTTCACTTTATTAGCCAGCTCCATTTTGTTTGTTATTTTCGTTCATTTGGTACTGCTCAAGTTCCTTTTCCCTGTGTGTTTATTGTGTTCTGTATACGTACCAGTCACTTATTCACTTTTAAACTAAGGAAAGGGATCCATTTCAGCCACTATTTAAGTACTGCTCCCTCCTAAGTGACACATGACAGCCATTTTGATCCAGGAGCCCTAAAACATACTGTAGC
Organism: Atractosteus spatula; assembly: GCF_055471065.1. Classification (NCBI taxonomy): domain Eukaryota; kingdom Metazoa; phylum Chordata; class Actinopteri; order Semionotiformes; family Lepisosteidae; genus Atractosteus; species Atractosteus spatula. Next base: position 20,976,037 of record NC_142716.1, on the reverse strand, counting down.
AGATCAGGTGGAGACTGAGAAACATTTCAGCAATTGATTTAAGGGAGAAAATGAAGGTTGCCCAAATGTGGAAAATGGAATTGAACCCAAACACTGGTAATAACACCCCTGCTAATGTACTATTAACAGTCCCTTAGGATCTTTAATGACCAAGCGGGACCTCAGTTAAACATCTCAGTGTAATTACAAGGAATCTAACCCTATTACTGACCAAGTCCAGCTTGATTGATTACAGTATTCAAGAGTCTAGGAAGCATTTAAGACATACAGTATTTATTGCTCTATAATTAAGTGCTGCCTAAGTTTTCCCCACAACTCCCCTGCTCTAGTCATCCACCCAAACTCACGTTGCGCGCCTTCTCAAGGTACATCTTGTAGCGGTCCTCCATCGCCCGCATGTCCTCATCCTTCTTCCGCAGAGCTGAGTGCAGCTCATCAATCTTTAAAGCTGGCAAGAAATGGACATTTCAGAGTTTTTCGTGACCCAGAGAATTCCAGTTTGCCAGAAACAAATTAATGTGTTTTGCTTTTGGAAAAAAATGAGAGAGATATAACATTTATCATCTTTAAAATATATCTGCATATGCCAGATATAAGAGAGAGAGATAGAACATTTATCATCTTTATAATATATCTGCATATGCCATGATGACACATTAGGGTTTCCTTAATGTTTAAATGGAATAACATGTCTGACTACACTGGTTTCATCAAATGAATGTCTAGCCTAGTACAGTATAAACATCTCAGTATCTGCATAGAAGCCAGAGGCTTAATGGGTCATGATTTAAGCAGTGCCACTGGAAAAACTGTATACAACTAGCACAGCACAAAAAGAAACATACTGGCATCTCATTGTCTCCCATTGTGTAACACATGGTTTCCTTTGCCTTGTTCTTTAGAGATAATGATACTTACAGCTCTGTACAGTTTCTGGCTGGAGATCTTCAATCAGCTCTTTCTTCTTCATGATCTCATCCTTGGCTTCATTGAGCTGTACCCTATAAATTAAAACAAACGCTTTAAAATATCTGAAAATGAAAAGTTCTTTTCCCGTCTATCTTTTTGTTCAACAAAAAGGTGTTCAATTCAGTCAAACAGTTTAACTGTCATAAGACATTTTTCTGAAGAGACCTTTCCACCTGAAGCAAGTGTCAGATCTTAAGCAGAAGGTAAGGACACCACAAGGTCAAATGATATTTCAAACCAAAATAATTTTGTCTAAAAAGTACTGAAGCAAACATAAATATATGCCTTTAAATATATATTTTTAAAAGGCTGTTATAAACAACCATATCTGTTCCCCTGACAAATTCAAAGCTGTGTTCTGAACATGGGTAGTTTGAGCTTTTGTTTTTTCTATAATGTGCTATCAATGTGTTAATTGCTTTTCAGCACAAATGATCTGGAAAATCAATCCCAAGATGTTTTTAGCTTCTAGCAACATTATAAATTATGTTTTTATCAAGGCTTCTAAACTGATCACAAAGGAAAACAAGACTGTACTCAGCAAAGAACATACTTAATTTAATATACATTCAGCAGAAAAATGCAGAAGAAATGTAATATTTACTTACATATGAGCATCTAGTTTCTTCTTCAGATGTGACTGAAAACAAAAGTGCAATAATTAAAACATAAATGTTTTTCCACACCATCATAAATGTAAGCTTTTAAAATATTTTAAACTTTAGAAACATACCAAATCAGTTTTAGGAGGCTTTCCATCTTGTAATTTACAAACGTTAAACTACATTAATAGTGCACAAGCAAATACTGTACATCTTGATTAACATTGAGAAGCAATTTCTCTAAATCTCTAAATCCACCTACATCTTCAGTCTTGGATCCTTGTCCTTGCAAAGCTTTCTGAAGATCTTCAACTTGCAGCTGAAGCTCGCTGATCCTCTCTTGGTTCAGCCTGGAAATGGGAAACAGCACTGTAACCAGCTAACCCACCCACACTGCTGTCCTCCGTGTTCCCACAGTACTCTCCGCTCCTTCTTCACAAGACCTTCCCACCCCTGGATCTCTGACACTTCGGAGGTGTCTGTTTGTTTAAGCGGTTCCATTCCTCCACCTGTCTGCTCAGTTGTGGGGTTCGTGCTCTTGTCACCTTCGCCTATTGGAAGCTCACCTGTTTTCAGTTTCCAGCTCACTCCTGCAACGATGGGCCTCCTCCAGCTGAATCTGCAGCTCCGCAATGCGCTCGTTCTCCGACCCCTCCTGCTGGAGACGCAGCATCTTGTTCTCATGTTGCAGGCGGATAAACTTCTCCCTAAGTTGGCATACAGTAAGGTCAGTGCACAGGACACACAGCAAAAAACACACAGAGCACGTGCAGAGATCATAACACAAGGCAAACAAATAACTGACAGTATACAGGCAAGGAACTGATGATTTAATTTACATCTTAATTTACAGTACTAACGAACAGTGCTTTTTGTAAGATGTGGCCATGGTCAGGGTTTTGCTCTGAACACGTCATATACATTAGGCCAGACACCCATTTTTGTGTCTCATTAGGAAACAGAACTTACCAGAAAAAAAACATTGAGCTTTTTTCTAAAACTAATAATTAGCAATCACTGACTGACTACATACTCTAGGTAGTCAATGTACAGTACTTATGACAACATTTCTTTTAACGATAAAATCTCACAAGAAAGATGACAAAAATATACCTGTATTCAATAGGCAGGATTTCAGCAGCTAAAGTGTCATGGCTAGGACTTCCTGCAGGAAATATACCTAGAAAGCATGTTAAAGTCAGTGAAAATGTTTGAAAACCTCTGAATTTGAGGCAGCATGTTTTCTAGTTATCTCTAACCATTACAATGTACAAGATATGACCAAATGCATTAAATGAGGTATACATTTACATAATCCAAAACATAAAACATGCAATCTTTCTCTATTTTACAAGAACTATTCCTAATTCACTGTAGAAATTCAAATATAAAAGCAAAGACTTCAGAAACTTAACACAAAGAGCACAGATCAGAGATTCGCTGCATAAATAGCATAAAGCAGTCTAAGGACATTTCAGAGCTCTAATACTGCTATTCAGGAGGATACGTCATTTATTAACTCTCCTACTTTCCATGAATTGCAACACGCACATTGGATATCAACGCAATGTTGTTACAGAAGCACTGTAATTAGAAATTATTTTCAGAAATCATCCAGAGCTCTGTAAGGTTATAGAATTTACAAAATCTGTAAGGGCACGGGATGCTTCCTATCAAAAAAAGTCAAATGGTTATTATGTTTAGATGTACAGTACCTGCAATACATATACACGTTTCTATACAGGTGTATAGTATGCATATAATCTCAGGAGCAAAGGCTGAAAATGTCAGTTCAGCACAAAACTCTTCATCTTTTATTGTGTGCGTGGGAGAAAGGATTTTTTACCCTTTCTTTACAACTGGGGGGTTCAGTGTCATCAGACTTTCATTCCAGCTGTGCTTGTAGTGACTTAATTAGAACACATATTTGCATAATTAGGGCAAGTTGACATGCTTCCCAGATCTCCAGCTCCTTTTAAAATCTGGATCTCTGTGAATGCTGCAGGCTTCCTAAATAAACTGACATTTTACCTGCTTGCAGGAGCTGGTCTTGCTGAGCCTGTGTACATTTTAGTTCCTCAGTGGTCTCCTTCAGGGAATCCCGCTCAATGATCAGCCTCTGGTAGTGAAACCATGTCATTGAACTATCATTAACAGAGCATCATTACAGTTCTGTACACACAACACGGCCATTCCTGTAGTTATAACTAAACACCAGTGTGACTATATTATTTACCCTGATTTCTAAAATGGAATTGTGTAAATAAAGGTTACCAAAGATATTATGGAATCAACCTTTTTAAAATGTGTTCTGCATTAATCCTAAACAAACAGGATCCACTGTACGTTTTATGAATTTTATACTATACTTTATGAGAGCATATCTATTGTATAACACACTTGACGCTTCCAATTATGAATACCAGAATACCTCTTTTTCTTTCAGTAGAGTTTCATACTTTTCTTCAAATTTTTTCATTTCAAATGCCAAGTTGTCAGCTCTTCTGGATTCATCAGAAAGTTTCCTGTGCAGTTCTTGCACCTTTCAGACAAAAGTTATGCGTTAGTAAAAAGACCCTGGCTTCAGCTGTCCCGAGTATGTAGCTCTAAAAAACAAGCATGATAAGCAATATGGCACAAAAAACATCACATGGATTTGGTACTAGAGCTTGGTCTTGCCAAACGCAGGCTAGGAAAATTGAATGACTGTGATTTGGGGTGGAACTCTTATTTTCATTACAACATAAGAAACATCACAGAAAAGAAGTGTAACTTGTTTGGTACTTGATAGTTGATATCAGAAGTTAACTCAAAGATCTCAGCCAGCTGTTTCTTGAAAAAAGACAGGATATACAGTAGACTTTAACTACAAGCTGGGTAGTTTGTTACCAACTCCCACAACCCTATGGGAAAGAAGTGCCTCCTGTTCTCAGTTTTAAATGTGTTTCCATAGAGTTTCCACTTCCCTCTTTGTGGCTCACTGTTCATTCTATATAAATGCTCAAAGTTTTTGAGGATTCTGAATAGTGGTATCATGTACCCTTGTAGTCTTCTCTGCTCAAAAGTATAACAATTTCTTCAGTCTATCCGTACAGGATATTTTCTTAAGCCTCGCTGTGCATCTGGTTGCTTTTCTCTGGATTGATTCCAGAGCAGTAACATCTTTTCTATCACAAATGGACAAAATCGTACCTAATGTACTAAATGAGGCCTTATTAGTGCATTATACAATTTCAACATAATATCCCTTGATTTAAATTCTCTTGTTTTAACCATATATCTTTTAGATGGTAAAAGATATATCATTAAGTATTTTATTAATAATAATATCCATATATTTTTAACCTGTTGTCCCCAAGTCCTGCACAGGTGCGCCCTACATCTCTGTCACTGTACCTACCTGCCTCTTATATGTCTCCAGTTGTGCACGAGCAGCATTGGCCTTGCGCAGCTCCTCCTCCAGGCTGACAGTGTTCTGCATGTACGTCATGTTCTTCTCCTCAAGGCTCTTCACCTGTCGCCTCAGATCGCTCAGGCCCTCCAGCTTCTTCCTGTAGGTCTCCACTGAGGCCTCCAGCTTTACTGCTCGGTCAGAGCAGCTCCTGCAGACACCAGTACACACAGCCATCGTTATTCTCCATCCTTCTTCTGTCTTGTCACTTCACCATCTTTAAAATAAGAAGTGTCTCCATGTTTCTTCTTTTATGCCCTCTTTTAAGCTATTGCACTATCAGGTTCAGACTTGTGGTGTATGTGCTAGGCTGAGGAGCCAATGTAGAGAAACTATCACCTGTGGGATTATGACTGAACACTTTAAATCAGAATTACTCTTAAAATGTTGTCTAAAGGAGCAGTAGGTGCTGAAGGAATTTGACTGATGATACAGAAAATACTTTAAATTTTGCATTTAAATTAAGTAAATGCAAAACACCAGAAAGAACAAAAAAGCCATCACCAGGCATTGGTTTATGACACTTGAAATGGACCAAAGCAGCAAGAAGTCTTATCCCTCATTGCTTTCCTGAGCCTTTCCCTCTTGTTACTGAGGTCCCTGTCATACCGCAAGATGTCCAGCTCATCTTTGAGGGCTCGGGACTCCTCTGCCAGACTGGTAAGCTCATCATTACGGTGCTGCACTTCAATTAGCTGTTTCTCCAGCTCCTCGCAGTGGATACGGTAATCATCCTTCGCTGCCTCCAGCCTGCATCACCAGCACATTGACAACAGTCACACTCCCAGCTTACAGTTCTCTACTTAGTACCTCTTTGGAATGTTCTGTACTTTTTGGCATAATTACAATCAATATTATTAGACTTTATGTGTTTCTGCATGTTTTTTTTTGTTATGAGTGCTCAAAAACTGCATTATTTCTATTATAACAACAAGATCCTTTTTCTGGGATCCTTTGAATGCATAAAGTAAGATACCCCTTGCAATAACATTAAATACTGTAAGAACAAAAACAAATCGTCTGATTCCCATAGGGGAAAAAAGATCCAGTTAAGAATTTGATGAATAAAAATATTCTACAAACTTAGTCATGTAATGCATAATGAATTGTATGTGCAAAGATGCCACTTAAAATGTTTCTATTACTGATAGCTAGTCACTTGGAGGAAGATGGTAGTTTTGATAAAATAAATAAGTATTTTGTTCCATTTAGTGATTAAGACATTATTTTACATAGACATTAAAGAAGACATCTTTAATATACATAATGATTCACGGTCTTCCAATTTAGCTAAGTATTTTCTAGCTCTGTTGGGATGCTTTGAGCTAACCCAGTTCCAACAAATAACACAGGACACACCCTTGATTTCATTATTGCAAATCACTCTTTTGTTTCCAATATCTCTTCCCTTGAACTTGACCTGTCTGACCATTTAGCTATTCTTTTCAATCTGGAATTACCTGTTTCTAACACTTCCCTCTCACGCCCTGTAAATTTTCGCAACTGGCGATCAGTTGATCATCCTAGGATCACAAGTTCTGTTATGTCCTCCTTATCTTGTTTCTCTACCTCTGATCCACTAGAGGATTAAATACATTTGCTAAATAGCACTCGCTTATCTAACCTCAAAACCTTAGCCCCTTCGAAAACTTGAACCAACTCTTTTTCTCACTCTTCCCCCTGGTACACCAACCATCTTTGTTCAGTCTCCAGGAAACTTGAACGTAGGTGTCGACTTTCTGGCCTAGACATAGATTATCAGGCTTGGAAAGATTACATGTCTGAATATAAGGATACGTTAAGAGTCTTCTAGATCCAGCTACTTCTCTCACATCATTGAAAATAACTATAACAAACCTGGAGACCTTTTCTCCACCATCAACAGACAGCTAAAGCTTAACTGCCCCACAACAATTACATGCTTCATCACAACTTTGCAATACTGTAACAATACTGAAGTCATGCTTATTGGCACCCCCATCAACTTTGTAAAGCTAATGCTATAACCCTATGTGTGGATGGTACTTTACTTGAGTTTCAGTCAAAATTGAAAAACCTGGGGGTGATGTTTCATTCAAGATTGACATATTGCCAAAACATCATATTTCAAAACATCTTTCAGAAATATCCTCAGACTACATCCTGTTATCACTACCTGTTGCTGAAAAGCTGATCAACTTATTTGTCTTCTCCCAAATTGACTACTGTAATGCTCTACTCGCTGGGGTTTGTCCAAAAATTCAGCAGTCAGAATCCTAAACCAGGACTAGTGCAAGTGATCACAGTACTCCCATCCTGGAGTCCTTGCATTGGCTTCCTCTACACTCTACACACTATGGGTGACAGGGCCTTCTCCTGTTATGCCCCAAAGCTCCGGAACTATATCCCTAAGGATATCAGAGAGTCACCTTCTCTAAACTCCTTCAAATCTAGACTCAAAACCTTCTTCTTTAGAAGGGCCTTTACTTAACTGGTTCTGTTATATACCCGTTTGCTCCTAACATGTTCAGTACTCCATCTAATGTCTCCTAATTGTGTATATCATGTGTATTTTTGTTGTTGTTCTGTAAAGCACTTTGAGAAGCCACCTTTAAAGTTTGTTATTATTATTATTAGTAGTAGTATTAGTATTAATCATCATCCTATTGCAACAAAATCAAGATGAGTAAGGTTCTTGAGGAATGAACTTGTCTGGTCTTGCTAAGACATTAAGGAGTGGTGTGTGAGTTGACCTGAAGTTCTCCTCCTGCAGTTGCTCGAACTGTAGCTGCAGGTGGCAGTACTTCTTCCCTGATGGTGTGTTGGGGTCATCGAAGGAGTCCAGCTGATTGGCCCGGTCAGTCAGGACATCATTCTCGGCCAAGAGGCTGTTCCTCTCCTCTTGCAGCACTGCCACCTATGGAACAGGGGCTCGGAGATTAGAGTATTCTATGATATCCACATTATCTGGAGACTGGGAAGAGCTATCTTCTAAACCCAGCAACAGTTATTATTATACATTTACTTAGCAGACACCCTTACTCAGGGCAATTTACAATACATATATTAAACTAATTTGATTACATAAACTTAAAAAATTATTAACTAAACATTCATACTGGAAACAGAGGTCTCTAAAAAAGCATCTACCATCCCGTTAGTAACTTTCAACCAAGACTTATTTTTTAAATAAAGTTAAAGTTAAAAAAGTTAAATTGAAAAGTTTAAGTAAGTAGCTGCGTCAGCATGAGTAGGCTCCACAGCCGAAATATTGTGTTTCTTTTCTTCTCTTTTCAGCATGGAATAAACCTTTACTTGTTCCTTTAAATTGAAAAGAGTCATTTACATTTCCCCCTTTAAAATAGGACTTAAGACACTTTGTGAATTTTATGAAAAACATCTATACAAAAATGAATAATTACCAATGAAATATTTATATTAATTACTAAAACATCAGGTATGTTTTTAGAAGGAATTTATTTTAAATGTATCTCCTAACTGCTGCACAAACACCATCTCTGGATATAGAGTGCAACATTATTTTCGAATGCTGCTATTCTCCTCGTGACAAATGAAGTACGACCATAAACAATTAAAACAAATATGTTTGTTATGCGGCACGCTGGTATCATTAGCATGATGTTAATATTACAACACGACAGACACATTACTGGCTGTGCCCTTTAGTAGTGTTTCACAATGGGTAAAACCTGAAGAAAGAGCATTCTGGTTGCAGTCTTCTGTAATTTGCATTTTACAATTAAAAATCAAATAAACTATGAATAGCTATTTTAAAATTCATTTGTTCCTACTGTGTATCCAAAGGAAGAGCCAAAAGATTGTAAGGGACTTCTATATACAGTGTAAAAGTATTTGTTAGCACATGCACAGAATGCATGAGAGTTATGGGTGGGTCAAGAATTGCAGAGAACTGAGGTAGAATGTGCCCATGCAAGTTTTACAAAGCCCTGTCAGGTAAACAGCAGTGAACGACAAAGAATTTATGTTCAAAACTCTGCATGATTCTTAACCAGCTTTATCTCTCAGACAATACGGGTAATCCAAACAGGCAGCACGAACAACTGCACAAAAGCCAGTTTGAAACTCCTGGCAAAAAGCACTTCTTGGGTATGGGAGGACAAGCTACAGAATACAGTCTTCAAATTACTTAGTGACCCCTTTCTGTTCTGTATTTCTGTTTCTGATTTCTGTTCTGTAGCACACAAGTAAGGGCTAGAAAAAGGAACCCCAAATCCAAGAAAGACAAGACAATAAGAGGACTAAAACCTGTGTTATCACACAGCGTTTGTCACTCCACTCCATTATTTCAACTTGTATCTGATAAGAGGTTTACATTACAGACAATATTTTGCATACACTAAAAGTACAGCTGCACTCTGCCACCATGCAGAAAATGTACAGTACATAAGGCAAAATGAAAGAGACAAGAGTTGAACAGCCAGTCTTAGTAGTAAGAAACAAATAGTGAAAAGCAGTTCTACTTACAGCTTTTGTGATTCAATTTAAACCAGCTCAGGCATAAACAAATGTAAATGGAGAGCACTGGAAGCTTAAGAGAGAGAAAGGCTAATGTCTTGAAACTCACAGGAACATAAGCCTTACAGTACGAGTTACTCTTGCAGTTTTATTTAACAGATCCTCAAACAAGGTTAGAATTGTTAGTGGCAGGGTAATTTGAGATTAATAGTTTGTTATACTTAATTTCCATGCTGACATTTATGTTTGGGATGGAAACTTACCCTCTCTTTAATCCTGGAATTGTGAATCATTTTTTTGATTTTACAAGTGAATCTGTCAAAAATTAGTCCCAGCAAAATATCTTTTAATCAGCAGAAAAAACAAATAAAATGTAAATAGACTGGATACAAAAAGCTAAGTTTATTTAGCACCTAAATATTCAATTTCACAAACCATATTTAGGGACATCACTTATTGTAATCAAGGCTTATATGGCGATTTACTTAGTTATACAAAACAGTCTGAATCTTTTACCACTTTCCTGGATTTACACATGCTTGTCACACAAAAAAATGTAATGCATTATTTATCATTACTCAAGTTGCTCAACCCCTGACTTTGAAATCTTTTTACACCAGAGCACATTTAGATCCTGAAATTTACTGGAAATCTTTTAACGGACACATAAACGTAGAAAACAGAAACCAAAATTATTGTTTAATTCATGAAACTAACATTATGTTTGGAAATGTATAAAAAGAAGTGAAAGTAAGGAATAAAATCATTTTGAAAATAACCATGTTAGTTCTTAATCAGTAAACTCGATAACATACCTGAATGTCAAGTTCCTGACAACGCTGAGCGAGCTCCTCCTTCTCGGCCATAAGCTCTGCTAGCTCCTCCATTGCCTTCTTGAGCTGAAACCCACATCATTACCACCCACATTACACACTACACACTACAGTGGAGTCCGTTGTGTTATCTTTAGGAATATGCCTATTTTTCTCCAGTGGACTGGGCAGATCTGAGATGAACGTTCACCAGTCTTTACTATACCACTATTAGTTTGTACTGTTTAATTGCATTGTTACACATTTATGCCCAAGCTACTGCTTAGGTACAAGTCTAGAATCATCTTGCATCAACGATGACATTTAAAGAATTGATCACAGCAAGCCTGATTATTAAAATGGGTAAAGTCCCTATGTGGCAGAAATAATGCCCATATGATGTGAAGCACAAACTTCTGGAATCAAGCTGGTCAATCTCTTGCACCTTTGGTGCATACAGTAGCTAAGTAGCAAACATGATTAACACAAAGAGGTTTGTCCCTGCACAAATGAGAAAAATATCAGCCAAGAGCTTACTTTTAGAATTATTAATAAATCAGAAAAAAGACTTAAAAAAGTATACACTTGAAATAAGTTTCTACTTATTTTTTCACTGTACTGCTAAATCAGTCTTCTCTCTTTAAGGGAATAAAATGCTCTTTAAATGAAAATAAAATAAAATGTTCTTGGATTATCAAATTAGATCTTATTTTATTTTAAAAACATCCTTTGCTGTCACCTGTTGTTCAACGTCCCCAAGTGGTTCAGTTCCAAAACTTGACACAGTTTCTTTGCTCATCAGCTGCAACATAAAACATTACAAATTATCACTTTAACACATGTGGTCCACTAATCTTTTCAAATTAAGCAAAGGTGGTAAGAAACAACAGTCTGTACTGAACAAATAAAATCACCTCCTGGATAGCCGTCATCACAACGTGCTGCACCAGTTCCTCCAAGGTCATAATAATCTGAATGTATTCTGGAATTTTGAGAAAAAAAAATATGCTTAACAAATTTTAACTATTTTATGTGCACGTACTGCATACATTGCTATGATAAAGTCTTAGACATAATTAGGAGATACAATACTATAATATGCACATTTTACTCCTACTTTCTATTACTATAAGAAGTGATCACAGCCGGTCTCCCTGCTCTACACTCAGCTTTTAAGATTCCTATATAAACCACTTGTGAACAGAACTAGGTAGAAAAGAAACATAGCTGAACATACAAAGACCTTTTTTGGGATATTACTTGGATTCATTTAAAGTTAGATTTTAAAACCCTGACCGTCAGTTAATCCATTTAATTTTAGCAAAAGAACAAACTTGATTACTCTGAGACACCTGGTTCAAACCCTAGCCCAGGCATACCCAATTCTGGTCCTGGAGAGCTGGTGTGTCAGCATATTTCTCAGGTTTCTTTTAAAGCACTGGTACTGTACCTGAAGAGCTGGAAGAAGCTCCTAAACTTGTTCAATTAGCAGATCCAAGAGACCAGTAGGTCTGAAATCCTATAGACAATGGTCCTCCAGGACTAGTGGACTAGTAAAACTATTGAGGATCCCTTGTCTAGTCACATCTTGTTCCCATCGTAGGTCTTTTATCTGGGTCCATCTGGGTCCATCTGGGTCCATCTGGGTCCATCTGGGTCCATCTGGGAGGTTTATCTCTTTCCTCCCATTCAATCTCAGATTTCCTTCCAGAATTTCTGTTTCCCATTGCCATTCTCAAACTTCCAGAGCCTACTCATTCTCCTCCTTTGCTCCTCGGTAATGGAACAAACGACTCATAGAACTCAGAACTACTCAGAGCTATTTCCATGATGGCCCCAAACTTGCCCATTTTGAGACCACCTGTGGTCACTCAGCTCTCAGTATAGTCTTCAGGCACTCTTACACCATTATGCACTAATGTTCTTAACTCTCAAACTGGCAATGTGATTTGTTTGTTGTCCATATTCAATGTAAACATGATGTACAGATCCTCAGGCTGTTGACATTACTGCTTGGTATCCACAACATCTGTATCCTGTTTTCTTACTATTTCATTTTGCCTAGTGTTACATTTCCTCCTTGTGCTGGCCTTATTATTTTATCATCTTAATGCATACACAGTACATGATTGATTCTGGTATTTACCTACCAGAAATGTCACATGCCTAGTAACTTGCTCTTGATAAGGAAATCTGTTAATCAACTATTAATAAAAAGGGTACACAAAATCTAAGACTTTTCATAGCAGTGTATGAATTACATTTTCTATCAGTATTAAAAAAGGCGTTCTTGTAAACTTGTCACTTGTAAAACGTAAGTGTAGATCTTTAATTGGACTAGTAAAGCACAGACAGGCACAGAGCAAAAGGATGACAGAGAAATATTGGTAATTTCAGATAATGACGGATATTTTTCTGGCCTGTATTTTCAATTATATATTTAAACTTCATGCTGTTAAGTATACTGTAGGAAAGATGAGACATAGGTCTACTGTTTCTCTGATGAGAAGTTGAATATTTCCTGCTGGTGGTCTAGTCACCTTGTTTCCTCTCACACTTCACAGCACAGCCCAGGATGAGCTGCAGGAGTCGGCCCAGCTCCACAGGGTCCGAGTGCTCAGCCACCAGATTCAGATCCGGCAGGGTAAAATCCGAAATCTGCTGTCCCAGCACCTGACACAAAGCAAACAACACTAAACTATACTAGTTTCACAGGAACCATAACTCCCGAATAAACTATACAACAGGCCACTTCAGTCAACTGGCAGAAGAATTATATTCTTGCAGAATGAGCAAGAGATAGCAGTATCCCTCATTACATGTTTATGAACATAGTTTAAAGAAGAGGTTAGAGCAGCAATTACCTCATTGTAGTAATCTACTATCATCTGAAGGACCTTCTTAAGGTTGCTCACCTAAATTAAAAACAGAAAAGCACAACAGTCATGTTTTCTGAATTAAATTTGCTTCTGAATTGCTTCCTGGACTGCAGTTTACTGTGCTGTCTTAAAAAAAAACTGTTCAAACCCCTTACAGGAGCAGTTCATAATATCTTTCATTTTGTGCCATGGTACTGTGCGGACTATTTAAAGGAATTTTCAACTGTTGTTCAACTACAGCCAAAAACTAAGAACATTTTGCTATGAACTTCACCACAAGTGGCAAATGTATTGTACAGTGGTAAAAAGTCTACTAAAGTACCAAGTTATGAGAAAAAATGTTGGACAATGGTCCTGAGCCCATGACCCTGAATGTACAATACCATTTTGTACCTTCAGTCTCCAGTTATCACCCACATCTTCCTTAATACGACTTAACCAGCCCTCACTGAACCATGCAGGGTCTCTGAAATTTAAAACCAGAACCAATTTCAATACTTAAAAAAGGAGTACTTAATAAGTAATATCTACTTAATATACAATTGCAAGAAAAAGGTAACATTATCGACTATAACTATTACATATCACAAAAACAAATATGTCCAAAATAAGTGCATATTTTTCAAACTTCAAATTAAAATTATTCACACCCCAGCAGTCTTTAGTTTGTTGATTCTCTTTTTAGCATTGATAACATAAAGAAGGTGCTTCCTGTAGCTTTCTAATAAGTCAAGCTATTCCTCAGAGGGAATTTTCCATGCAGACAGTTCAGGTTACAGAACTTGCCTTCTTTAGTTCATACCACAACCTTTCTGCTTATTTCTATTTAATTGAGGTATGGAGGTAAGGGCCAATTGTGAATGCTGACTTTACACCCCCTCTACCATTTGGCAGTATAAAGTACATGGCGGTCTCTCTTTCCCACTAGAAAGATCATCTGCAACTAAACCTGAGGTTCTTAGAAGAGGGAAAGTGATTTCTGGATGAAATATCCTAATATATTAAAGAAACCAACTATCCTTGAATTCTAGCAAGGGGACCATAGAATACAAATCAGTATGGAAGAAAAACAGACTGACTTCCATACAAAGAGAACATTTTTTCCCAACATGAGCTTTACCTTGTTCTGTAAATCATACAGCTGTCCATTCAAATCAATTCGTTTCCTCCAACCATATCACTTCACTTCCATTTGACTTTTAGTTGATACAGTACATGACATATTTGTATTTTTATGCTGCCATCTACTGCAGACACCTGAATCGTGACACTGATCTCAAATGTTAGTCTTGGTGATATTATATACTGATGATGCCCTAGTTCTTTTCTAAAGCCTGGGAGTGACATACTGTAGCCTCCCAGATCGAATCTGACTGTATATTATATTAAAACTTTCTTGTGTCCTCTTGTTAGTGTAGTAGCAACCTTTCCTGTAAATACCTGGATGATAAACATATTGTTTCTTTTTTTGAGTGTTTTGTTTCTGTCCTCTGCTTCCTTTGATACCCAATGGCAATCAAACTTCTATAAACTTTTTAAAGCTGTTTGAAAATTAGTTGACCACTAAAAATATAAGAGGACTAATTTCTTAGCATTCATTTTCCATATATTTGCAGGCTATGAAAAAAAATGAACATCAGATATTTAGAAAAATGTACAATTACTTTGTAGACTTTTCATGATGTGCAAATACTACTAGTATTAAGATTATACAATCCATTTACAGTAGACAATAAATACCAAATGTACAACTACTCAAAAATGTAAAAAGGTGCATGCTTTTTTTCAACTTATATGAAAATGGTATTTAATGATTGCAAACTAGGCCCTTTAATTGTCGACTCATTAATCTATCAAAACAAGAACAAATGTACAAAGAAAAAAAAATATTTAAAGTATTTACAATAAATAAATGAGCAACCAAAGTCAATCCAACATTGTGACTTGTGAAGGAAACTGACCAAAAATCCCCAAATTGACCAAGAAAGCTGATGAGCTGAGGCTGTGAACTAAACTCTGCATCTTCCATAGTACAAATGCTCTACCCAACATTTTCGCACTGGAATAAGATTCAAGAAGGAAGTACCTTAATTTCACAGAAAACAATGCAGTAAAATTATACAGCATCTACCTTGATTTAGGAACAGTACAAAACTTACATCTGATGAAGAGCTTGAGACATTGTGACCCCACTGGTGAGGTCCTGCACAGTCTTACATGGGGAGGGAGTGTTAAAGGTCTGCAACTGAGAAAAAACAAAATTGAAAAAAGTGAAATATTATTTATACAGTAGTTCACTCATAGTGGAATTACAAGTTTATAAAAAAGTATTGTGAAATTAAATCTATATACAGTATATATGCAAAAACAAATGGGAAATTTGAAATTTCAACTTAGAGATTAAGCACAAATTCTTTTTTTCATAAAATCCTCTTGTCCTACACAGATAACAGAAGTCAATTTCATCACACTTCCCCTCATGGAACACTTAAAACTACAGTAAAACAGCAATACAAGAAACTTTTAAAACATTGTAAAGATACTGAAATCTTTTTCTCTAGAAACAGCTGTCTCATCCACAGGAATTTATATAAAAAGGATACAGTATAAGGATAAAGTATATGCAAAGCCATCTACAAGATGATTTTATTTAAAATTTCGATAAATATATTGCTTGCCGAGATAGGATCTGGATCTGTGATCCTGAATTGGGTGAATCAGTATAAAATGGATGGATGGGATGAAGAATCTTTTGTTTTCTCATGTAGCTTAGGACATAACCGTAGCCTGCATCTTCAAAAGCTTGTGTCCCAGATCCAAAGACATCAACTGTAATTCAAGATGGCGTCACACAAAGTGAATACACAATGCACTCACTGTGAAAAATAATCAGAGTGCGAATTCGGTTGTGACTGTGCCAAGAAGTGTTTGTAGTGAGTTTCAAGTTCAGTGTGAACTGACAGTTTTCTGCAAGACCTTTTTGACATCAGAGTTCTTTCTACAAAGCTCTCTCAATAATGGAAGATGGATTTAGCCACCAATATCTCCTGGTCTATGCCACGCAACTTTGAATCCATGACCGAAAGATCAAGAATTACAGACCACACATTATGGAGAACATATAGGGCAGTAATTTATTACGTTTATTCAATTTCATCTGACATGCATCAAAATGCATTGTTGCATTTGTTTACTTGTGGAACGTGATTGAAGGAGGGTTTGGATTTTCAGTGTCAAAGCATAATTTCCATACTAATTGGTTGTATCCTTCTGTCCCCATGTACAGTACCCATGAGATATTATAATGTCCATTCTTTGCAAATAGCGTCTAAAGGTCTACTCCATTATTGTAACTCCTGCATTACAATACATTGTTAAAAGGATTTAAGAGGAATGTATTTAATGAAAGCCCTTAATTGAATAAAGAACCTAGGCTCCTTAAAATAACCTTTCTATTTCATTTAGAGATCAATTTATCATTGAATGAAGCTTTAATATTACAGTGTAATTTAGGAGATGACTGCATTAGACATGCTTACAATGTAAGGAACTGTACTGTCTGTCACCAAACTTTTGCTATACGATATACACATTTTTATTTTGATTACACATATGTATAATTTAGACGCAGTATATCTGAGAAGAATAAATTAAAAGTGCTACAGTGTAAACCTATCACCATGCCTGAATAATACAAAAACATTATTTTGTACAAAAGACAAAAGGGGATTTAAAAATATGTAAAGGAACAAGTAAAGGTTTATTCCATGTCGAAAATAGAAGAAACGAAACACAACGTTTCGGCGGTGGAGCCTTCTTCGGGTCAAACCCCGCAATAGGTGTTTACTGGGACATAGTGGCAAAAAATATTGCCACAAAATATACAACTTTATACTATATATTTTATACTACAGAATATTACTACATATCTAAAGCTTCTTTGCGTAACCAAAAAAATAAAAAAAACATTAGAAAGAGACGGACTGACACCACACATTAATAAAATTTTACTTTAACCCTTGTAAAACCTGTTTTAGTCACTAACCCTGAAAGCCATTTAATATACACAGGCGTGGCTAAAAATTGAAATGTAACTTCTGCAGGTTTCAACATAGCTGTGAAACAAACGTATGACACGTTATAGATCTGATCAGAACATTCCCTTTGAACATGCATCAAACAAGAACAAATAGATCCATTTACAAAAAATGGGATATCTTAAAAACAAACAAGGTTTCCATGTACAGACTGGATTCAGAGTTTTTTTTAAGATTTAAGCAACACAGCTGAACTACTTGTACAATACTATACTTCAGCATTGTTCTAATACTAGTAATGCATGAGGGTAATAGACAGTAAAAGCCTTATAAAATACATTAAAAATCAAGGCTTATTAACGAAGGTAGCTTTACAAGACTAGAAATAAGAGTGGCAAATGAGACAGACACATATACAGTACATTCATGGATGGACAGACAAGTTACTTACGCTAATATTCAATTACACACAATCACAATCTGAAGGTAGAGGCCCATGTTGTATTCAAAAAATAAAAACACGAGATTTAGTATTCACTGTGCACCTGTACAAACATCGCAACTGCGGACTGAACCGGAGACGAGATTAAATCGGTTGAAGAAATGAAATCAAGACAGTGGCCATAATAATGAATCTGCGCTATAAGAGTCACCTGGCACCCTCACCAGGATTGCAACAATAAAAAAGAGTGATGAATGCATTACTGCTGCTACACGATTGATAAAATAAAGAAAAGATCCAGTTATCGAAGGAAATACGATTTTCGCTCTATAACTGATGAGATATAGGTACTTGAGGACAGCAAGAAATTAAAAAAAAATATTTAGCTATTTTGGTGTCGCCTTAATCAGCTCTAGTATGGAGAACGCTTATTTTTTCAGCTCTTTCCTAAGGGGTTCAGTCTACTGTTTCATCCTGCTACCTAAGCCAGGTGAATACTACCCACACACCACACACGGCACGGTCATAGGTTGTCACTCTGTCACAGTAACCACAAAATCACCGAGTCAAGTCCCTGCATATACATGCAGAATTAACTTACCCATTTTATAAGGCTTTCGCACAGTACTGTTTTATTTACTTCCATTTCTTCCTGTCGTTATACGACCAAAATTTTCCGTTCACCTGCCAATAGTCCCTTTCCCCTTTACACTGCCTTTGACCTCACCTGAGCGTATTTTTTCCTCAAAGAAAACAACGTAAATTCTCCTCGCTCTCTGGGTACAGGGATCCTGGACTTTCCTACATTGCTTACGGGAATGCACACTGAGCGCAATATGCGTAGTCCCCTGCGGAGAAGGAGAGGGAATGACGGGGTAAAGAACCAATTACAGGGTAAAGAAAAGACCCAATGGTGGCCTGAGTTTCAAGTGCTGAACACCACTCAGTATTTAGTTTCATGGATTGACAGCGCTGTGTTGTTTTGAAGGCCAACCGCGATTCTGTGAAGCCGGGACTGACTTTGTCATTCACGTATAATATACAGTAGGTCCTGCAATAACACAGGTGGCCTCTGGAGTCACGCAATCCGAGGAATTCTCGTTCTCTTCGTCTTCGTGAACTCACTTTAGCTGCTTCTTTGACTTGTCATGTGCGCTGGGCACAGAAATCCCCTATTATTAGTCACGTGTTGCACTGCAGTTATTAAGGTCTAATGCTTAAATCTGGGAGTGCACTTTAAAATGATGCTACGAAATGTAATGTAATTCGTACTGAACAATATTACGAAATAACTCTGAAAGTGTTGAAAAAAGCACAGGCAATTTATGATGCATTTTAGTATATTTTACTGCATTTAATAATAATAATAATAATAATAATAATAATAATAATTAAGTCTAAGGTAAATACAAATCAGAATACAAGACAATTTCATGTTATTTAGAAAGCCAGTTCAGCTGTCTAATCTCAGTTTAGAGATGCAGATCATCAGACTGTTATCACACACTAGAAGTGCTCTCTAACAGTATGGTCAGTACAATATATTACTTAGTGCTGAATACATGCCAAGCCTTTCGCTATCATTTTGGGAAACAGATTATATAAAAACTTTGACCCATACTGTCAAACTCAATACTCAACACATGATGGAAAGTTTCTATCTTATACTGTAGAAACCCAATGCTTCTCAAGAGATACATGTATACTAGGAAATAAAATTTAATTAAATTTGAGGTTTTATGTAAAGTATAAAAATGATGATTAGGTATGAGCCAGAAACCTCTACTCAACATTTGTTCAAAAGGTCTCGTACTGTGCTTTCCATTTTAATCCCTAAATGGATAAACTATAAAAATACTCAGCTGCTCACAGCATGTGGTAAATTTATAGCACTAAGAAATGATTCTAAATAACAAAGGGTCACCAAGGACATTCAAAAACTGTGGTTAGAATGGGACTAAAATGGGACTAAAATTACTGTACTTTTCTATTAAAAGGGGAATTTTTTAATTAGATATAATATTCTTGTATTCTTGTCTTTTTTAGATAAATTTGTGCATATAAGTATACAAAGGTGAGTGAAGAAATTCTCTAATTACAGTAAAAGTTCATAGAATTAAAACATGCCTGGAACTTTACTGAATGATTGACCAGACATGAAAACGTAACTGAACACCTTACTGTCACAGCTTACCAAATATTTGAGCAGCTGATTGGGAGGTACTTCATCAGCCTCTGAAAATCCAGTTAGATAGATTACTAGAACAATAGTTTTAGCCATTTTGTGTTTTTGTTTCTTGTTCTCTTTTACTATCATGCTTATGTTTGTGTTCTGTTGTACACCACGCTCTTTTAGGCTCATGTCTATCGTGTCTTTTGCCTTTTTGGTTTTTAAGGTCTGTGTCCTGTGCAGTGAAAGGAGTCTACATTATTATCTTACAACTCTTTGGACCTGCCTTCTCGTGGAGATGAATAAGTATGCCTTACATTACCATTTATATGCCTTCCCATTAAGCATTATACAACAAGACAGAAAAATGCTATACTGTACATTGAATCTCAAGCAATGAAGTAACTCTTTATTGCAGACATGGTTTGCCATTCTACATCATAAAGACGCTAAATCAGAACCAGGCTAGAATTAGGGAGCTTGACATAAACAGAATTTAGTATTTCTATTAATTACTTGTGTTGCTATATACTGCTTTTATCTCTCCCCATAATATGAAAATGCAGTGCTCAGGTTAAAAAGAGCTAAGAGGCTTAATCCTGGTTAGAGCATGTAGCACATGCATGGCAGAGTACAGGAGTCAGCACAAAGCTGTCTTTTTCATCCAATTAAAAACAGTTTGTGACCACTGATGCATGCCTGACTTTTAAGCAACTCCAAGCTAATGCGTGGCACAAAGTGACTGCTCAGACTCAGCAAAGTAAACAAGGCTTAAGTGCCAAGGCCCTAGAAACCCAGGTGTCTCTAAAAGATTTGTCTCATGTTACTTTACAGTATATATACAGTTTCAAATGGAACATTGCATGGTATAACTTTGATTATGTTGTAAAATCAAATTGCATGAATAAATATAGTTTATGTAAATCTTGCTGTCCATGGCTCATAGTTTCCTTGTACTGTATGTTTGCTATATTATCATGTAGTTGACTACCTTTCTTTTAATCTGTTTTAATCTGATGATTAAAGTAATAATTGTCCAGTTCCTCCAACAATGTGTGCAGTGCAGCAGGAAAAAAATTAAAACTGACAAATCCCTTCAACCCTCAAAGAATAAAAGTCACAATCCAATTCAGGCTTACATACTGTACTGTATAAAGAAATTAACCTGAGGTTTTTGACCAACTGTGCCTACATTAGACAGAAAAAAGAAAGCAGTATTCAAACAATTCAAATAAAAAAAGCAATACAATTACAATCAGGTTACATAATGCAAATTGAAAACCAATCATTTTTCTAAGCTTTCGTCTTAGTTTATTCAGTTTTTTACATCATGTTTCCTTGTCATCCTGTTAGAAATTATTTAACTTATGAAAAGAATGAAAGTATGTCCTTGGAAGATCCAGAAACGGATAGTAAATGTTCATGACTTAGTATATAAAGATTTACACATACTGTACTGTCAGCATGTTCAAAAGAAAGACAGACACTCAGTCACTAGGGAATATAATGACCATGTGTACATTCTTCCATATTACTGTATGTACTTTTCAAAGCTATCAGTCATATTTCAACCTATGAGAAAATTAGTTAGCTGTTAGGGGAGTGATGCAGCTTTTATTGATAACATTGCAAGCTCAAAAGTTTCTGCTGAGTAATCAGAATTACTGTTTTATAAGCCAAAATAAGCCTCAGTAGGCCTTAGGTGATTGCCAATCACTGCTATGGCAGTCTCAATCACAGTTGGTTAATGAGACATCTCATTATGGTTAATATCTAAACCATACATGTCACCCAGCAATTCATATAGGAGCCTCAGTGCTTGAAATGTGACTTGGTTGCAATCATTTAAGATTACAAAATGACAAAAACCTTTTGTCTATCATTTTTTTCAGGTTGCCAGATCTACATAGAGATAGTATATAACAGTATATATTGTGTATAAAAAACAAGTATGCCACACAGAATAGCCAGAATAGCCATCCAATAACATTTAGAAATGTAAAACAAAATTAAATATAGATCTTACTAAAAAGTAGTTTGAATAATAAGGCTAGTCACCTTAAATAGCAACATTCGTTTTAACAACATACATTTTTTATCATAATTTCCCAATTTCAGTGTTGAAGGGGGTGGCGGACCTTTATTGATTCAGGAAAGACAGCAAATTTGATAACCCATATCTTCAATGAACTGTTTATACATAACCTTGATAGTCTGGCCTTGGTTTCTTTCCTATTTTAAATCCAAGCAAAATTGCTAAAAGAAGACACTGTGTGGACATTGGATTAGGTCCATCCAAATTATGCAGTTGCCAGAAAATGCAGTCACCTAGCCTCAGTGCACTATCAGTGTATCAGAAATAGAAAGGTAGTTCATTAAACTTTCTTTCAAGGACTAAAAAGTGTACTACCTTGTACATTGATGCCAAATTTCAAGGCCATGCAAAATATCAGATTTGTATTTAGGTATTGTGACACTTGTCATATATAGTCATATAAGGTATATCATAATCCAACACATATCATAGTTTGATCAAAATATCTCCAAAGATATAAAATATAAATGAGTATTTAAATACATATTAATAGATTAATTCTGCTACAGAATTTAGCAGTTTAGGTAATTAGGAAAAATAAATTAAGCAATATACTGTAGCATTTAATGGAAAATAAATTATGAAGGATTATAAATTATGAAGTTTGTTTGTACACTTTTGCCCTATTGAGATTCTCAAGAGTTATGCTTATCCTCTTTGCTCAAACTGGGCTCTTCAGAGTGCTGTAATGTGGGATGTTTAGCTTTTCAAAGGAAACGCTTGGGGAACAACCTCTGAAATATTAATTAGTCTGAGTCACCACAAACAGCAAATCAAGATGTACAGTAGATCACTGCATTATTCCATCCATCCATCCTCACAAAATACAGTATTTAGACAGTCTAAATTCTGCTTTTCATTATTTTTTACACTGTTCCACTCATAAAACCCTGTTTGAAGAAACCCACAGCAACATTTAGGATGTTCCAAGACCCTATGTTAGCTAAACACAGTGATCTGAGAAAGGAACAAGTAAAGGTTTATTCCATGCTGAAAAGAAAACAGACACAACTTATCAGCTGTGGAGCCTTCCTCACACCATTTGTTCTCTTTGTAATAATAATTCCTTGCACTTATATAGCTCTTTTTTGGACACTCCACTCAAAGCGCTTTAATGGGGTCTCCCCTCCACCACCACCAATGTGCAGCATCCATCTGGATGATGCGACAGCAGCCATAGTGCGCCAGTACACTCCCCACACACCAGCTCTCAGTGGGGAGGAGAACAGAGTGATGAAGCCAATTCATCCAAGCCAATGGATGGGGATTATTAGGAGACCGTAATTGGTAAAGGTTGATGGGAAATTTGGCCAGGATGCCAAAGAAATGCCCTGGGATTTTTAATTACCAAAGAGAGTGAGGACCTCATCTCATCCAAAGGATAGCACCTTTTTACAGTATAGTGTCCCCATCACTATACTGGGACATTAGGATACAGACCGCATGGTGAGCATCTCCCACTGTCCCCACTAACACCTCTTCCAGTAGCAACCTTAGATTTCCCAGGAGGTGTCCCATCCAGGTACTGGCCAGGCTCATACCTGCATAGCTTGAGTGGGCTGCCAGTTGAGTTGCAGGGTGATATACAGTAGCTGCTGGTGAGCTTTACTTGTTCCTTTGTAGACTACACATGCTGACGCAGCTACAGTACCTATGTACATGACCTGAGAAAGTCTAACAATGCTAAGAGATTGGAAGTGCAGATATTTCTATTGTTGGCATTTTATTGAAGAAATGCAGAAATACAATCAAACTGAGAAGATACAAGATTAAGAGAAGTACAGGGATACACAACCTTTATACTGTTTCATTCAATACAGGTGGAGGGATGCAAGAAGGCACAGCACAGTTCAGTACTGTTTTAAGGTAAGTTTAATAAAATAATCCCATTTGGAAAACAAGGCAGAAATAGTGTCATATTCTGCTCTAAAAACTAGAATCACTTCCAGGGAATTTTATAAACCAAGCACAGCCATGGTCAATCTCTTGTGTTGCCATAAAGTTGCATTTAGGACAAGGACACTGAAAAGTTTTGCATTCTGTATTTTAACACAGATTGTAAAGGACATACAAGTACAGGAATGTTTATAACACCAACATAGAATATAAATTCTGATTGCCGGCTGTTTAAAAATGTCACACACTCTTTCTTCTCAGTTAAATAGGAACAGCCTGCTTTATCTGCCTGCATTCTTAATAGAAACAAACTAGAAAAGACTTATAAAACTCAAACACAGTAAAGTGAATTAGTTGTGCCTGACTTGAAATTAATGTATGCTTCCAGGCTTCAGGAGTCTAGCTGCAGAATGACTTTACAGTACAGCAACATATGCAGTGCAGAATATGCCTTTTTGGTATGGTTGAATAAAACTAAATCTTTTGTATAAAAATCATATACTGTACCTTTTAAAACCATAACCTCAAGTTAATGACGTTTGAGACTTTAAATTATTCTATAATCTATTTTTACTGTGCTTTTACCTACTGATTTACTATTGCACCACAAATTAAGTTTTAAAAAAACGATTTTATTTATTGAAAGGGGATAATAGTAAAGATATAAATATGGGGCTGAGAGCTCCATTGTGCAAACTCCCAGTAAATTATTGTCAAGATACATTGATTTCCTGAACCTAACCTACTTTCAAAAGCAGCCAGGTTTTCCCAATCTGATGAGGTGGCCTTGTCTGGGTCACATGACCAAAATAGAGCTTCAAAGGCTTAATGTAGCTAAGATTTGTGTTGGCAGGAGGTGCTATAGCCCTTGGTCATTCATTTACTGAGATATTAACATCATTATTGCTTATCCTCTTTATGTTCTCTTATAAATATGGCAAAATGAGCCTGGTCAGATATGGGAATGTAGAAACTTCATCTGTGTGTCACTACCTAGTTGTTTCCTTAAGAGCCACAGTTTATGAAGACTAGCTAATCATTAACTGAGTGTCAAATGAATTGTGGACAGTGATGCCGTCACTCTGCATTTCCTTGTCAGTCTTAACAGAAGCAAGAGCTCTTTTGTTTCCTCTGGAATTATGTACACCAGCTGTTCAAGTTCAAACCCAAGGTAAGAAATGGCTCACACATTGTTAATATATTGATTGATTTCATGCTTTATAAAAATTTGAGCTGTGTGACGACCACATAAGAACCTAATTCTGTGCTTGCTGGTTGATAGGCAGTAACAACAAAAGACTTTATGCTTGGCTGTTTTGTATTTATACAGTATCTTAATGAACTGTAATTTATGTTTTAATATCCATTAAATTTAGACAAGAGTAGATAAATGCTATTGGTATACTGTAAAAACAATTTTGTACTCTGATTTCGTAACTTTACGGTAAACATAAAAAGGATTAGTGTACACTCACAGGTTTTGCACTGAAGCAGGTAATAGAAACATACATCTTCTTTTTAATCTAACTGGCTCTTTTCTTTACTAAGCAAGCCTGTTCTATAATATCAGACTGAAGTTACAGTAGGTGTACAGAAATTATTTTATTTTCAGCATCTCTACTTAAGAATACGATGGTAATAGTTATAAGTAAAACATATACATTTAAAACTTGATATACTGCATGTTTTTTAAATATTCCAAGTAAAACAAAAAAGTTTTTAAAAAGTAGGTTTAAACTCTTTATAACAATAAACAGACCTCTATAAAACATTATCCATGAAGAAATGTGTATGTGTGGAATACTGGTTGGAGATTTAAAGTACCTGTAATTAAAAGCAGAGACTGTAAAAACATACAGCTGCCAGTGTCAAGTATGCTTTCACTTGTGAAGTCTAAATGAATGACAGAAAAATAGAATTTAGAGAGCTGTTTGTTTTTGGCTTGTCATCTCTTTAAAGAAAAATCAATCTTGGGAAATGGACACAATTACAAAACAGAACAATTAAGGGTTTTCAAACACAATATAATCTGAAATAAAAACATTTGGAGTGTTGATTTCCATTAAAAAATCTTTCTTACACACATTAAAAAATGTGCATGTGACACAACTGGGCTGCAATTTTGCTGCTCAGTTCATGTTATTTACACTCTACAGGTACAATTCCTTGCCAGATGTGGTCAACTCAGCTCAGCTCTGACTGAGAAGCACCAAGTATAAGTCCACACTTCAGCAGAGAATAAAACTGAATTGGCCACACCAGGCACAGTTCACATTCTCAATTACAATACATGGCACGAGAGGCCATTAAATGAATAACAAAGTATTTTAATTAAGGGTTATTATTTAACTATAGAACTCCACGCAGACACACTATGGCTGTTTTTGTTTTTAACTAATAATTCCTTGACAATACCTCTATTTTGTGTCATTATAGACATTGGTAGACAAAGGTTTTATGGTTTTCTTAAAAGGCTGTGCCAGGACCAGTTTGTCTTAGGTAAATCATACTCGTGTCAATTCTATTCTTTGTTTGACAGTAAAACAGAATCAGGATGAAAAATGGTTTTCAATCATGATCGTAACCTTGTCTTTCAGGACCAGACTGAGAGTCCAAAGCAATGCATGCCACAGTCCAGGGTTTCAGAGGGAGAGACGCTGTTTTCCGCATATGAGCTATAAGGTGAAGCAAAAGTCTCAGCCCAACCTCCATATCAATCAGCACTCCCATTTCTTATCACGTGCAGACACTTCACCCCTTTATACTGTGAACTGAAAAACATTTCGAAACTCTGATGGCAAATACGTGTTAATAAACTCTGGTCTTATCTGATTTTAGCAAATATGTGTTAGTCGGTAGGTTTGGTGTCAGACATCTGTATGTGCTCATTTTACACTAGTGCTATACACTAACATTATTTCTATACAGTTATAGCAATCTCATCACTTTTTGTTCTTGTTCTAGAACTGTGGTCACATGTCAGTATGTTTAACAATATTATTATTACTCCTGATGAAGACCGCAAAGCCAGACAGAAAATAATAATTATGGCCAAAAATAGACTACTTCATCCATGGTCAAGATATTTCTGCACAGTACTATCTGAAAGTAAATGCAAAATTAACAATGCTACTCACTAGTATATAACAATGAACATTGTGATTTCATTTTTTCAAGGAATTAGTTTTGCTTTCAAATGTCTTAGCATTATTAGTATTATGTCAACAGCTTTGATGGATTTTTCCAACTCCTATCCAGGAATCTCATGGACAGTGTCGGCCCTGCAGCACCAAAGACCGGCACTGCCCAGTGTGTCTCCAGACTGCTGCATTCCCCGTGGAGACTAACTGCGGGCATCTGTTCTGTGGTATGTCTTTCCAGACTTGAGATTTTATAGCAATAAGGAAAAAGTCAACGCAGATATGGAACTGTGTCTGAAATGTTGTTAGTACTCAAAGTTAAATAGGACAATTTTATGAAGATAAGAGATTAAATAGGAAAGTGCATCAATCATTTTTTATGAGAGCTACTGTATGACTTTGTGTCCATTAGCTTAATCTTTAACCCTTACCATGAGTTCACACGTAACCTTATTAAGAGATTTCCTCAACCTACTACTATACAGCTCAAGAAAAAAAAATAGTCTTTCTGAATCGCTGATGTTGTGTGCAAACGCAGACAATCAATTACAATGAATGGATTTTGTCTGGTTGAGTTAGCTTAGTGACTTATGTGACATTTTCCTTGCTCAAGTGCGACCATGAAGTCTTTTCCTCAGGAACAAATGAAATCAAGCAGTTTAAATGGCCTGTTTTGTAAAGGGATTACAATAGTTACCGAGGATGTTCCTCTCCCGATATAATACTCCTGTATTTGTGAGTAAGGAATCATTTTAGGATTTTAACAAAACCTGCATTGATCTCAGTCTCTTTCACAGTCCAGAATGGCCCTAATATATCTCCTAATACCTACAAGTGTTTTAATGCTTTAAAATTATTTTTACTTAACCCTTACTTGGCAACTATAGAGAGTGCATTTGAAGTTGCTGTCACTTTGAGTAGTCAAGTTTGTACACAGAAGGGTAACTGGTTTAGTACACAGCTTAAAAAAGAAACAGATTGCATTTATTACAACCAAAGACAGACCTTCAGAGTCTAACAACATTACCCTCCCTCCTAACACGCATACATCTGCACATTTTTACTTCTGAACCACCTGTGCTTCTCAATTGGATAAACATGCACAGTGCTCTTAGCTCTTGAGATGGGTGAATAATTAAGAGCTTTCCTGACCT
Source organism: Atractosteus spatula (assembly GCF_055471065.1). NCBI lineage: Eukaryota > Metazoa > Chordata > Actinopteri > Semionotiformes > Lepisosteidae > Atractosteus > Atractosteus spatula. The sequence goes on along the minus strand of NC_142716.1, from coordinate 20,947,914 downwards.
ACTTTCTGATATTCAGGGGAAAAGAACAATCACTCTTCCACTGACAGTGACCCCTTTTAAAGAAATGAAATTGCACACCCACTAAAGCTAATTTACCGCTAACCATTTGACGTCAATAGAAGTCAACACAGGAATACTAAATACAGACCCCCTGCCCCAGACATGCAGGTCCAACATGAGAGCTTAGGCAGACATTGTCACATCCACCACTAATCGGAAGCCTCCTCACAAACGAACTCATCCCGATTAAGCACCAGGTGGAGACAATCTCTGCAAACACTGCAAGTCTACCCCTCCATCCAATCCATACACCTCACCTGTTAACACACCCTCTACTTCCAGACCTAGCGCTCGGTATTGTTAGCTCGGTAACAGCGCTCGGTATTGTTAGCTTCCTTGGAACTTCGTGCCTCGCATTACTTACTTCCTTTTGCCTTCTTTGGATACTTGAACCCGGATCTCCCCTTCTGACCTCGACTTCGTCTAACTCTTCGGATTTGTCTGCTTCTCTCTCTTTTCGGATAACCTTTGGTATCGAACCCGGAATTCGCCCTCGACCACATCTCGGTCAAACGTTTTGGACTCTAGAAAGCTCTCCCGCCTTGGCTCCCCAGCTCTGCATAGGGTTCTTCATTTAAACAACAACGCGGCCTGTTACAGACATAGAAGATACACCGAAGGGAAAGGCAACATTGAACACTGAGGAGCACTGATTCTAACAAATCTCCAACTCTCAACAGGAGCACTTCAGAATTTCACCATCTCTACCCTTGAACCAATACCTTACCAATAGAAACTCACTGGCCCAAGGACAGAAGCCTGTAGCCTTGGTCCTGGCAAGCAGTGATTCTATTTTTACTATAGCTTAAAAATGTAAAATTTGCAAATTGGTACTTAAAGGTTTTCCAGGTCACTGTATTAATTATTTAAAACAACCTAAAACATGGGAAACAAACCTGCAGCTCTCCAGGACCAGAAACTGTTAATGTTTTATATGCGTGTATAATATGACTGGATGCAGGGAATGAGTCCTAAAATTACAATAGAAACTCACTGGCCTAGGGTAGGGGTCTAGTCCTCATCCTAGAGATCCCAAATGTTATTCAGTCTTACAGTAGGTGAGCACTTCATACTTGGGAATATTTACTTAAAACTCAAAATATGATTTAACTCTCATTATTTCCTGCATTCTCCACTGTCCTATTGTCATTGCTAGAAGACTATTTCAGTCACCAAAGTACTTGCAGTGATTACTGCTATCTATATCTGTAAACAAGCTCCTGATTTTTTCCATTATCCTTCTTCCAGCTCCTTGCTTGATTGCATACTGGAGACATACCTCTTGGCTTGGAGCTATCAGCTGTCCTCTCTGCAGACAAAAGGTAAAACCAATTAATCAATATATCAATTGGTTGCAATATATGTGTACACATACTGTATAAATCTAAACACCGAATAGGTGATTCAGTTATTTTATCAGTTCCCTCAGCCTCATTGAAGCTCATCAGTGCAGTGTAGTCCAGTCTTAACTGTGAAAATTTTATTTTGTCCTTCCTTTCAGGTGACACCTCCAACCACTAGTGATGGATCAGAACTAGGTTGTATATATAGTCAGAGGGGTTCATTAGTTCCACATTTAGTATGGAAATAACCATACTATGAAACTTAGTAAACTCTTAAATTTAATCTACTTTGACCTCTGGAGGGTTCTTCACAGATGTCTTTCTGTCGTTGTGCTTCAGGTGAGCCAGCTGTGTCATCTGTTCATTGAGAGTCATGCAGACAAGCAGGAACAGCAGGTGCTGCTAGACATCAGAGACTACAACAAGCGCTTCTCCGGGATGCCACGCCGGGTAAATGTTCCTTCTTCCTCACAAGATTTCATTGTCATTACAACTGCCAGTAGTGTGAACCTACGTGTTTTTTAGGATATCTACTGTAGGAGTGGAGTCTGGCATGTTTATTCTCTTAAGGGTACAGTATCTGATTAAACCAGGATATTTAATAGTAGTATCCGTGTCTCAGCAATACCTCTTGCTCAAATCTCACAATTGAGCATCTACATATTCTTCTCAGAATTCTAGCACCACACGATTTATTATAGTGCAACGCAAAGTCAACCTCTAGAAATACCACAGACAAATATACAAAGTATATGCTAGTATTTACAAAGTCAAAGTTAAACTGACTTGGTTAACTGTTTAACTGTCTACCAACAGCAGTTAATCCTTGTACATTAGGCCTTATCAGGAACCATGGATCAATCTTATTTATGGTCACTGTTTAGAGTAATACTATACGGAATGATAAGAATTATCTTTTAGGAATGTAATATATATATATACAGTATAAACTGTGTATAGTTGTATGTGAAATGCCTGTATATGTAATATAATTGTGATGCTATATAATTCAGATGCAATTGGTCAAGATGAAACATCAGTGATAGACTGACAGAGTGTCAGAGCAGAGTAGCTCAGTGCACTGATTCACCACTCTCCCTATCTCTGTGTGTTGGTGTTGTTGCTTTCCCAGGTGGCTGATTACCTGTATGACTTGCCCCTCTTCCTGCACTTGACGCTGCGTGGTCTCTGCACCATGGGTGGCCTGGTATGGGTCTTCTTCCTGAGGGTGGTCGTGTGCTGTTTCGGAGCACTCATGTCTCTAATATCCCCTTTGAAGGGCATCCATGAGCCCTTCTGTGGGGTGTTGGGGGCTCTGGATGACCTGGTGGTGATCTTCTTGCTACTAATATGTGTCATTAACATCAACCAGCAGATCAACCCAGAGAGAGGTGCTATTGCCCACAGTGCCACACAGGGTGTTCTCTCTGACTCTCTGTAGTGCAGCTGTATAGGGGAAAACAACCACACTACTGGACCACACTATTGGAAAACAAGTGATCCCTGCAGCCCAGAGCGATCAGTTGCCGTTCCACTGACTGCCACACTCAGCGCTGTTGGTCATATTACAAAACTGTCTGGAGTCAGCAGGAAATTCAAAAATAGGAATGGTTACAAATGAGAGGTGGCTCTCAGGCCTGTTTTATTAGTTTGTAGTAGCTTATTGATCCAACATCACCATGAAGCAGCTTTCTGAAGGAACACACTGAATAAGCTCTACACCGTGGTAATGTTGTTTGTCCTGAATTTGGATATGTCTCTTGGGGCAACAGAGAAGAAACGAGGACTGAAGCTAGGCACTCTGCAGTAAATGGACCTGACTCAGAGTCTAGCTGTTTTACTCCACCAATTTGTTCTTAAAATGCAGAAAAAATGTATTTCTCAGGTTGACGTTATTTCCTAAAATTTGTATTTGTTAAAAGTGAGAAAACCAACCTGAAATGCACATTGAAAGGAAAAACAATTGAAGGAATAAAGACATTGTTATCTTCATCCAAAAAACACCAATTAGCTGAGTTTCTGCTGCACACCAGCAATATAAAAAAAATCCATACACTATATACAAGGGGGTGGGGGGGGGGGGGGGGGCGGTGCTGAAGTGGTCTGAGGTCCTTTGTTGGAATTGGTCCTTGGCTCTGTCTGTGAGGAGTTTGCATGCTCTCCCCATGTCAATGTGAGTTTTTCTGGATACTCCAGTTTCACCCCACAGTCAAATGGTATTCTATTAAGGTTCACATACATCTCTAAATTACCCCCGATATGCAAGTGTGAGTGAATATGAGTGTGTGCGTCCTTCAATGGACTGCTTTGTCTGCTTTTCCTGTCAGGTTAGGCTCTGGTTCACCAGAACCTCTAAGGATAAAGTGGTGACTGAAAATGGATGGTTGTACAAACATGGGTCTAAAGTGTTTATTCATCAAAAGGGGGAGACTTTAAATTATTAATTAAGCATGCTTTAATTCAGTACTTCAGTACAATACAAAAACAGCACCAAAGGATGAGAGCTCTGAATTATGATCAAATAAATTCAGAAATATTTGAACTTGTTCCTATGATGTATTTGATGGATTTGTAAACACAGCAATACCTGCCATGGTAACTGAAAACTGTAAATATTAAACCTGAAATGTTTTGTATATGTGTAAGCACCTGTACTGTATGTACAGTATAAAAGCTAGATGTTAATACAGTTTACTCTGTGAATAAAAGTTTAAAATGTTGCATTAATGTAAATAAACTACAACTTGTATTTATTATTTCCACCTGTTGGCACTTTCTTTTGAGATTCTTTGAATATAATTCAGTGTAACTAGAATGTTGCAAAGGGGGAAGACAAAGGGAAAGATTGATGTACTTGACTAAAATAATTATTTTATTCTATTATTTGGTATTACATGGTTATATAATGGTTATAATATTGATATTTTATTTTGTTATGCAAAAGAATAATTGTTAATTGATTAATTTGATAAAATATTTAGAGTGCTTTGGGATTCATTTTGAAATACCTACCACAATATTTTATTTCCAAAAAGAAAGGTGGAACCAATGTATTCTACATACAGCACACATTTCAATTTCATATTTATGTATTACAGAACTACAACCAATATAACAGCTTTTTCACAGGAATGTCAGTATTACCATCATAGTACAATGTTATTTACTGTTTTCAAAGTATAATTTTCAAAGGAAGAAATGCTTAAAGAATGAGGTCTCAATGGTATCAAATACTGATTTGTGCAATTTAGAGCTGGTAATTTTTCACCATTGTTGATCAGTTTGTAGTGATTATATAAAACACTTATATACCTTATACATGTACTGTAAGTGTGTTGACATATAGCAGGCCCAGAACAGGTATTAGTGAGTTGTCTATAATCCTACAGGTGCATCTTGCTCTCTGTTTCCTCGGTCAGTCATGCATGAGTGCATTGTACTCCCTCTGATGATCAACAAGCCTGAGAAACACTCTGTACTTCTTGGTATAGAAACTAGCAGGGACGGACAAGAAGAAAGACAAACATGCTTATGTTACTGTCACTTTGTTTATCTTCAGAAGAGTGGAAGTGCAATCCTATTTAAGGGATTATATCTGTCTTTTTCTAAGATAATATTTGCCTGTAAAAGCAATGGGCAGTTGTTGACTACACATTAACAATAAATGTTATCTGTAGATGGCAGTATTTGCTTACAATACACGACTGTGAATTGTAGCCTGCTTTCACAAAAACAGGCTCTTCACCATTATTTTTCAACATTTATATATTACTAGCTATAAAAGAGGACTGTGTACCTAATATAATTGTATTATTAATTTAATAAAATATATAGACAGCATTTATCTACATTTTTCTTTTGCAAATATTGCTTATAATTTTGGCAATTAAGTTCAGTTTTAGAAGTTTACCTAAAAACTCCTATGTCAGTTAGAAAAGATTATATAACGTTTTCCACATTTGTGTGGAGAGATAATAATAGAGAAAATAATAAAATCTATGTTGACAAAGAAAGATGCTCTCAGGGACATACATTTTTGTCTATTCTGACTACTGCAGAAATTTGAGAAAATACTCACCTCTTAAGTTCAATGTTTGGTTGAACAACATTTCCAACTTTGGTCATTTTCTCCATTGCTTCCTGAAAAATGTAAGAAAAGTAAATAAATATCAACCCAGATTTAGCAAAACATTAAACTATTAAATTATATTTATATCAACTATGAAATACAACTCCTTTTCTGGAGTTTCAGAAATATCCTTGGGATCTTATAAAATTACTGTAGACCTTCATTCAGGTCACTGCCAAAAAATATTGGATTTATATTCTAAACCTACAGTGTCTCCAGGACTCTCCCTATGATCCTCATTAGGTAAGGTTTATCTGTTTTCTTAAGATGATTTTTGTTTTTATTTCAGTAGTATATGGTGGAAGACAAATGCAAAACATTAAGTCCATTGAAAAGGTTGTTTGTTCTTCTCATACAGTACTCTTCCAAAAATAATCTGCATGGATTCACATGATGCAAGAAAAAAGTCCTGCTGCGTCTTACAGTGCAAAAGAATGGTAAAAATAAGAAAAAAACCTGAAAAATCTGTCAAGGCCTCTCTACCATAGAACTTTGGTAGAGAGGCCTAGAGAGGTAGAGAGGAACTACTTTGGTAGTTCTCAGAGCTGAGAAAATTGCTCTGAAATCCATGTAAGCTATTTCATCATTCCCCATCACCACTATTAATTACACTAATAACAGCTGTCTGCCCAAACACAGAGTGCAAAGTCTAATGTGTGACTGCATTTCTTCATATTGAAAATCACTAGGATAAAAATACTGAAGTAAACAAACCCAACCCAGGGAGTGTGCTGTACTGCAGGTACCCAACCACAGATGCCTGTGGGCGAGGGCTGGCAGGAAGCATGTATTCAATGGCACCTTTTGCTTTAAATGGCATTCATAGCAGCAAAACAACAACAATTTGGCTTTAACAAAAAGACACACACTCCACCATACAGTACAAGAATATATACCAAGGAAGACAGAGTAAAAACTGCTTTTGTGTTTGATGCAAAAAAAACAAGGAGTGGGAATACACATTTAATAATAATAAACTTGATTTTATATAGCACCTTTAAAAGTGTCTCTCAAAGCGCTTCACAAAGAGAAAACAATGCATAATGAGAGGAGACAGCAGAATTACAGTTACAATTAGGGTTTAGAATACAGTAAGACAGCAAAGGGACAAACAAGGAACCATTTAAATGAGTCTTGATTTGAAAGAGCTCAGGGAAGGTGACTCTGATAAATCTGTTGCTTTTCCCCTATGGCATGTCTATGTGCTGTATTTGACAAAAGCCTGTGAGAATACATACTGAAAGCAAGTACATGTCTATATTTTTAAGCGTTTAATCTGGCAATTGGCATTGTTAGTAGCAGCCAGTTTGGAAAGTCTCAAATGCTGATGGTTATTATGATTGGCGTCATTTTTGTTCTTTTTCTTCTGGCAATTACGTTTGTTTTCGTTATCATGATCATGCTAATAGCTGTCTAACTTTTGGGAAATGTTCTTAGAAAAATCTCCTACAACTTCTGCAGTAGTGTCTGAATACTAAACTGTTCCTTGGGCTAGAGTACTGATGTTATACTGTATATTGTCTTTAAATGATAATACCTATAGCCTATTAAATGGAGGGCTTAGGGCAGTTGTTGTGTTTTATAAGCATTAAACAAGTTGTTTATTTGTCTACAAAAAGACAAGGATTCCCCTTGGTCTAGAAGTCTAGAATGAGGCTGGAATGTCTTTGAATATTGGTTCAGTCTCTCCCTTCTTCAATGCCACATTGTCTAACAAAAGCAGGAGTGGACGGGACTACAAGAAATCCCATCCAAGAATAATAGTGCATAGCATTTGCACTGCAGCCTATAATTAGAGTATTATCCTTGGCCCGCAGGAGATGGCAAGAGACCTAACCACTTGACAAAGTCAAAAATAAATGTCTTTGATAGGACAGGTGCCAGCGCATGCCTCTGTCTTGGAGTGCTTCAGGGAGAACAACAAGAGCCAAAACTGTGCTGGGCAGAGACACTGTGTTCTTACTCACTCCTCTGCTTCTACTCCACTTTGAAGATGTATGATTACAGGGATAATAAGCATTCATGATTTCAGCTTTTGACATCACTATTTTGCTTGCTTGTGAAGGTGTGAAAAAGTACAGCACAGTCTGGTATTATTAGGGTTACTGTTACTACTCTTTTCCATATTAAACTAGACTATTTCCCACAACATGAGACTATTAAAAAGATGAAAATGCATGAGTGGATTTACTGCACCATATATACAAATATACCAAATACACAACTTGATTCAAATGAGCATTAATATATGAATCAATCCCATTACTTTGGACTTCAATAAGTCTTTATCGTTAAAAAAGCAAGATGTACTGAAAGAAAATCAGTTTGACATTATAGCATATACTGTAATACTGGGGATAAGTGGCCCAAACCCTACTTAAGTGATATACTGATTAAAGTTAATTCATCATTCAAATGAAAAGAGAGAGCATAAAATTGTTTTAAACTGATCTGTAATTTTATTTCTGCAATACTCATCACTCCCACTAGATGGCTGTATATTATTATTTGCATACTGTCAGCTTAGTGAGCACCAGTATATTACTGGATATACAAGTGATGTGTGATTAGCACTGACATTTGTACTTAGAAAATGTATAGATGTATAAACCAAAACAATACAAATAAGGATTCATCAAGTAAATATTTAAATAAAATACTGGTATCAGCTTTCTAGAAACATATTTTCATTTATTTTAACATGTTTTGGAGAAGCCAGTGGGAATGTTTGCTCAGGTCCTGTAACTTACCCCTAAGTTATATGATATGTTACCCCTAAGTCACTCTATTATTAACACACTCCAGGATAAAGAAAAAGATGAACAGAAATTGATTTGATCCTGAGATTGCACTGTCACACATCTGTATTCTGTCCTGTTGGGTGCACCGTAACAGCACATTTGCACCAGAGGCTTTTAGACTCTCTCTGAATGATGTATTTCACAACATCAAATATTTATTTCAGTGAATCAGTATGTTTAGAACTTGGTTATAAACTCCCGTGTCTACAGAACAGTACATGATGCCAGCAAGGGGAACAACTACAATGAGCACTGGTACAGTACAATCACTTGTCTAATATCTCACCATAAGCATGATCACCTGGTTAAAGTGCTGACAATCCCCAGTAAGACATAAGAAAGTGCCCTGAGAACCACTGGCCAGTCTTGGTCAACACCTAACCAGCCAATTTTAAGTTCTTAGTTAAGACTTAAAGTTCCATGCTGGGCCATGGCTATATCATGAAAGATTGATGCGGTACATACTGAAACAATGCTGTAAGGAGCATTCTGATTTACAGCATTCTATATCTCTTCAGACAGAGTGTAGCTGTATCTGAACCAGTTGTATCTGCCTATTTTAAAATAAGACTGGAGTATCACTGCAGTGAGTTTATATTGGAATATGGTATTGCTATAGCTATTCTGAATCCTCATGTGTACATGTACCTGAAGACATATTTTCTGTAGACTAACAGAACTGCTTAGTTGAAAAACAGTGAAATTGGTCTTCCTCTACTTACTGATCAGGTAGAACACCATATGAAGAAAAATATATGAGTATATCAGATTGTAACACAAATTACCTAACTGGTGAATTTCAACTGATTTCAATGCTGGAAAATGAATATCAAAATGAAATTTTAATCTACACTCTGCACAATGTATTTCATAGAGAAAAGCTAATAAATTACAATTCATGTTTTTAAACTATGACAGATTGCATTAGTCATGTCAAAAACCTTAAGTTATTAAAGTTTAAATTGCAGTTCATCTGGCATGTTTTATTTCAAGTTCGGAAGGAATACATGAAGGGAAAGGAATCTAATTCTACATTTCTTCTTTTTTAGTTTGGCTATTTTATTATTACTGCACAATACAATTATGCTCTTTTTATGCTCTCAATTTTAATTACTGTAGGTGTTGTGATCAAAACAAAAAGAAGTGTTATTAAACCAACGATCTTTACATGTACAAAACAGACACAAGGTTCAATCTAACACAAACATCTTATTAGTAACACGATTAGTATCCATCACTCTGGCCTGTTAACAGATGCAACTGGCGTTGTCTTGCTGGAACCCTCATGGATCAAACACATTCTGTGCATACCGAGCCAGAATGGCAACTGACAGGAAGCATGAAGCGTTAAATGTGTGAAATGTGCCTGTGTTATTGTGGTGCAGGCAAGCTTCCTTGCAGGAGTTCCTTCTCCAAACACATGGAGATATCCAGCAGAGTTTTTTCTTGTTCTCTTTTTTCCAAGAGATTAATTGAAACTGATTTCAAAGGAGGCTTCTTGAGGGAGAAATGAAAAGCAAGCTGATTTATTTTCGCTTTTCACTAATAATTCCTAAAAAAAACAAAAGAGATGTTCACAAATATGCAAATGTCATATTCAAAGGAATGCCACAGATGTGAATGGCGACATTTCTAAATGAACTTTGTTCTATGGTTTCCTGATACATTATATTGAGTTTGAAGCCTTCATCAAATACTGTAATTGTCCTTTTTTTTAGAAAATACTTAATATTTTACTAAATATAGAATTATTATTGTTGTTATACCAACCTGATTCAGAATGATCAATTGTGTACTTTTTATGTTTCAGCTCACTGTTATGACCCCCACTACCTGCACACAGAGTCCCTCCAACTAGCCAGAGTTTAATTTTTTTAACATGTCACAGGAAACACCTACTACACATCATCAACAGCACTGCGTGCCTGCAAGTATCCGGGAGACTGCAGGGATCACTGTGTCACTGAGACCCAAGAGAGCCCTGGACAACTAGCCTGCTTTATCCTTGGTGGGACTCAACTAGATCTTGACAGTCCTCAAGTGAGTGCCTTTAAAGATTTAACCACTTGGTATGAATCTATCATGGCATTATCCTACAACCTTGCTGCAGACACCACTGATAAAATTACCCATATGTAGTGTACTGTATGTACACATCAACACTGACATGACTACAAAGACCGACAGACATGCCAGTCTACTGTGTAAATATTCTGGTTAATGCAAGGTACAGTAGATTTCTGCCCTCTGCAGCCTGTCTGAAATCTGCTGAGTCATCACTCAGTTCTATGCCCAGTGTAGGCCACACTGTAGTCACATTGGAATACAGTGAGTGAGGCCTGTCACCAATCAGAAGCACACAGCCTGCAGTGCCCACATTCTGCTGACAGAGAGTTTACTACTCTCTGATTTATTACTACTGTATTATCTGTCAAAACCAAGATGAATGCTACCCTAAAATGTACCCCACTACAGCATTATTTCTGTAATAAAACAAAGATCACATGAAAACGAATCTAGCTATCCTACTGAAAACAAGATACATCTAATGCAGCTATAACAATGCTCAAGCTTTAAATAAATAAATACAATCATCATAACTAAGAAATAACACATGAGCTTCATCTGATCTCTTGAGCTTCACAAAATCATCATGTGACTACCACTTTAATTTTGGGGGGTATAGTGAGAATGGGGCGAAGATGTTTACAGTGAACAGCAGCCAGCAGCAGGGATAAATGATGAACACTTTCCGGGAAGACATGAAAAAACCAATAAAGAGAGGAAAGCATTTTTCAGACATATCCATATGCTTATGTCTGATGTGTTAGTATTAACAAATGCAAAACTGATATAACAACAGTTACTTCCACTTTCATGCATGACTTGAATAATCTAATAACTAATGCTGAGAGGCTTCACAACACAATCTTCATAATCGATTCCTTTAAACACCTTCTACTAAAACAGACATTAAAATTCTCATTTTGTGCAGTTTTAGTTGGCTGACAGTGCTGCTTGGCCAGGGCTGAGTCTATAACAGGCTGCTAGGCAGGGGTAAGGAGAGCAGATTTAAGAATCAGTGTTAGTGCCGACAGATGTCAGACTCCATGGCTTTTAGGATGATCTGTGGTAGCAGGAGGGGGCTGTAGTGCAGTGTTTATAATTGTAGTAACACAGGGCAAATGCAGGTTTTAAAACTGGACTCAGGCACTGAGAAGGGCAACAGATGGCGGCTGGTATCATATGTCAGTAAACAGGCAAAACACAGGGGAGCTTGGGGTTGTGAGCAATGAGTGGTGCCTCAGCGGAAACACAACAGTAATAATAAAGTTATTTTATATAGCACCTTTAAAAATCAATTTACACTGACCCATCTCCCTTCCAAACACTAGCAGAACACCCATGGAAACTTACAATGCTATAATTATAATAATTCCATGCATGGTCGCCTCTTCCCCATCTGAAACCCTTGGGCTGGCGTGGCTGGCCCAGAAACTGGATGCTACAGTGCCTGATCTAGAAGGGAGGCGAAGGCAAACTGGTGGCAGAACCAGACATTTCCCTGGGTGCCTCCGGGTTCCATGTCCGGCCTGGGACTTGAGTAGAGAGTGAAAAGGATTTCACGCCAGAACACCTCAGGATACAGAGTAGTGCAGATATGTTCAGATTAAGTTCCTTAATTAATCTGGTCAAAGTCCTGTGTAAATAGTTAAAGTCAGTGAAACTCCTCACACAAAGGTTTTTCTGAGTCCTTTTCATATCCTCACACTATAATATGGCAACTTTCAACCCAACAGATCTCAAAATGCTTCACATACAGGAAGTGGCCCAGTTTATCCACTACTAAGGTTCAGCACCAACATCCCCGCTACACTAGAAGATCAGGTAGAGAGGTGAAAAGTTGCTTCACTGATTGAATTAAGGGGGCACTTCAGAGAATCCAGTTTGTATAAGTCCAGAGGGAAATTTAGCCAGGACTCTGGGATTAACACCCTTACTCTTTTAAAAAGTGCCATGTGATCTTCAAAATTTTTTAAACCTACTGAGGGCTCAGTTTAATGTGTCATCATAACAGGATTTTTTTTTTACCAACTACACCACTGTACTTTACTATGCTCTTCCCCCGATTTGTCTTATTTGTCTTATACTTATTTGTTACAATAAGTAAACTGTCATAAGGGCACAGTTAGGATGAGACACTTAGGGGATTACTTAACTAGTTAACATGGCACTTAGTTACAGTACCCCTTATTTTCACTGATTAATATTGTAACTCCACAGCATCAGATAGAACAGCAACAGATAGATTAGTCTATCATATGATTAATGTAATAATTATTTCACTGATTATCTAATGTCAATTAGTTAGTACCCATGTGCTATTAAGTAGCTGGTTCAGTGCAGCTCAGACATGTGGGAATTGTCGGATGCTTTGAAGATGTAACGATGTCAGTTATTTAAATTCTACCCTGATGCCTTCTCTTAGGATCCCTGACAGTAGGATGGCTGCGACTCTGACACATTCATAGTGTCTTCATCTGCTACACTGCAGACATCAGGGGCAGCTGACGTCTGATCACAGACAGAAGATTCTTCTAAAAGAATAACTTAAACACCACAATAATTCACTGGGTAAAGATGCAGGAATAAATCATTGCACAACTTTAGTTTTGTATGTAATGCAATATTATTTAATGCTCATAGTAGTGAAATGTTAAGTAGTGATACTAAGCTAATACCACATAGGAAGAGTAGTCAGATAATGGAAAAACTCCATACAATACAATGCAGATCTCTTACTGTATATAAACACTTCCTTCATTATGGTAACTGAACTGATTTTCGATCAACAAAATGTGAAGGGCTGCTTCTAGGAAATCCCTGCAATGAAATTGATTAATAGGTCTAGTTCTTGACTGTAGTGACTACTTGTAGCAGTCAAGTGTATTGGAAGAGCTGTCCATCTGTGCTGGGCTGCTCTGTACTATACCTGAAGTGAGCTACAATCATGGGAGGCACAGGCTCCAAGAATAGCTGCTCCTACCAGCACTGCCTCTGGTTCCTTGGGCAATACTACCGGCAAGCCTGGTGAGAGACACACCACACAATAAGCTATCGTGAGACTCAAAACAGCAAATTGTTGATCCTGGAGACCTGCAATCATGGAGGATAAAAGAACACCGCAAAGGCAATTACAAACTTAAAGTGGAAAAATTTGTGAGAGGCACAAGAGTTTGAAAAATAAACCCTGATAGACACAAACAGGAGAGAATGGCTTGGCCAGTCAGATACACTGAGCTAGAAGCTTTAATTTCTCATGAAAGGATACCCACAGAAAAACATGCTGAAATTAATAATAGTTAACTTAAAAGTGTTAAAAGGGAGCTCATACTAAATATTGAATACTATATTAGTTCAAGTACAGTAGGTAGCTGCGTCAGCATGCGTAGGCTACAAAGGAACAGGTAACAGGTTTATTCCATGCTGAAAAGAAAAGAAAGGAAACACAACATTCCACATCTGAAGAAGGCTCCACGGCTGAAACATTGCGTTTCCTTTTTTTTTTCAACCTGTTCCGTTGAATACTATATAACAGCTTATATATACAATATACAATAATAATAATAAACCTTATTTTATATAGCACCTTTAAAGGTGGCTTCTCAAAGCGCTTTACAGGATGACAACAACAATAAATAAGAAGAATACACAAGATAAAACACAATTATAATATATAGAGGAGACCGTGGATGGTGGTACTAAGAAAAGCAGAGGGGTGAAGAATGGAACCGGTTAAGTAAAGGCTTTTCTGAAGAAGAGTGTTTTGAGTCAGGATTTGAAGTTTAGAGAAGGTGACTCTCTGATATCCTTGGGGAGAGTGTTCCAGAGCTTGATATACAGATGCAGCCATTCAAAGTGAGCGGTACAGACACGTACCGGAGGTAATTGGCTACGGTGTCGCGCATTGTGACGCACGATGACGCGCGGTACCGCGGTACGTGATTGGTTGACTGACAGGGGCACTCGTGGTCCGTTGGTCTGTCGTAGAAAGATTTACAGTAAACGTCTTTACTGTGCCCGTTGTAGTATTGAATATTTATATGGAATTTTACCACTGAAGGGAAATCTTAATAGCTGAGCATAAAAAGAATAGGAGCATACTGTAATGCGTGTGAAGGCCATAAACGATATTAATTTTGGAACATAAACATACAGTATATGGCTGGTCTTGGTACTTTAAAGAAAAAATATACACCAGTATTCCATTTCTCCCTAAACATTTTAAGCATCGAAGTCTTTAACAAACGTGATACCGGAGTCAACAAGCATACTTTTAGAATTTGATTAAAAGGGAATATAATATGGAATCGCGTATCTAAAGAAATTAATAACGATATAATTATATTCATGTACCGCAACACAAGAATAGTACACGCTGTACATTGTCTGTTGATAATGTTTCTGTAGTGCTTTTTCAGCACTCTGCATGTGACCTTGCCGGTGGCGCTGTGGGTTAGGTTCCTGACTCCCATGTCACACGGTCTGTGATCGAATCCCACTGTGGAACCATGACTTTTTTTTTTAACAAACATTTCTTTGAAAAAATGAAACGTTTCCCTTGGTCAGAGATTAAATAAAACCTCACTCGCACCAAACAAATTTATATTTCTAAATATCACAACATGATCGAATTTAAGTCATTTTAATAACAATGAATAGTCACCTAGGCGTTACAATATAAACATTTATATTGATTTAAATCGCGTTTTGATTTAAATCGCAAACGCGGGTTTAAATATATGTGTTTTTTGATTCACAATCAGACAAATGCAACATAAATTGATATCTTTGTTCATGCACAAACAGTGGCATGTTACATTATTAATTTGGGTGTCTCCTCTTGCCAGAAAGCTCTAAATTGCATTTTGAGTGCGGTTTTTGACTTTTTCTAAATTGCAACCCATAAATAAAGCTGATACAGTTTAGACTTATTTTAAACTGTATTACAGCAGCACAATGGACAAAAAAATGCACTTGGAATCTGTCCAAGCCCTACTTGTCAGGCATTTTCTTTTACTGCAACGGACATAAAAACTCCCTTGCTTTTAACAGAGCGTTTCATAATTTCTAACTAGGAAAATTATTTAAACTGCGACACTTATCATTCATTCCATTCCATTCCATTATCAGTCTTCCATTTCTCCCTAAACATTTTAAGCATGAAAGTTTTATGAAACGGTACCCAAATATGCGATTGCTGTATGGAATGAATTTTAATTAAAAAAAATTATTTAACACGAAAATTAAGCTGTTTACATCTTCCGCCTGAGAACAGTCACCCGTTGCTACCCAACGCAGAAACACAGCCACTAACTAGCAAAGAGAGGACATTAGCTAGCCAATATGATAAAGAAATAAATGATTATTTTATTTCTTTTGCACATTTATTTCAACATTTCCATCGATTGTACAAGCACTTGGAGACTGTCCAATCCCTAGTTCATCAGGCATTTTCTTTTACGCTGCGGGCATTCTCCTGGTCTGGCGCCGATCTGTGTCTTCTAGGCAGTGAAGTCTTGTTTTTATGTCCACTATAACAGACGAATCTCCTTTGCTTTTAACCGAGCGTCTAACCCCTCTGATTGGAGAAAAAAGACGTGCTGGTTTGCTATACATACTGTACCAGGAAGATGATTTCTTTCTATTCGAAACGTGTATTTTAAAAGTTTAAGAAGTAAAAACCTTACAGCGTACACAGATTTCTAAACTGATCAGGATCGTTATCTTTGTCTTATCCATAATAATGTTCACCGCTCTGTCCAGCAAATTAATAATAAACTTTATTTTATATAGCGTTTTAAACGAATAAGTAATTAGATTGCTCATAAACCTAATCGCTTTTTCTACATAAACACAGCGTGATTGCTCTCTGAAAATGCTTTTTCTTTTTATTTAGGCTCAGATTTCAACTATAGATCGTATTATTATAAACTTTCTTGGAAAAATGTCTTTTATGTAAACCATGTTTGCTATTAATTCATTTAGGGCTAGAATATGTTCATTGTCTTCCAATCGAGTCGAGTTGACATTAGAAGCTTGCCACGCCCGGACTGTTACACCACCGCATTAGCATGTTAAAGCGATTTCATTAAGGAGCCTAGCTTTCTTAACTAGTAAGTACTGAACTTCCTTGGCTTTGGAGGGGGAGGTGTCTTTTGCTGGAAATCTCACCCCCTTCTACTTTGAAAATACCTGTGAAACTGGTTTAATTTGTCACAGCCAGCACTCCCGCAGAGAGGGGGGTTGTACTCGTTAATGTCTTAGCCGGAACACATCATTATATCTCATTTTGTATTTCTATAAAAAAATCGTTTGCCCAGCTTAACACTATTGCTGTTGTTTTTATCCTGTAAAGCGCTTTGAGGAGCACAGCTTTCTCACCACTTAGATTACTTTTTGATACGATCCTTACACAAAGCAGAAACTTCTTGTATTTTCCGATGACATACAAGTGGAAAGATTACAGATTTTAATCGTCTTTTTTCTGAACTAGGAAAAATCTGATCATGTTTCTCTATTACAATAATAAAAAACTTTATTTTACATATCACCTTTAAAAGTGGCATCTCAAAGCAATACAGTAGATGTAAACCACAGATTACAAAGTAAATACCCAGACAAATGCAAACGCGTTTTTAATAAAATGCTTTTATTCATTCAGCAGAGAGAGAGCGTAAAACCTGGGCGTAACAGCTGTTCCTTTTTCTGATCACTCGCTCTCTGGATAAACGTCTCACCTGTCCTGTTCTTTGTTTTCCTAATTTGCTGATTATGCCTTCTGCGATCCACTCCTGCCCTCACACCTAAAGAAGACTATTTTAAATTTCTTTGCGCGGTCCATTGTGCAATTAACCCTTGTATGTGCTGTCCTTAAGGTGATATCACATAAAGGTGATATGTAAATAATGTTTTTATTATTGTTATAGAGAAACATGATCAGATTTTCCCCGGTTCAGAAAAAATATCTAAAGTATACTAGTTTGTCACTAGTATACTTTTAATACAGTCTTTGCTGTGCTCTAGAGGATCCCTGTGATATTTCGAGCTCTGGTTGAATGATAAGTGTCGCAGTTTAAATAAATTTCGTAGTTAGAAATTATGAAACACTCTGTTAAAAGCAAGGGAGTTTTTATGTCCGTTGCAGTAAAAGAAAATGCCTGACAAAGTAGGGTTTGAACAGATTCCAAGTGCATTTTTGCAATTTACGTTGCAACAGACAATGTACAGCGTGTACTATTCTTGTGTTGCGGTACATGAATATAATTATATCGTTATTAATTTCTTTAGATACGCGATTCCATATTATATTCCCTTTTAATCAAATTCTAAAAAGTATGCTTGTTGACTCCGGTATCACGTTAGTTAAAGACTTCGATGCTTAAAATGTTAGGGAGAAATGGAATACTGGTGTGTATGTTTTCTTTAAAGTACCGAGACCAGCCATATACTGTATGTTTAAGTTCCAAAATTAATATCGTTTATGGCCTTCACACACGTTACAGTATGCTCCTATTCTTTTTATGCTCAGCTATTAAGATTTCCCTTCAGTGGTAAAATTCCATATAAATATTCAATACTTAAACGGGCACAGTTAAGACATTAAATATACATATACATACTGTATACAGTACAGTTTGCATACGGTAATATGTTTATGTTCCTAAATCAATCTCTTTTATGAGCATGTGAAAGGCATGGTGAATCGATTCTCAAACATTACTGTACTTTGCACGATTGGAAACAAATGCGTGATTGCGAAATGCTGTGGTGTTACTTTTACAAAGACGGTCAATGAAAAAAATAATGTGGACCAAGGCAATACTTTGAGTTTACAGCTTGTCCAAGGTCATTCATTATTAATACTATTAGTAATATCTTCGTTAAAGACTTTGATGGCGACAGCTCAAACATGAGAGGTTGAGCTTTATTAGCTCCACCTTGTGGAAATTCCGGATACTATTATTTTGCTTGCGGTATTATAGGAGAATTTACGGTAACTAGCGGTATTTTCCGGTAACTCGCGGTAGACTGCGTAAAGCGCACCGGAAAATAATGCGGTATCGCCCGCGCATTTTGAATGGCTGCATCTGTATTCAGCTTTGAACAGCTACTTTATGTAACAGTACAAGAATACAGGCAAAAGGTAAGGAGTGATAATGTCAAGAATAACTATTTTATTTTCTTTCCTGGGACTAGAAACAACCCTACATTAAATCCCACTTATTGGTTTCTACCACATCTCTCTCCCATTTTGTGAATGGTTCAGGCCAGTGTCAGCTGATCTTTTGCTCTGGATCCCCCTCTCCCCCCTCAGGAATCAAAAGAATACCTAAAGGAGGGGGGTTTTCGTGCTCTCTGCCAGGTATCAGTTCAATCACCTGAAACTAGCTGTGCTAGCTACACATGCAGGAGAGAGAAACCAAAACTATTTCGCAAACAAACAGCACTGTTTCGATCACAAGTACCTTCTCGGCCTCTCCCTCTTTTTCTAACACCACTCTTATCTTTCCTTTCATTCACTTCCCTCTCCCTTTCACGCTGAAATAAAAGGGCTGATTTTTTTAGGTTCATGGAATTATTTAACTTTGTCAGAGGTCAGCAGTTAACAACGCAAAATGTATATTAATGCTGTTTTGTGGACAGCATTACTTGATTTTTTCAATACAGCAATCAGGTAATTAACCCCCAAAACTTCACACTGACCTGCCCTCTACCTTTTCCGTATTGGTCACTGCAACAAGCTGCCTGCTTTTGTGAAATTCTGCGTAAAACAGCTTTTGCGAAATTCTGCAGCACATCCATTTAAAGCAGAAGTTTAAACAAGCAGTAGCAAACCATAAAAAGATAGTTATACAGTTATGTATATGAGGTACACTATTCTATATATTCTATCAATGTATTCAATTTGGAGATTAAGGAAGATCAGCTCTGAAATTCAGTGTTATGCAAATACATACAGTATAGATAAAAGAACAACCTTTACATACACTCTTATTTCAACACACTCATAGTTAAACTGATCCAAGTATTTAACAAATATCAGCCAGGCCAGTTTTAGCCACATGATCTTTGCCCTTTTGATGACTACAGGCTTCCACTCAGGGGAATTCCAGCATTGGACACTAATCCCTTTGTCCCTGTGTTTAGATAAGTGCCTGCTCTCAGGATTATCTACAGGTCCTGGCTGAACTTTAAACCACATTAACAGCTCCTTAATGCAGATTCCTGTAAAACACAGCTCACCTCCTGAAATCCACAATACACCCCCTCACACACACACTTCTCCAGCTCAGCTCTCTCCCTTTGGGTGCTAGCAGGAGTGTATTGAAACTGAAAACACTCTTCAACTGACCTTACCCTGAGTATTCCTGTGCCACTTGTTCCAAGGGCATATAATTCTCTGTATTTTTCCTGGGGTTTTGAACTAATTAGCTGTTTGGATGTTTTTTTCAGCAGCAGCATAAGACCTTCCTTCACCATGTCAACCTGTATCAGAAATTACTTTAAAATCTCAGCACAGGAAAATATTGCATCCCTCACTAGTAACTTTTGTTGCTTCAAAAAAGTTAAAATTTATGGAAGAATAAAAGATTATACTTTTTTATTTAAATGCTTTCTCATGCTCCTCTGAAAGAAGCAGGGGTTTATTTCTTTAAAAAAGGAAACTAAAGGATTAATTCTTTAGCTAACATTACAAACAAAATGTTTAAACTTCAATCCATCCATTTCCTAACTGCTTCATTCAGTACAGGGCCACAGGGGAGACAGAGCATATCCTGGCAAGCATGTTTAAACTTAATTCATAAAATAATACTAATAGTGTATATAGAAGTTTTTACAAGATTTCCAAAGTGTAGCACAAAAAAAATTAACAAACATATTAAAAAAAAAAATAAACAAAAAATATCTATTCTAAATTAAGCATTATGATAGAAAAGCATGGGCAAACAAAATCATAAAATCAACCTAACATAAATACACAACATGGACACTGTAAATCCCTTTTAGAAAAACAATATTCTAAGTTGAAATAGTAATGTATTGTGCAACATTTGATGCTAAGACCTTAAATGAAATATTGTTAAACTCTAGTTCTCCATGGTCACAGGATCTTGGGGGCTTTCCTCAACTTTCAGTTACTTAATTGATTTAATTATTTGCTGAGCTACACAAATCAGACCATAATGTCCGGGTCTTAAGCACTTAAAGATTTATGGGACCTATGAGAGCTTTGTCCCTCACAAAGTCTACTTTTGTGAACCTGATTAAGAGTGATGCCTCTACACACCTGTGATGTCAGCGTGTGCCTGTATGAAGAGAGGGTTCTTACTGAGTCCACCACACAGGAACAGCGTGTTGATGTCATACCCTGCCCCTTGCATAGTTTCCAGGATGTGTCTTGTTCCCAGCTACAGGTGAGAAGATGTACTGTAATCACATATACTGTATATATATAAGATTTAAGACAAAACCCTGCAAATAAACACACACAAATATTTGTAAAGTAAGTTTTCTTCACAAATATTGAAGAAGTCTTCTTTCAGAAAAGTAATTTAAAATTAAAATATTTTTATTAGTTCACAGTTGTAGCACCTCATTGCAGGTGACCAAAATCTGTATACACATTAAAGTAAGCAATCTACAGCACATACTAGTTTAGCACTCCAACTGCAGAGCTAAAACAGCTCCATTGCAAGAAACTATGTTAATTGCTAAGTTCCATTTTGTCTTGAAAATAAAATTTGACATTAAAAGCTTATAAATACAGTTGCTGATCTCCTGAGCATACCGCAGAATCAGGACTGTCACAGAATGCTACATGATCTGAGGCTGAGATCTGAAAGCCAGTACCCACACATAAAAAAATCAAGGAGGTCAAGTGACCTCTGGTAGACAGCTACTGTAGGTATTTATTATTATGAAAGAAAATGATCAATAAGGACATTTCAAAAAGGACATGATTTCAGGACATGAGGAGTTGTGGATGTTGTACTCACTGCGATGGACTGCACTGTGGCCAGATACAGAAGAGCTAAGTCATCAAGATTTTGAGAGAGAGAAAGGCCAACAACCTACACAGAAGAACACAGTCACACACTGAGATTCATTACCACGGTGTTTCCAAACTAGTCCTCAGGACCCGTTAAAGGCCAAAGACGATGTTGATGGTGATGATAATAATAAGAACAATAACAATTCACTGAAGTTGCATAGTGTTTTCAGTGGATTCAATTTATTTACCACTGTGCAACAGCCATTATGTGTCAAGAGTCCCACTATGCGGCAGATCAGGTGAAGGATTAAAGTAATTTAAGACACTGAATTAAAGGGAAATTTAGGCAGAACAGACTGTGCAAACCCAAGGTGGAATTTAGGTCATCAGAATTAACACCCTATCTCTTATGAACAGTGCCAGGTCCTTTAATGTAACTATCTTTTAAGGTTTAATCCAAAGGATAGCACCTCCTACAACAGTGTCCCCATTCACCACATGGTGGCATTGGTTTGGAAATCATGTCTCAGAAGAAAAAGTGCCACTTATGCAACATCACATTCAGGATCAACCTGGTTTTTCTGTAGACATTTCCTAACCCAGTACTGACCAGGCTTTACTACTGAGATCTGAAGAGATCAGGCTACAAGGTGGTAGGACTGCTTTAAATGGCATCTACTGTACAGTACATAAGTCTCTCTCCTGAAGCAGGAGAAGTAATACATATTAACACAGATAAAGAATATTTATGAAAATTTGGAAACAATGCAAATAACACCTTTAGATCAAGACAAGAATTGGAAAACAACTACTTCAGCAGTCAAGATGAAAGGAAATGTTTGTAATTGCAAAATTCTTAAATCTGTTGCTATTCATGGTATTAAATATGCATTTACAACTGAAAACACTCCTAATCTGTTTTGACCCCGTGGTTAGGAAAATTTAAGTAAACATTTTTATAAAGACCATTTTCCAGCAACAGTAACACAACAGCTACTCTACTGAAAAATGTTTAAATGATAAATATTATACAGACTAGCAGGGGCAGCATCCTTAAGAACACACCCTACAAGTAGAAAGATGTTGAAAATTTAAAAGTGAAAAAAAAGAGCAGGGAGGACACACACACAAAATTAAAACCAGAACCAGGAAACTTCTGGGCGATGCAATACCAGTTATATTACTGTGGCAAGAACTTGGGGTTGGGCACCACTAGTGATCTAATTACATGCATTTGGTACTGAGCCAGCAGTAGTCCAATTTACTGTATAGTAGAGTAAGTCCTACAAGGACTCTGTTCCTACTTGATAAGTTGCCTATTTTGTATTTGGAAATGTAAAGATTTCCTTTTCATTGTGCTGGATGCGAGTACACTTTCCTACCCTTGCTCTGGTTTCTATTTAAAAAAAGGTTTGATAAGGAATACAGACATGGATCAGCACCAATTACAATAGGAGAACCAGATGGTGTTGTTGCTTTAGTTCTCATTCCTCCATTCTTTCACAGACTAAACAGGCTCTTTTCCAGACCACAAAAACTATTCAGTATACAAATAATGCAGAATGGTATAAATGTTTTACATTGTGCATATCGAAGGTAATGTAATTTGCCTTGATTAATGACTATGGGACTCCTCATTAAAAACACATTATTTCAGAGTTAAACACAATTTAAAGCATGTCTCTGTCAGTGTTGCAGATGATTTCTGTGATCCCTGTAATCAAAGAGAGGATGAAAGTGATACCCCATTCCTATTTCACAGAGGCTATGAAGTTTACTTATGCCTCCAGGACAACAGACTGATCTGCACACCTGACTATGTTAGTCACTGCAAATGGTGAAGTTACGACTGTTACCATTCCTCTGTTGAAAGGAAATATATTAATACAAAATGTTAAACATGTAACTATTAATAAGTTTATACCAATAAAGGGAGCTTGACACACAGAGGGAAGTAATACATTTTTAGGGGAATCCATCATGAATCATCAAGATAGGATGCATGATAATAAAACTTTGAACATAAGAATAAAAAGAATCAAAAAATGAATTCTTGTGGTGTGATTATTTGGCAGAACTTTTAAAAGTGTCTTTTCTACTTCTAGACAAAATAGGTGCACATTTTGCATTACATACTGGAAATTCAAGGGACTGTATTTCACCCGTGTAGTCAGAAAAGGCCTTCAGAATTTTAAGCGCCATTAAGGAAAATTAAATTTAATGTCTGTGAGATGACAATGTAAATTAGTGTACTTAAAAATAATAAAAGGTCATTTGCAATTAAGAAGATATGAGAGGCAATAGCCAACAATGTAGAAGCCATAAGCCAGCCAAATGAATGAAATACTTTTGCATAAGTCTGTAAAAGCTATTTGTAACATACATGAGCAACAGGTGTTTCAAATTACAACCTCGAAGCTCATTAACTTGATCAGGAAAAATTGCATGTATAGGAAAATGTGGATTCACTGAAAAGGATTCTTTATCTTGAAAAAAAGGCTTTGTAAATCAGGAACTTTAGAGATGTAGCATTAGGGACTAATATGAAAGGGTATAAAGAGAAATTTAAAGCAGACCCACTTACTGTAAATGACAGAAAAAGGAAAAGTGGAAGCACAACAGGAGAATGAGAGAAAAAGGCAGTGAGAAGAAAGACAATGAAAAAGACACTATTCTTAACATCATTCATCCATCATGCAGCACTGAGGTTCTCTGTCAACAACTTTCAAACATACATTACATGCATTAAATAAACACCTTGTGCATATTATCAAAAATTCGTAGACTGTACAGCATGTAGGAACCTTTTACACGTGTACTGAGAGAGGAAAGAAAAACTATACTACAGCACTGCTTGAAAGTATGTTAATC
Source organism: Atractosteus spatula (assembly GCF_055471065.1). Classification (NCBI taxonomy): domain Eukaryota; kingdom Metazoa; phylum Chordata; class Actinopteri; order Semionotiformes; family Lepisosteidae; genus Atractosteus; species Atractosteus spatula. The sequence goes on along the minus strand of NC_142716.1, from coordinate 20,923,653 downwards.
CTTCATCTTTCACGTGTCTAAGACAAATTATCTTTATAATATATAAATATAACAGAATATTTAATATTTTACAATATTTAATGAAGATAACCCAAATAATGGACACAGGTACAAACATATATATATTATTTATTAAATAAATCATGTTTATTTAACAAAAACTCAAGGACACTGTGTGCAACAGCAAGTGAACCTTTTAATTCAATAAGTGGTGGCAAATCCTTTAACAGCTATGACAGTAACCAAACATTTCTGATAGTTAGTATTCAGTCTCTCACATCTGCTTTGAGGAAGTTTTGTCCATTCTTCCTTATAAAAACTGCTTCAACTGCTCCAGATTTGATAGCTTTCTTGCATGAACAGCCAACTTCAGGTCTTTCCACAACATTTCTATTGTTGAGACCTGGATTTTAAATTGACCATTCCAAACACAAAATTTCTTCCTCTTAGTCCATTCTCTGGCAGATTTGCTGGAATGTTAATGGTCATTGTCATGCAGGTGGACCCTTTTTCTGGCTCAGCTTCAACTCACAGACAGAGGGCCTGACATTCTCTTCCAGAATATTTTGATATGAGATGAAATCATAGTTCCATCAATGATGGCAAGTTGTCCAGGTCCATGGGCAGAAAAGCAGCCCCAAACCATTATACTCCTTTCATCATGCTTGACTGTGGGGATAAGGTTATTTTAGTGGTAGGATTTACACCAAACAGAGCATTTTTTGTTATGGCCAAAAAGATCCTTTTAGGTTCATTGGTCCAGAAACATTCTTTCAAAAATCTACAGGATCATCCAGATGGTCTTTTGCAAACTTAAGACAAGTACTGATGGGAGGTTTCCCTCCCATGAACGCCATTGCTATTAAGCTTGTGTTGTATTGGTGAGGTATGAACATGGACATCAGCTGCAGCAAGAGAGGTACAGTATGGAGATCCTTAGGTGTAGTCCTAGGGTTCTTTTGGAAATCTTGGATGAGTTTTCTTGTTGCTTTGTAGGACAATTTTGTAGGACATCCACATCTAGGTAAAGTGGCTATTTCTCCATTTGAAGACTATCTGTCTTACAGTAGACTGACAAATTCCAAAAGATTTTGCAATGGTTTTATAATATTCTACAGACTGATGAGAACTTACAACACTCTTTCCGTGGTTGTCTGAGGTCTTTGTAGATTGTGGCACGGTGCATTACACTTAATTGTTTGTGTAAGACGAAGCTGACTAGATTTCTTACCTTTATATAGTAGACGGCCTCCTAAACCTCGATTGGCTCTTTGATTGGTTAACTTGGTACCCAATTATTTTAGCACCTGGTTATACTGACCTAGTTGACCAATCTAATGAACCATGTGGTTCACTTACTTTTGCACATGCGCTTATAAAAGTAAGGACTAATTTTCAATAAACAAGGATTTCATAATGAAAATGTAACATTTGTAGAACTAAGTAGGGATTCACAAACTTTCAAGCAGCACTGTACAGGTCTCTGTAGTACACTCACCGACCAAAATACTGGGAACCCCAGCTGTATAATATTTGACCTCTGTGAGAAGGAAGAACAGCCAAAGACCATCATACACTGCAGCTCGAGAGGGGTAGCCTTTGACTGAGGATATGATAAGGGCAATAAACTGCAAGTTTCACCAGTTTCCAGGAGGTCAGAGATCTGGCGATTGTTCAGGCCAGGTAGAGAGATGGAGGACTGTCTCATGCTCCTCAAGTAAACCATGGATTTGCTGCAACTGAAAGTGTCTACTCATTTGATGTGGGGGCATTACAGTGATTTTGGTGAAGGAGTATAGTTTTGTATTGTAAATCCTACCACAGTGCTGATCCAGTTGATCAAGGGCATTCCCAGCATCCCCAGATCATGACAAGACATGTTTTATTTTAAGTCAAGTTATTATAATGTTTCCATATATAAACTAAGGTTAAATTTACAATCCCAAAATGCCAAATATCTGTAAGAGTTAAAACAGCAAGTCAACCACCATAACATGTCTTAAATATCCCATTCAGTGAATTGTATGCTCACACATCTAAAAGCGCCTTCATTTCAGACTGCTTTGAAGGTAGCTCACATGTCAAGACATTTGAGAATCACTAAATTCAAGACAGTGTACAACAGGGTACAACTATCTAAACTAGTTAAGGGCAGGGTTTTTAATCACACAGATCTCTAAACATTTTTATGAATAAATAACTAATTAATTAAATAAAAGCTAGTTGTGTCAAATTCCTGAAATGGAGTTGATCATATTGTCATACTTTATATACAGAAAAACTGTTTCTTTTTACCATTCCTTTCAGAGTGGGATCTGCCAACGGAGACCGGTTGCCATGGAAATCTGGCCAGATGTGCAGGTGAGCAGTGAGCACGTCCAGGGGTGTGTCAACACTCATCGTGTGCAGGTGACTATTTAGGTAAGTATAGATATTCACCCCACTACATAGTGCAAAAAGAAGAGAAAAGAGATATGATAGTTTAACAAAAAAAGAGTACTCAAATACAGTGAACTTATAGAGTACAAAATAAATTGTAACTCACGTACCTTAAATGTAATATTTATACCAACAAATTAGTGGCATCATTAATGTGCAGTTAAAACAAAGGGATTAAACATCTAATTATAAAAGTTAAAAGAAACTTTTACTGTCTGCAGTGCACTGTCTATATTTAAAACATAATAACCATGTGGACTTTAATAACTGCTTTTGTATAAGGTTGGGTAGCGAGAGTAGCAACTTAAAAGAGGACAGTTAACAAAATAAATGAAGAAGGTTGCCGGTTCAAATCCCGCAGCTGGCAGAGGAATCCTACTTCGTTGGGCTCCTGAGCAAGGCCCTTAACCCCAACTGCTCCAGGGGCGCTGTACAATGGCTGACCCTTGCTCTGACCCCAGGCTCTCTCCCTGTCTGTGTATCTATGTGTCTCATGGAGAGCAAGCTGGGGTATGCGAAAAGATTAATTCCTAATGCAAGAAATTGTATAGGGCTAATAAAGTGATGTTATGTTATGTTAAGTATCATTACCTGATAATACCTTTTAATTCATCCTTCATGTGTGCGGTTGTTAATAAACACTTGGAAGATAGCTGTTTCTAAAGAACTGGTTTCAAAGGAAAGAACATAATATCTAACTTTAAAATGGAACTTTATTTCCTACCTAATGGTAAAATAGTGTAGCGCCTTACCACTGTGAAAACCCAGACTGAAAGGAACTTTACCCGAATCAGATAACTGTGTTTAAGTCTCACTAATTCATAACTTTTCTTGTTATCCTGTTTGAAGCTGGATTTGCTGATGCAGTCAATGAATTAGTCTGGGTACTGTAATTCAGAGCTAGACGATCTCACAAGGGTCACCTTTGTCTGTTTTATTATGATTGCTGGGGAATAGCAAGGCAATCTTGTAAAAATATCAAGCCATTCTCCTGCATTTCCCATCACCCCTTAATTTCAGGGCTTGATACACAAAAAAGTGATAGAGAGCAGAACAGTGGGGTGTGCAGGAGGAGGGGGAGTGGGTTGCCATGGACAGTATTTAGGTTTTGGCTTGAATTCATAACCAAAGCCAGGCTACGTGGTCCATAAAGACAGAGGGCACTAATTAAAACAACATGGGCTTCCTGGATTCCTGCTTCAGACTGGGTCACGTGCAAAGCCCTGTGCCGGCTCACAGTTCACTTTGGGAAAGCAAAACACATGTTTTACTTTATTAGTTGTTTATTTATAAAGGCAATAGAGGAGGAAGATTTAAGGGAATAATCAATTACTTCCATCATAAAAATGAAGTCTGGTAAACAAGTGCTTTAACAAATATTCCTCAGAAAAGGATTTGTTGATGATCTCCTGAAGTTAAAAAACATGCTAGTTTCTCCAACTTACCAGTCTTTTAGCTGCTGAGAAACAACTTCATACAACTTCATACACCATTTCTTTTGACATTCTTTAAAAAAAAAACTACTATTCCATCAATGAGCATTTATGTTTTGTAAAATTTAAAAAATATTTAAAAAGAAATATGTCTAGGTGCAATTAATACTTTTTAAAAAAACAAAATTCTACACAGCAGTCATTTCAGCACATTACATTTTTTTTCCTTGAAAACCCTTAAACTGCCCAGAGAAGGTTTGGTTTTTAAATTGCTGTACCAGATTCCAGCTGCAAACTTAGATGTCTATAAAGCACAAGTGTGGATGACACCAAGGATGTCTGCTGCTTGTGGGCCTGCTGAAGCTCTAGGCACTGCTGGTCTGCAGGGCATGCTTGTATCAATTAATTAACCTATATATCCATTTCATTTTCCTGGTGAGGTTCACCTCAATGGGCCATGGTATAAAAATGCATAATGTAAGTGAAGTACAAGGGCTGTGCACTGCATACAGAAGGTTCTCTGTTTCAAACAACACATTATGGAAATGATTTAAAGGTCCTCAACACCTTCAAATGCAGTTTATGGTCTTGTGGTCTGTAGTTAGAAGTAAAAACAGGTCTGAGAAAAAAACGTAAGAAAACTAGAATCGCAGTAGTTTCAGTCAAAGAATTACAATCCAACATAATTTTTAGTTGCTGCTAGAAAAGGTAAATTCTGTTATATTATATGACTTTACTCAAAACAGTTTTCTTAATATCCAAGATCCTAGAAGTGCATTCTATAAGAGTGTAAAAAGACAAATATAGAGGCTCCTGTGCTATCCATGTGCCATTCTGCTGTTCATGTGCTTAATGCAATAGAAATGCAAGAGAAAAACAGTTTTTACCAGCTGTGAAGAACAATCAAGTGTGAAACTGTAGACTTAATAAAAAGGTACCATACCAGGTTTGTCAGAAACTGGCTGACTAATGAAGTTCGTCTTTACCTGAACCACAGTCAAGCCCTCAGGTTTTACAAGCCTTCATTATTGAAAAGTCCAGCTTGCCATAATAATTCACCGGCTCTTAATGTCTCCCCTGTCAGGCTCTAATGAGGTCCCTGGGGACACTCACATGTGCTTACAGCTTTAACCCCTGACTTCTCAGCAGATGTTTGTTTTGTTTAGAATCTCAGCCAGGCCACCAAAAGGTATGTTTTTTCAAGAATGCTCTCAGCATGCCAATGTGTCATTCTTGGTGCGTTGTGAACATGTTAGTGCTGACACTACATCATGTTCAGTAAATCAAGCTGGGAGCTGATTGTTTGGTGTTTTTCTTTAGCGTGTTACTTGTTAAAACATTCACTCGACTGCCACCCAACATCTCAAATTACAATAATTACCACATGACACAACATGATAGAGAACGCTAAATATTGGCTCCAATTAACAACATATGTACTTTATATGAAGCCATAATGTCGTAAGTTTGCTCAAAAGAAAGGAATTTATTGCAAAAAGTAGTGTCTGCTTGTTAATAAATGATTTAACTACACAATTCAGAGATCTATCCAACCACTTTACATAACAGAAATAATGAAACAAGGAGCTATAGAAAATTAAAATGAACGTCACCACTGAAGATCTTTTATGTTCCTTAAAGATAAGTTATTAAACTAGAGATGCCATATGTGGTGCTATCAGCACCATGCACAGTTTACTTTAACCAAACAGTCCCTGAGTGGTAACTAAGATGTGGAGCTGACAGGGAAGAACATACAAACCTTTCTTTAGCTTTTTCCTTTAGCTCAGGGAAGGCAGCATGCCCTTTAATCATATGGTCCATCTACAACACAATATAAACCATTAAGTGAAGCTGGAAAACAATCAAGGAAAAAAGTGTGACCAAAGTCTTTCTGTTTCAGCTGTGCTTTAGCTAATTTCTCTTTACTGTTGGAAAGTTGAAACCCATCACACTGCAGTGAAAGGTTGCTCCTGAACCGTGAAATTCAGATCATCCATTGGATTTCAGCGGGAACTAGGTGCTACAGATCTGCTCACAGTAATGGTCAGTCAATGTTAAAATGAATTCCAAAGCTTTTCGCACACATCTGGCACCATCAAAAGAGAACAAGAATACCCACATTAACATGCAAAAATAAACCAGCATAGTGTATATTCATCCAACTAACCATCCATATATTTTCAAACTGCTTTATCCAATTCAGGGTCACAGGAGATTCGGGGTCTGTGTGCATCTCGGAACCTTGTGCATCTTGGCAAGCAACATGCGCAAGGCAAGATACAACCTGGACTGGATGCCAGTCCATAGCAGGGCACACATAGACACAGACATAGGCACATTTTCAACTAAGGCCAGTTTTCCAAGAAGTAAATTAATCTACCAGTATGTTATTGGACTGTGGGAAGAAACCAGAGCATCCAGAGGAAACCTCAGGTTATAACTAGGGGAACATCCAAACTCCACACACATATTACCCCAGGTCCAGAATTGAACTGGGGGCCATAGTGCTAAGAGGCAGCAATGATAACCAATGTGCCACCATGCTGTGCTTACTGTATCCTAATTGAGTAAAAATATCTAAATAATTAAATGAACTAAAATGATTAAGAAAGAAATTACAAACACAGTATATCAGGACTAATTTGATGGTCCATTACAGTTCCAGTTCATGGATATTCTAGGAAGAACCTATTCCAACTCACCAGTTTACCTGTGGCACTTTGTCCTGCTTCATTCAACCAAAATGCTGGAACCATTGCAGAGTAATATGGACCCCACACACCTGGTACAAAGACGGGCTGCTTGCTGATCTGAAAATAAAATGACATCATAAGCTATAGAAAAAAGAAAAATGCAATATTAACTAAAATAAAAATAACTGATTTCATACTGTGTACTAAAACATTTTTCAGACTTCATATATACAATATCTTTTTATCTGTAAAGTACTCTTATGTCAACTTTCTTAAAGTTGTTTTTTGTAAGTATAATGTATAGGTTCTCAAATAACCCTAAGAGATACATACCAAATGCATATCATCAAACATCACACATCACATTTGGAGTAAAAAATGTTAGAATTATCATAATTATTTTTTAAATAATCTCCAACATTATTGTATTGAAATTACAATGATTTGTCTAATAGTATAATTAATATGGCTGGAGAGTACCCTGACCTAAATGAGTACATATTTTACAGTTACCATAAAATAAATATTTTTCATTGGTTTGGTAGCTTTTTTGCATAAGATCTACATGGCATTTTATGTGTTCAATACAGCAGCTTCTTATATTAAGTGAATGACAGCTATGTTGGGCTAACTTCAACACTCATTGCAGATCTTGCTTAAGACACTAAATCTAAACATTCATTTTAGACTGGCAGTGTTCTATTAAAAGATGTTCGAAGTGCTTAACTGAACTGCAACATCAGCAGTAGAGAGATTTTCCTCTCTGTGTGCCACAAAGATGGAGCCTCTATTATTTGCCATCTAAGTGACACAGATTCAAAACCCTCACTTCTGCTCTTCTAGTCTTCAAAACTAATTTACAATCTGCATAAGAATGTCTGACAATCTTAGGCCATAACAATATTACAAAACTCCTTAATACTCTAGTCAAACCTGCTTCTACACAAAGAACCAACAGAATAATCCACTGACAGTAAATTATTCTTTTTGTTTAACAATTTTGTTTTATTAAACTATCACAAAAAAACTCCAACAATTCCAGCAACAATCTGTGGTGACTAGTCAACAGATTTCCACAGTAGGTTAATGAAATTTGTGATTGTCGAGCCTTACTGTGTTAGACTGTCGTTATATCTAGACATAAACTGCCCCTATATGAAAAATACAGGATGTAATAAAGGGAAGAGACAACCAAGTGCAGAAAACATTAACTTTCATACTTTTACAGGAGACTTGCTTGTCTTTCTTCCCTTTATTTACCATTTCACCATGGACAACGTTAGACAACCCCCCTGAGCTGCAGTTTGATCTCCTCTGCTTAATGCACAACATTCCGATACTAATGTATTTCTACTTCACCTTTTGTTAAGTTTCCTAATGCAAAAATCTCTTCAGCTGATTTTATACATAAGTGCACACCATGTGAGTTTTTTTTCTTTACGACTTATGCTTCAGCTGCAGAACCAAAAATATATACTGTAAGTATTGTAGGCAGTATTTATAATTGTAGGTTAGTAACTCTGAAGTGCCACTTACAATGCTCTGCTTCCTGGCATTCAGTTCAACAATAAAACTTTCTGTAGCTCTGAACTTTATCTGTCCCTGTACATTAATGCAACTATAACTCCTTCCAAAAAGTATTTTCTATATTGTTGTGTCCTGGCTCTACTGTCTCTGTTGAGTGTTAGCTACAGAAAGAGGAGGTCACTGGTTCATTTCTCTGCTTCGTGTTTCAATAACACACTATTCATACTGACATGTCCCTCTCTGCAGACATCTCCATACAGATGCGACCAGGGTAGGCTGAACCTATGGATAATGCACCAGCTTCACACCTCAGGGTCAAACCACTACAAAGCCAAAGCAAACCAAGCTGCAGTGAGGTACCCTGCTCTTACTGGAAAAGCTGTGGGTTTATTTGTTTAAAGGAATTTACACAGGCAACTCTCTGAAGACGGTCTACATTGATTTCACTACAGGACCTCTCGACATGGGGAAGAAATTTGCTGGGTCAGAAGGGTCAGCCTGCTGCACTCTTCACCAGGTTCACCTCACTGGAAGGGTCAGTTAAAAATAACATCTCACCTGACACAGGGCAGAAAAAATAGACACTTTCAGTAACTGCCCTGAAGGATTTTCACCTCTTCTATTAAGGTGTCATTTGTACGAAACCTTCAAATGTAAACTTAAAACATTTACACAATGAATCTGGTTTAATCAAGTAGCATCGTTAGTTATTATATCATGCATTGTTTTCTCTTGATAATTTCAAAAAAAGAAAGTTGCTGTTGAAGAGAATTTAATACAGTATCAACATTGGTATCAACATTGCCTTTACTGTACATGTGAATTAATTTTCAAACAAATAATAATGAAATAAAAATAAAACTATCAGAAAAAGCAGTGGGTCAGAAAGGCATAATTTCTGAGCACTTTGTGTCTTAACTAATGTACAGAATAAGGAAACTTTTTTTCTAATATTTCTCTACCATTTTTATCAGATTAAAATCTTACAGTAAACAGACATATTTTGCTTGTGTCACTACATTAACAGAATTATATTTCTGTTTCCTTCTGGGAAGAAAAGCATTACAATTGTTAAAAAGTGTTTACACACAAAATACAGTGTGTAACATCCTATCTTCAACCTGAGTTCCTCTCAACAGGGACAAATGCTGCAAAGCTGTCACATAGCCAGGAAAAAAATCATAAGAAAATGTTGTTGTGAAAATGTGACTGGCTTCAGCATAATTTGCAAAATGTCTTTCTTTGCAAAGAGGTCTGCGCTATACTTGTAAATGATATTGGTATTTACTAAGAAGAGTAATAGTGCAAAGTATCGAAAAATACTTCCAGCATAGAACAACCAGGAAGTCTTTTGATAGAAAAGTTTTTGGAATTTCTGGCCCAGGTCTAAATTTAAAGCTCATTTGTGGTTACACGAGGATCTACAGTAGAGCAATTAAAAGCTGAGGCATTTGTGTTTTCCCACAGCCACACTTCTACAAATCAACGCTAAGACTTGGCACAGAGACCTGTCATCTGCTTGGCCTTCCACAGGCCCAGAGCACAGATGCCTTGGGAAACCTGTGGCACACAAGAGCTTCCAGGGTCACAACAGGCCTGCAGGGCTTATTTATGTTCCTCTTTAAAATGTTCCACCAGCCAGCCAGACTGAATTCCATTTGCCTCGGTGCAGGAGCTTTAGCAAGCAGACACTGGTTTTAACCCTTCCTGCTACCACACACACAAAGATAGATAGATACTTTATTGATCCCGTGAGGGAAATTGCAGTGCAACAGCAGCTTAACACACACAACACAGCCACAGTGTAACGAATTATATAATAATAGTACAATACATACAATACAAGAGTTACTCACAGTCCGGACGCACAAGAACAAACTAGAACAGAACAGTACACAGAAAATCGTATCACACTCATATCACACATATGAGTATAAATATAGATGTAACTATAGATATAAATATAATGTATTGCACAGGTCCCTGGCATATATTGCACAAAAAGTGGTTGTAAACGGGAAAAAGAAAAAGAAAAAGAAAGAGAACAGATGTAGCAGTAGATGTGTAGATGCGTTTAGTCCAGAAACAGGTCACTGTCGATGTTGCCTCTGCCAAGACGCAAGGTGGATGCGTTGTACAGTCTTATGGCAGACGGCAAGAATGACCTCCTGTAGCGCTCCCTGTCGCACCGTGGATGAATCAGTCTATTGCTGAACGTGCTCTTCATTCCTGCAAGCCTGTCATAGAGGGGATGGGAGAAGTTGTCCATGATGGCCTCTAGTTTGGACATCATTCTCCTCTCAGCCACTACCTCCAAGGAGTCCAGGTCAAACCCAATGACAGAGCTTGCTCTCCTGATGAGCTTGTTCAGCCTTTTGGAATCTACTGCTCTAATCCCAGAGCCCCAGCACACCACTGCGTAGAAAATGGCACTCGCTACCACCGACTGATAGAACATGTGTAGCATCTTACTACACACATTGAAGGACCTGAGCCTCCTCAAGAAGTAGAGTCGGCTCTGTCCCTTCTTATAGATGGCCTCGATGTTCTTAGACCATTCCAGTCTATCGTCGATGTGCACTCCCAGGTACTTGTACGAGTCCACCATCTCCACGCCACTCCCATGGATGTAGACAGGAGTAGGTTTGACCTTTTTCCTCCTGAAATCTACTACCAGTTCCTTTGTCTTTGTAACATTCAGTTCCAAGTGGTTCACCCCACACCACTCCACAAAGCTGCTGACCAGTCCTCTGTACTCCTCCTCCTGCTCACCCTTGATACATCCCATAATTGCAGAGTCATCTGAGAACTTCTGCAGGTGGCATGACTTTGAGTTGTACTTAAAGTCCGAAGTATAGAGGGTGAAGAGGAATGGAGAAAGAACTGTCCCTTGAGGTGCCCCTGTGTTACTCACTACCTGTTCAGACACACAGTTCTGAAGTCTCACAGACTGTGGTCTGCCTGTCAGGTAGTCAGTGATCCACGAGACTACAAAGCACTCTTACATTTTTTTTTTCTTCAGAGTTATCTCTCTCCTGATTGATGATTATATTTATGCACAGTGACTACATAGATTAGTCATTTTTTTAAAACATTACAGGTAACAATTTAAAAGGCTTTTATCTGCCTATCTGCCATTTGTCTGCTGTTATTTTACTACCTTCTACAAGTCAAATAATGCCTTACAACAGCAGTTAAATCCTAAATGGCCTGAAAGGACCTAAACCCATATATGTCTTAACATTCAAAAAGTAAGAGGTCATTCTGAAATATTCCACCTCCAAGGGCCACTATATTACAGGTAAATGTGCTGTTTTTTCAGGTCACTAAGCATTACTGACATCATACTTTAAAATTAAAATTATGTTCTTTTAACTTAAAACATTCTGCAACTTCTCTGAAAAGAACTTTGAAAAGGAACACAGTTGATTTAAGAGGCTTTGACTCCAGGAGAAAAAGAGAAACTGAGAAAGAAACAGAGGAGCTGGCTCATCTGTTCCTGAGGATCAGCGGCAAACATTATGGGGCTAATCAGAGGCCTAAGACGAAAAAAGCCGGAGATGACTCTGCAATCTGTTATTAGTTTAAAAAAGAAAGGGCGGGCGGCTGGGTTAAGCATGGACCAGCTTAGCCAGGAATCAACAGTGTTTGTGAACCCCAGGGCCATGAACCTCGAGTGTGGGCCAATAGGGTGTAACCGAAGCCAATAACAAGCAGATGTTACAGATTGACAGAAACACAAAGATTTGAAAGCTTCTCTGAAGAAAAATAGCTGAAACGCCCTGCATGAGAGATACAGTAATGATGCCCCCACCCTTTTAAAACTAATGAAAAACCGCTGTCCAAATAGTCCATTATTGCCTAGAGACATAAGAAAATATATCCACAGGCTACGCTGACAGGCTGTAGGGCCCGATCAGCATATTAAGTTCCCCCACAATGGAGAGTTCAAGTGCTCAATTACTTGTGTTCTAGTAACATTTAAACTGACAACTGACAATTGCAAGACAATGAAACACTCCACTGCTGGCCTGTTCATAAGCAAAGACACATTTATAGGTTCTCAAAGAATCTACGCAGTTAAAATGCAAAATGAATGGAAAATATTTTTAAATACTTTGCAACACTGCACTTATTTTATAATAAGTGTAATTGAAAATAAAACCCAACTTCACCCCACCTTAACAAGGCATTCACACATTTCTAGTTCAGTCTTAAGCACTTGCCAGTTAGTGTCTTAAGTGCTTAGAAATAATAAAACAAGCTGAGGGACAAATTTACTCTCTATACTGATAAGCTCCCAGCAGGGATTTATTGAAGTGTTTTATATGACTAGGGAATTCTCTAGTTTTGCTCACACTTACTTTCTGTCGTTACACAAGGATCAGCCCAATTAATATGCACTTCACACAATGCAAAGAGTTAATGTATTGCAAAATTTCAAAGAAATTTCAATTTCTTTCTTTTCATCACTCCTTGAAGTTGTAGTCTTCAATTTACTGTCTCCTGAATTATTTATTAAAAGCTTTCTGGTGTTTTTGTATGCCCTTATTCATACATAGTTTTTCTCAGTATGACATCATCAAATGCGCTCACTCCTTAACACCCAGAACATTTAGCTTTGCACGACTTGAATACAAAGCTATAAAACAGAATCCCTGAACATTTTAACTTTTCTCCTATGAAAAAAAATAAAGCCACATATTCGAAGCTATAACGATGTGCAGAAATTATCACTATATATATATACTAGACTTAAGAAAATCTTGTGTAACTTTGATGTCTGAAAAATATCCATGTATTATTTGTTCAAAAGCAGCAAAAAATGGTGATATCTTACTATCTAAAAATGCTAATCAAACATTTTATCAAACAGTCTTCTTCAGTTTTACTTCACTTGGTTGGAGAAGTTATTATTGCTTGGAAAGGTTTCCAGCTGGCAGCAAATGACAAAAAACTTTTCAAAGTCTGAAACACTGCCCACAAATTAAGCTTCTCATGGCTCCATAAAACACAGGCCCAGAACTGGCTTATGATGAGTACTCCTTAATGTTACTGAAACAGTATGCAGCTGTTGTTAAAGGCACAGAGACCCTTTGTTGCTGACGTTTTAAAAGAGGGAATAGCGCAGAAGGCGTGTAGGGGAGTCAGCTTCAGTCTGTGTCCAACTGGAAACCTGTAGAGTCTACTACAGGTCTCACACAAGACACTGTGATCGATCCCAGGTTATTTGCAGGTAGGCAAACAGCCATTGAAGACAGATATTAAAACATGCAATCAAACCCAACTGTTTCAAGAAGCAGTATGAAACAGTGTTAGTACCGCAATGCAAACTACACTATTTAATGTGGACATAACTGAGCCTAGTTTTTAAAATTTAAAAAACTGCAATTATTTTTTATTATGTGCCTACATAATTTCGGTGTCACGAATAGCATTTTTACATCTTGGCTCAGAGCGACGTCTTTACCCGTTTAAGGAAGAATGAGCAAGTGAAGACAGACTCCTTTGTCCCCATCCACCAATTGAACTAATCATCTTTTTACATGAGCCCTGCAGCAATCTTCAGGAGATTCAGCAGATCCATCTATGGCGTTACTGTGAGCATGCTGGCACCCAGGCCACTGACAGACTCCTAGCATGTCTAAACATCAGAGAAATTAGGAGAATATTCGGTAAACAATAACAAAATTAGCCAAGTGAATTATAAAAGATCATGAAGCTTGAGGAGAAAGTAACCGTTAATGACCCACAGAACATTTAAAAGTAATGTTCTCAGTCTTTGGGTAGAGTAAGTGCTTCTATATAATACTTTAAGGTACTGTAAATGTAAATTTCGGGATAAAAGCTGAGTGACACAAGACATTTAACTTCAATGTATCCAGCCTTTTTTCTCAAACATATGCCAAGATTTACAGATAAGACAGACAATGCATCCCTTTCACTTTGAAAGACTTAACTGTTCCAGATAGTGCTACATTGTTGTTTTCATTGGTTTAGAAGTTGTCATGTCCTGTAAAGAACTTTCATTTATCTTTATTAGGTTGGAGCAGGAAATACTATCTACTACAGTATGTCAGTTTAATTACATTGTCTATTTTTGAATTCTATATACATTTTTATTTTGTTGGAGGAAAAAATTCAATTAATTGCCTGGTCGTAATGAAAAATAACTACATTTCTAGAGAGCATTGTTATTTTTTAAGAGAAGGGTTCTAATTTGCCATTTAAGAACAAGCTGGTTCATGTTGACAATTGCTGACTTTTTAGATTCAAATGTGACTTGGATAAAAGTTTATTTATTCTAAAGTTTCTTGGCTTTTGGTAACATGCTACTTGAACACAACCTTTTCCCTCCACATTTCTCCTCAATTATATAGTAGGATAACACAGATGATTTTTTTATCCGAGGAATTCTTTTAAAACTACACCTGAATTTCAATACATATGTCAGTACATACTGTAAATGTATCAAATCAAGAAAGAGCTTATTTATATTAAATAAGCATCCATTGCTAATTCAGCATATATATTTTCATTTAATGGATTGGATTGAAGCAACGGAAAATGTACTCAATTTGTAAAACCCACCCATAGCACCTTGAATCTGACATAAAATGCTTCCCACCAGCAACAAACTTCAATCACAGAGATGAATTTCACTTAATTATGTGAATTTTTCCTTTTTATTTCTATAACTGTCATCTAAATTAACAGACTGATGAAATGATCAGCGTGATTTGATTGTAAGCATCATCCTTGTAATACATCATAGACAACACATGCTAAAAATAAAATGTTATCAGTAGGATTATCTGCACATCCCATATCATCACACCACTGAAAAAACTAAATACACTGAAGAGCAATGAGCAGACAAAAGTCAGCTACAAATTCAAATCCGGAATTATGGAAACTAAGTTAGGGTAAGAGAGAGTCTGATATGAAATATACCTTTTCTTTGTATGTTGCCAAGTTTCGAGATTTCCAGGCTGGGTGTTCATTCTTGATTAATCATTTTATGATTTCATGAATACTATCCATTAGGCTAAATGATTATCTCTATGCTTATCTCTAATTATGAACAAATGACACTGTAAAGAACAAAACAAAGCAATAAAAGTTTCTTTTTTAGTCAGAAGCAGGATAGCTTGTCCTTCTAAAGCATCTCAAACGATAACAGCAGTCCAATCAATGAATAAACTATACCAGGCAAGAAAGCTAAATATAGGTGCCTCTGTGTGTCAACAATGTGAGTACACAATGATATATTGGATCTGACTTTGTAAGAGAATATTGTCACAGAAGACTCTGTTTCAACCTTCTCATCACTATCTAGGAAAAGAGCACTTATTTCCTTGCAAGACTTCTGGCAAACAAAGTTGTTAAGTAGAAAAACCACTAGTGGATCTACAAAATCACACATAAGGAAACATATATACAAAACTGAAAGTGAGGAGTACATACATTTTAGCACCTGCTTTCATTTTTTCCCAGTAAAATCGGAATGGCCAAGAATAATCCTCAAGAGAATGCACAGGGTACATAATAAAGCATGCATTCATTATTTTCTGTCCTTTAATAAGCACGTTTTTGTACATAAAAAAACATCAGACATAAAAACTGGCATTTGCATAAGCATTTGCACATAGTCATTCAACTCCGGTGCTTGATTTATCAAAAGTGGGATTAGTTTGCCTGTAATGAACATCTCCTGTTGATGCATTAAGAAGCAAATTGCTCCAAGAGAGCCAGCAAAAGTCAGCATCTCCTTAAGAAATTACACATCCCGAGGTTCTCACAAGAGATCAAACAAAACGGTCTCCTGTGTGACTCACAGCACTATCACAAAGTGCATCATGCATGGAAGAGTTTTTAAAGTGCCGACAGACGCTGTCTCTGAGGATCGTCTTTCTCTCATTAGACACATTCCGTTAAACCTTCTATCTTATGCTACTAAAAAAAATAATTTCTTTTTATTCTTTTTCCTTTCCCAACCAGCAGCTGTGTGTGCCAAAACCACAACACAGGATGACCTTCAGCTCTCTTGTGGAAGACATTTATCTGCAGGGATCAACTTTCAAAGGTGTTTGTGCTGGCAGTGGTCCACGGCAGGTACACATGATGAGGATCAAAGAGGGCATCTGGACAACCCTTCAGTGTTGATTAGGTGAACTGAGCCATTAAACGTTTCTGCACTGAGGGCACTGATAGAGAGGCACTTCAGAGAAATACTAACTATAGCCAGGCTTGCCATCTCTCCTCATTTTACTTAAGAGTTCCTGTATTTACTCCATTACTTACAACACTCAATAACAACACGTACATAACTGTAAAAGCAGTTAAAAGCATAATAAGGAACCTGTGTACCAGACAGATGCTATGTTTATATCTGTCATATCACATTTCTGAATTCCTAGGTGTAATGTTCATGCACTTTAAAAGACTCACAAAGTTACCTGATACAAAATGAAATCCTAATATTAAGTTTCCTAGTAGTTTTATATGATATTGTAACTGAGATTTATCATTCCCCATTGTGTATTTAAGCTTTGATTCTTATTTTCTCAGATTACAGGTTTACCTAACCAAATTTTTAAAGAAAAACACATGTAAATGTACAGTAATTATGAAAGCATTCACAATTTATTTACAATATTACAATAATGACAATTATAAGGAAAGTGACTGTATGTGCTGGTGTTATTTATTTAAGAGTGGAGAATGAAGAATAAACATTTTTGTTTCAGGAGCTCTGGACAGGATATGAATTATAACCTACTACTTTTTGTTTTGGTTAAAATGTCTGGAAATTGATCGAAAAGCAATAGGAACTGTAACTTAGAAGAAATTCTTCTTGGATTTATTAGAAGGTTAAGGAGACAAACTTGAATATTTCAGTTAGTAAACATTTAAACAAAAACATTCATCAGTAACTGCCATCTGAAGACTTCTTTTGAAAATGAAAGCTACAGTGTTTATACATATACTGTAAGTTTAATTACGCTTGGGCAGCTCTGATTAACAAGGGTATATTGCTTCCTGTTGGCACCTAGGGTTAAACTTTGGGCCAGGATAAATCAATGAGATAAGCTTAATAAAAGTGTACTGCAATGTCTTGGTTGAAGAACAGTAGCCACTTGTGTGTGCAGATATATACACACAAAGAATTGGTTTACTTCCAAGTTTGAATACACTAGTCTCATTATTGGAAGGCTGTCTTAAAAACTACCCCTGAATTTACTGTAATATCTTTTTCCCTGGAGAGTTACATTCTTATGGTTGTCAGTAATAATTTATCCACTTAATAGGTTAATGAATAAAACTTAATGTGATCATTTGAAGATACCTATAAACTTGGAAGATTTGGGGCTTTCCAAGTCATGATTCTTGTGTAATACTAAACAACACTCTATCATGACATTGTTAACACAGTACAGTAATTTACTACAGAACGTCATTGTACTGCATCAATAAGTCAAAACTGTTTTAAAAAAAAACTGCAAAGCTGATCACACAATTTATAGTTTAACAAACTATAGCTGTTTTTTTACTGGATTATTTGATGTGGATTTCTCTCAACAATTCCCAGGACAGACAAGATAAAAAGGTGTTGTAAATAAAATCCAGCAACAACTGAATGAAGGACTGCCCTTTTTTTTTTTAGTAAAAAAACAAACTGAGGCTTTAATGGCAGTCCACAAAAATGTAGTGCAGGGGGGCAAAATTAATGTGTTGTAATTACTTCTCATATATTATTTAATATAGAAAAAAATATTTTGCTAATGGTTACCAGGATACTAGTTCTTACTCTTGGATGGTCTTGGATGGTCTTCACACATTTTCACATACAGTACATTGTACAAGATTCCTTATTCTTTCCTTTTCTTCATCCCTTTTTAGATGCTGTTAGATGTTTTCATCTAACAGCATAAAAACAGTAGCACAATTATGCAGATGAGGACATTTCATTGGGAAACTCAGGGAAGAGAGTCTATAAGGACAATAACATGAAATGATGGTACACACAATATAGGGGTCTAAAGGGTAAAGTGTCAGGTTGTGAGACAGTCTGGTTGTCATCATGTCACAACACTTACCCCCATGTGACAGGAAGAGGTTCCACAGATCAAGGCTAAGCGAGATGTGATTGGTTGTTTCTCACAAGGCAGGTTATACCCTTTCACATCTGCTCCAATCACACCTGACAGATAAAAAAAATGAACATCTTTAGGGAGTCATGCCCTTTCTTGATAGGACCAATGAAAAACTAAGTCTAAGTAATAAATTTATTTTTTTCTACAAAAAATAAAAAAGACAATGTAAAAGAGATAACAATGTGTACTTACAGTATATCAGTCTAAGTAATCCTTCAGATTCTTCAAATTTATTTTAGCTAATTTATTCCAAAAGAAAAAAAATAAAAAATCAACATGATTTAACGCTGTTAGAGGCACAAATGATTACAACTGTCACGAAAGCAAAAGGAGAAATAAATAAACTGATATACTCAATTTAATTAAAAATTATACACAAAACTTAGAGAAGTTTCATTGGCTGAAGCTGATAGGGATGGTTCAGTTCCATGTTCCAGGGATTTGAAGATAAAATTAAAACAAAAATTCAAGCCAGATATACTGTATATTATTTCTTTCCTCTAAAATTTAGAAATAAAATACAATATGCTAAATTAAGAAGCTAATGCCTCTTTCAAACATTCTAAAATAAAGCAACCTTATGTCTGTTATTTAAACACACTGCAGGAACCCAGATGAAAATAATTACTCCTGTTTATTTATTAGCACTTAAGGGCTGTTGTTGGAGAGGGGAAATGGAAACTAATTTATTCTTTCCTCAAAGACTACAGCTTAATCAAATCCTTGACGGAGGAAAAAAGACCCTTTCCTTTCTGTTACTTAAAATCATGCATGGACGATTTAATGGTTTTTGCTGGAAAAAAACAATGTAATTTCAGAAACAGGTAATTTATTCTTGAACTCATCAAAGCTTTGGTTTCCATATTTATAGCATTTTCAAGCTCTGTCTATGACATGCACAGTTTAAACTTCTGAACAAATTGCATATCGACAGGCCTAAGAGCTTTCAATTAGAACAGCTAACACTAGGCCGGATTAAATAATTACCCATACACTTTAATAAAGTGAGGGCTAGGAAAAGTACTGATCAAGAGATATTACTGTATGCACTACAGGAGACTATTTCAAGGATTGCCACTGAAATGGCTGACCATAATAATATACTGTATATAGCACATACAGGACATGCACATGCATAGTAAATAGTATACAGTATATAGTGGACATGCACATGTGTACAGTAGCTATATAACCCACCCCAAAGCCTAGTTTCCACTGCTTCATTTTGGTAGAAGGGGATCAAGGAGTGCTCAGAAAGATGTACCATGAGATAATTGGATCGTGGTAGGTGGGACCATTTTGTGAAAGCTTTTTAATTGCCAGCAGTCATATCACCCTGCAACTCGCAACTGGTAACCCACTGAAGCTAAGCAGGTGTGAGCCTGGTCAGTACCTGGATGGAAGACCTCCTGGGAAAAACTAAGGTTGCTGCTGGAAGAGGTGTTAGAGTTGCCAGTAGGGGAACACCTGCGGTCTGTGTGGGTCCTAATGCTCAAGACAGGGACACTATACTGTAAAAAGGTGTTGTCCTTCAGATGAGACATGAAACCAAGGTCCTGACTCTCTGTGGTAATTAAAAATCCCAGGGCATTTCTCAAAAGGATAGGGTGTAACCTGGCCAAATTTCCCATTGGCCTTTACCAGTCATGGCCTAATAATCCCCATCTATAAATTGGCTTCGTCACTCTGTTCTCCTCCCCACTGATAGCAGGTGTTTGGCGAGTGTACTGGCTCACTATGGCTGCCGTCACATCATCCAGGTGGATGCTGCACATTGGTGGTGGTGGAGGGGAGTCCCCATTACCCATAAAGCACTTTGAGTGGAGTGTCCACAAAAGCATTATGTAAGTGTTAGGAATTATTATTAATATTAATATAATTGGTATTAATATTATGAATTAATTTATTATTATTCCAATTAGGAATGAATATTATTACTATAATGGCTCTCTTCCTCTTCCTGGCTAAAGTGGAAGTGGGTCAGCTACACCTACTACCAACACCTCTGTGTTCAAATCACCCAAGATGCAATAACAAAAAAAAAAATCTGACTTCATCCACGGAAGGATGGATCTCTCCTGACCAAGACAACTGATGGAAGTAACTGTACACAAGGATAGAGAGAGCTACAGTAAATTACAGGTATAAAGCTCTAGACAACAACAGGACACTGTCCCAAGCTACATACAGAATAGTAGAATAATATAGTATAAGATTAAATAACCAGGATATTTAAGTGGGCTATTGTGGGACTAAATGATATAAGACTCAAAGCAGAACTGAAACTGTTCAATTGCTGAAAAAAATGCTGTGAATGACCAGCAGTCGACAGGTTTATCTGTTATGAGACACTGAAAAATAACATTGTAGATATAGCATGTTTCAGATAGGGTGGCAAAACTTAAGACTAACTACAAACAAATATAAACAATAGATCATTCACATACTGTATGTAGTCCAAAAATAAATATAGCTGACAGCACCCATGACTAGGGGCCAAGACAACTTACACCATGTTGACCTCTGCCAAACTGTGAAGATTTATGAGTGTACAGCCTTCAGTCAAAAGGTAAACACTATAATAAATGCAAATTGATCTTAGCTGATATCAGATTAGTTTGTGGTAGCCATGCTTTTTCAGGGTCATGTTTGTTTCACATCAATCAACATAACAATTTCAGAGGTGTTCCAATATGGCTGTCCAACCTTGTGACCTATGACCTTCATTGTACATGTGGCACAACTTCCCAAAAGTATCCTTTACAATTAAATGGTTTTTCACACAACATTTGATTTTATGGTCATCTGAACATCTGGCAGAATAACAAAAAATACTGGAGTCAGAGGTCACACCTTTTTTGACAGAGTGTATACAGATTCCTATGTGTGTTCCATAGTAACTATTAGGTTTGTGTTTGATGTTCAAAAAAGGTCACATGCAGTGATAATGCACTGATAGGGGACATTTATTATTTCATATCATCCAATGTATTCAATGGTAACCAAGACACTATCTGCACTCTATAACTAATTCTAACAAAAATTTGCTTTTGGCCTTTAGGATAGGTTATATCTCAGAGACATGATCATTGATACAGCATAATGTATATGGGTTTCGATATGTGTTTTAATGGGAGTCTCTATCTGCACTCTGTTAAGAATTATAAAGCTGTTTTACATACTACCTTAAGGAGATGTCAAAAGTCACCATCAAGGACATTCCAATCAGCGGAATAATCTTAATAATTACAGGGTTTCAGCAATATTTTTGAAGTCAGAGAGTGAAAAAAACTGGCAAGAACGTCTTCTATCATAACCATCACCAGAATAAGAAGTTTGAAACAAGGTAATTGCATGCATTCCTTTTCCTTCCAGAAGCCTAAAAGGTAATAGACATGGATGGGCTCCAATGGAATGAACAGTGACACTGACTATATACCAACGACTACAAACACACAATTCAGTATCATTACGTAACATCTTCAACACAGAGAGTGACCACTAACTTTCTCCATTTGAATGTTGTGACTGAGAAAACATTCTGGAGAAATATTCTGAAATTCAAAACATATTACTTGAGAAAGCAAGCATCTTTGCAACAATCTGGTGCACTTCAACACCTAGGAGATAAAAGACCAGACATTAATTAAATGTGTGACAGTGTCATTAAACACCAGAGCCACAGCAAATGACATTGCAAAGAAAAGAGATAACTGAGAACAAAATCCTAATAAAGAAAACAAGAAACAGTAAGAAAATCAATGGACAGTAAGTTCAAAATCAAGAAATGTGCTTATTATCTCCAAAGCTCTTTCTAGTCACATTGGAAAACCTTTTTTTATGACAAAGGATTACAAAGAGATGTAAGGATTCTAAAATATATAGATATAAGTCTCTTTTGAATTACTGATAAAACTTATTTGCAACAAATCCAGTAATATACCTATCACAAGTCCAAGAACTTCACAAAGATAGCACCAAAGCAGATCTTAAAACCAACTTAACCAAAAAAATCTAAATGATGGGAATATGTTCTTCCACAGCAAACTGAAGAGGTAAAAAAGTTGTGTACTTGGATCAATTAATATTAATATCATATTAATATTAGCATACAGGTGTGACAGCTAACCCTGAATACAAAAAAAGTTACCCTAACTGCAGGTGTTTGCAAAGAAACATTGTAAAACGTACGCTTGGCATGACAAGAAGAGACAAAAAAGGTCTTTCTTCAGAAGACAGTTAACAGACTACAGAATGATAGAGCTTATGACCAAACAGTAACATTTTTGGAAGAGTGAAGTAACTAAAATGGCACAGGGCTGAACACACAGCAAGAAAAACAGATCACTGTTGGACCAAGTCAATGCTGGGCTGAATGACCAAGAAGAAGATCTCTTATGAGATGGGAAGACAAAATCAGTTATGCTGCACGTGCAAAAAGGATAACCTTTTATATACAAGAATAACCAAAACAGAATTTTATGGAAGAATCTTAAAGATTCCCAAAACCTAATAAAGGCTAAAGATTATATACAGTATATACATATACAGTATGTATATATTATATTATAGTATAGTATATACAGTATTGTACATTGTAGCAAAGTTATTCACAGACTGTCAGTGTTCAGGGAACAGATGACTTCTTTATTTCTATTAACAATTTGCAGAAGGCTTAGGCCCAAACAGACCTAAGAACTGTATCTGTAGTTTTGCTCTGGACACTGTCCTGAGGAGTATGAGAGTGAACATTCATCCACCAAGCTATTCATGGGGAGAGGTGGAGTCCCTGTGCTGTGGAGGAAATGTCTGGTTCCACCACTGAATTTCCTACACTTCTTTCTCTCTACCATGCCCAAAGCAGGAAAAGCAACAGTTGGTTTAGGAGACAGCCATTTTAGTGCTGGAGTGTCTGACTGTCAAATCTCAGTGTAGGGAAAAGGTGACCCCCTATTTTATATACCAAATTCTAGAAACTTATAAATCAAATAAGAAATGCAATTACTCCATGTGTGGATTACAAATCTCAATACTAATTGGAATAAGTAAAGTAAATTGGAAGAGTAAACTAGTAACTTAATGTAACTCTTATAACTTTACTGTGTTTATCAAGTTTTTCTCTAGAGTTCACTTGAGATTTGTTATTATCCCATGTGTAGACAACATGAGGGTATCTCATATTTATCAGCCTGAAATACTGAAAAATATTATGAAAAATCTAAGACCTATTTGTTAATGACAGTGGAAATGGAAGTCAAACTGTAGGATGGTAAAACCTTTCAATAAAGAAAATAAACCATGCTCATTTTAGAAGAACATCCATATTTCAAAGAGGACTTAGGTAAATGTTTGCCCCTCATCACCTCCCTCATCCTGTGAGGCGCCAGTATTATCCTGTAGTGATCTCTAGAGGTGAGCAATAACATCTTTACACAGATGCCTCCGTGTTTCTCCACATAATCCATATAATCTTCTTGTCACAGGGGAGTTAACAGTAATTCATTTACAACCTCCCTTATGTCCAACACAACCAATCCTCCTCTGATCATGATGGAACATAAGAGCCTGTCCCTGACAAGCCACGCTGTTTCAAACCTTTATTTTGTCTGTTTTTTTAGTCAGTCTGTTTTGATAATATAAACTTGCTATCTTTGTTGTAAGTTTTATTTTTAAATAGAACTCTTGCCTATGCTGACCCTTCAAGAGATGTGCAGCATCTTCCAAAGCCTGACTGAGCATTGCTGAAAAGATCAACGTGGCTTAGTTTAGGACTGCAGGTCATCTTTAAACCACCTAGACTAATAGCAATGCCTAAAAGAGTGATGCATTTACAGATGTGTGCATTCCTTTGGCTATAAAACAACAGGGTTCAAAAGGTCCACCCCCTCTTCCTCACCATGGTAACTGGACACTGAGTAATGTTGGTCAGCATTAACAGAGTGAAATATGGAAGGTCTCCTTCAGTCCTGAAGTCCCTTTGGTTACTGTGAAGGCCTGTTAGGAATCCTGTACCCTCCATACTCGGCAAACAAGCCCACAATGGAATAACAGACAAAAAAAATTTACTAGCTGTGTTATCTCAGGGGCTGTTCTGGAAGATGAAAGCTGTAGCAAAGTGAGACCTCCAATCATTGTTGTATCCATGTCACTGGATCAAGGTCACATTTTGTCATGATGTGTGTGCAACAATTTCTCCACCATAAAAAAGTCACACACAGTCCTAAGGCAACCAGTTAATGGTGGCATGAGCAGGGCGGTGATGGAGAGAAGCTGCTAGTCATGGACTGGTGGCGAGGAGGTGGCTGTTAGAAGAGGAGCATCAAGCTCTTGGGCTGATGCAAAACCCACTGCATCTCTTTAACATGAATCAGATAATTGTGCTTCCAGAAATTTATATGAATCAACCTCAGTAGAATTAATATAACTCGATTACATCACTTATTTACCCAAAGAGAGATCTGTTTTTTCATGGAAGATTTTTTTCCCCTGTATCAAGTTTAGATTTTAAATATAACTTCCTACAAGCAGTTCTGTATAGAAAATGAGTCTTGTTCATGCATCATTCTTTCAACGTAAGGATGAAAGAAAGCATATATGTGGTTTAGGGCAGTGACAGATTGGTATATAGTATTTCATATTACCAGATGCCTTTGGTATGCATAACATTAGCTTTAATTGATTCTATAATAACTGTCATTTATATAGCTTGGAATGGTAGATAAATGGACATTGTAAGGTACACTGGTATGAATTAGATAGGAATTAGAAGACTCCTGATAAATGGACATTGTAAGGTACACTGGTATGAATTAGATAGGAATTAGAAGACTCTTGATAAATGGACATTGTAAGGTACACTGGTATGAATTAGATAGGAATTAGAAGACTCCTATCTGTAACAAAAAGAAAGCTACAGTATACTGTACCTGTGTTTTGGAAAACAGAACTTGGATCCAATTTTGTTCTCTGGTACTCTATCTGGAAACGCTCACATGAACATAACGCCTCTTCAGTTTTACAAATCTCATGTGAAACCGTATGCCTGTACTCATTTGTGGTACCTTGAAAATAAATCTACTCCTGGCACCTTTTTTCTCATACTTTCCTTTCTGCTGCTTACTTTAACCTTGTCCACAGCACCTCAGCTAATGAAAATGCCATTCAAGAACTGCTATTTTATGTCCCTTCAAAGTTCAGCTGTTGTTTTCTTTTTGACATGTTTAGGGATGTTGTAGTACTGCAAAGTGAAATTACAACCGATCAGTCTGTAAGCAGATGATATTGTGAGGTCTGGGTGCTTTTAAGCAATATTCAATAAAACCATACACTATTAAAAGAATACAGAATCATTATGGGTCCACCTTCTTGTTTAACAGTAGATACAAAGCCTTTTTTCTTTAAATTCTATGCACTTTTTCTATTAAACTTGTTCTGGTTCTTGGTTGTTAGTTCTCTCTTACTAACACTGCACCAAAGGATGTTGAAAAAAAACTTGTAAGGCACATTTTTAAGTATTTTTATAGGTTTGCATCCATAAAATTGTTTCTTAGTGTACTAATTTCTTCCTGTTTGGTTACGCACACTCATTCCAGAACGTTCCAGTTTGGATTCAGATCCTCAGATGTTGTTTAGTGCTTTCTTTTGGCTTTTGGTAGAATTCTTCAACCATTTTTAGGAATAATCATATTTCATATCCATTAAGAGTTTAAGCAGAGTTTAATTTGAATTATGGGAATGAATATCAATTAACTCTCACTCTTTACATGATAGAATAAAGCCAGTTTTACTGTAAGTATAGATTGATAAAGTTAGCAGCCTTTCTTGGGACTCATCAATGCAGCACAGTGAGCTTTGATCAGTGAAAACAGGTATACTGTACATATGTGCAATATCTTAAAAGGAACATATTTCAAGGTCATGATGTATTTTAAGAGCAAGCAGTTACTATGCATTCTAGGAGTGAGGAAAGATTAATTGTTTCTTACTGTGTCACAACACTGTGAGGAAGAAACATCTGCTATATACAGTATCCATCTCAGGTTTTGAAATATTCCACAGTGCCTTCCTTAGTTCAGAAGAGTCTCTCGATAATCTTAAATCTTAATCTTACCTTTCCAGGTAATTATTTAAAGATGATGATCATTTAATTTCCAAAGTAGTTATGAGTACTGAATAATTAATGAATAGCCACAGTCATATTCAAGAAAACAGTATTACTAATTGTTTCTTATTAAAATACAGTGTTGTTCATTGTATTGTTAATCACAACAGATTTTAAATTTTATTATGGTCCAAATAATAACTAATAATAATAATAATGTGTGAAATAAAATATATGTACCACTAGTTCTGTCTGTGTGTATACAGAGAGAGACATATAGAGAGATATTAAAAGAATCATTACTGAGACTTTCTTTTGCTAGTGATTTCTTGCATATCTGAGATAATCACATCTCTTTTTACATTTTTACTGGATTTCTGTGTGAACTGGTTTGAACCCCTTAGTTCTGAGTAATACACAAGGCACAAAAATGACTTGCAAATCACACCAATCTTGTGTGGCACATATTTAGAGGCTTAGTACAAGAATTGCAGCAAAGTGAAAACTTTATTAAAGCTCATCTTCTTTGTTAAGGATGGTCATAAACTCTCAGAGTTTATATTCAGAAATCACAGCAAAAAACGTAATCATCTAATGTTCCCACACTCTACATTTGCTGATGCTAGGCTGCAGTAAGATAACTCCAGTAACACATTTAATTGCTTATTTCCTTAGGGGCTGTTCAAATTTAGTACCATAATTAAGCCAACAGTTTTAATTACTGCACTACACCTGTTGCTTTAATTACAACCCTTGTTTCAAATTACTCTTTTTGCTTAGCTGTGTATGTTTTATTTTTCATCACAGAAATTGGAAAGAAAGGACTGCAAAGCCAGTATCACCTTGAACAATTTACTGTAATTACCTGTAATTAACTGTAATTATGTTTACTTCTCCTTCTAACTAAAATAAGCTATTCACCTTCTTCAGTTTTATGTACTATGGAAAACTGCTTGTATTTTTCCCCCAACCAAACATTTTTTTCTATGAACTGCATTGCAAACTAGGTCACAATGCTGACATAGTAAATTAATAATTATTCTAATCTGATGTTATGAAATGCAGCACCATTTCCTTTTGGGTTTGTGTGGCACATGGCCGCGCATGTAAGCACTGCCAGGAGAAAGGCGAAATACAGAGCTCCATCATCTGCAGACTGCTGCAAAAAAGGACAGCACCATTTTGTACCATAGCTTTCTCCCTGCCAGCCACACAGTTTCATTTTCAAGCCACAAGATGGGGGAATGGACCCCCAGCCATTGCAATAATTTCACTAAAATTATAACTTTTTGGTCAAAGCACATTCCTTACCAAAGCAGATTCCTTACCTCCCCAATTGTAATGAAAAAGTAGGTAATCTACCACCATGCTCTATATAACTAGTTATTTTATTAGAGGCTGTTTAATCCCAAAATGTTCCTAAAATTTACTTCCTTAAATGAACCATGCCAGCATCAGAATATTCCATTAAATTAAGGCAAAACAGTTAAGCATGTATGGTTGTAACAGAACTATTTTTTTACTCTTTCTCCACTTATTTTCCATATTCACCAACAGCATTTTTAAAATAATAGCCTTTGATATTCTGAACAAATTTGAGTTGTTTCATTGTCAGCACACTTATATCTTATTCAAGACTTTTTAGTTGAACAAAACCATATTCTAATATGTGTGTATAAAAATGCTTGTTGCACTGTAGTCAGAACTGAAAAAGATCTAAGCCAAGTCTTTACTGTACAATCCCTTGAGTTATTGAAAGTGATCCTAGGAAGATGAAGCTATCTCCAGGAGAAGAGTAAGATGCCAGACTGCTGTGATGCTAATGAGAGGTACTAAAAGCACTGTGTTATGGGCCTATTAGCTGATAATGAAACCTGTGGATGACTGGTGACAGCTGCGCCCTTGCCATGCAGTCTACAAAGTGGGGTTGTAGCTCTCCCTGCAGAAAAAACTGTAAAAGCCCTTTATTACTCAAGCAGGGGGCTTTGGGTATCAGCAGATCCTGAGGGTAAAAGGGTCAAGGAGTCTCATTTTTCATTCAAACTAATTACCACCCCCACCCCCCCTTTACCCCTTTCTTCAGCCTATTCAAACACATACTTGTAAGAATTCCTTTAGTTAACCCAACACAGACACTAGGTTTGATCTCTGACTGTTAACTGCAAGCTAAAACAGAAAAGGCTTTTATTTCTAAAAATAAAAATAAAAAAAAATCCATCTGGAATTCTTCTTTATCAAGTATGTCTTGTTATTAAGCATTGTTAGATATTTTTTTGTCACTGAAGCATTTTTGTGTGTGGTTAATCTGTTTTCTATTTGCAGTGCCATGGTATCAAATGCGGTTTCAATACTGCTTGAGGCTAGGGCTGACCTTTCTTGTGGACTGGTATGCAAATAATGTGCTGGGTATTTCATTGAAGGTCTTGCCACATAAAGATCTGATTGTTGATCAGACCATGTCATGCTGTATAATTGGATATAATCAAGAGTGTAGCTAAGCATCCCATAAGAAGATAGCGTGGGTCTTTACCTTGAATGAGCCCAAAGTTCATATACAGATTCAGTACAAAAAGACTGCATTCTCCAATTAAAATTAACCACACACTTTGTTGCCATATGTTTCTTGTGGAAATCTAAGGGCTTGCCACAGCAGTCCCTACAGGAATCAAATGGAATGAGGGGGTGTATAGCATGGCACAAATGTTGAGTTTGGATGTTATTTATCAATCTCCATTTGAGTATTTTTTTAGTTTAGCAATGGGTTTGAGCTTCCCTCTTTTGGGTTTTAGTTTTAAAGACACTAGTCAGTATACAGTATTGTGAGTCGTGAGCTACAGTACTTGTAATGAACAAAGAACAGACAGGAATGGGGTGTGAAGTCTGAGTTACTGCTCTTTGTTTTAGTTTCTAATAATAAGAAAAAAAATATGTTAAGAAGGGGAAATCTCATAAAACCCACCAATACTTCATATACCAATATGAAAAAGACTCAAAATATTAACTCTGTATTACAAAACAAAGAAAGATGATATTGAAAGGTTTGTATTATTGTATATGGTCCCTGCTTTTGTATCAAAGTTTATCAATTTAATTTATTTAAATTGAACATATTAAAAAGGAAATGTTTATATTGCACTAGCCTATAAATCCCTATTGTTTTAAAAATCATCTAGATTGGAAATATAGTTGAGCTTTTACCCAACATAATTTAAATACACTTAAATTGCATAATTTTGACTCTTTCTAAAATTAAGAACTCCCTTCTCCTGTTGATATCATTAAATGCAGCTATAATTGATGATGGAGGATGCGATCATCTACATGCTGCAAAGGGCCTACTCACACCTGGACAGGGCTAGCAACACTGTAAGGATCATGTTTTTCGACTTCTCCAGTGCCTTCAATACCATCCAGCCCTTACTTCTAAGGAGGAAGCTGGAGGAGATGCAAGTCGATGCCTCCACGACCTCGTGGATCACTGACTACCTGACAGGCAGACCACAGTCTGTGAGACTTCAGAACTGTGTGTCTGAACAGGTAGTGAGTAACACAGGGGCACCTCAAGGGACAGTTCTTTCTCCATTCCTCTTCACCCTCTATACTTCGGACTTTAAGTACAACTCAAAGTCATGCCACCTGCAGAAGTTCTCAGATGACTCTGCAATTGTGGGATGTATCAAGGGTGAGCAGGAGGAGGAGTACAGAGGACTGGTCAGCAGCTTTGTGGAGTGGTGTGGGGTGAACCACTTGGAACTGAATGTGACGAAGACAAAGGAACTGGTGGTAGATTTCAGGAGGAAAAAGGTCAAACCTACTCCTGTCTACATCCATGGGAGTGGCGTGGAGATGGTGGACTCGTACAAGTACCTGGGAGTGCACATCGACGATAGACTGGAATGGTCTAAGAACATCGAGGCCATCTATAAGAAGGGACAGAGCCGACTCTACTTCTTGAGGAGGCTCAGGTCCTTCAATGTGTGTAGTAAGATGCTACACATGTTCTATCAGTCGGTGGTAGCGAGTGCCATTTTCTACGCAGTGGTGTGCTGGGGCTCTGGGATTAGAGCAGTAGATTCCAAAAGGCTGAACAAGCTCATCAGGAGAGCAAGCTCTGTCATTGGGTTTGACCTGGACTCCTTGGAGGTAGTGGCTGAGAGGAGAATGAGGTCCAAACTAGAGGCCATCATGGACAACTTCTCCCATCCCCTCTTTGACAGGCTGGCAGGAATGAAGAGCACGTTCAGCAATAGACTGATTCATCCACGGTGCGACAGGGAGCGCTACAGGAGGTCATTCTTGCCGTCTGCCATAAGACTGTACAACGCATCCACCTTGCGTCTTGGCAGAGGCAACATCGACAGTGACCTGTTTCTGGACTAAACGCATCTACACATCTACTGCTACATCTGTTCTCTTTCTTTTTCTTTTTCTTTTTCCCGTTTACAACCACTTTTTGTGCAATATATGCCAGGGACCTGTGCAATACATTTATATTTATATCTATAGTTACATCTATATTTATATTCATATGTGTGATATGAGTGTGATACGATTTTCTGTGTACTGTTCTGTTCTAGTTTGTTCTTGTGCGTCCGGACTGTGAGTAACTCTTGTATTGTATTGTATGTATTGTACTATTATTATATAATTCGTTACACTGTGGCTGTGTTGTGTGTGTTAAGCTGCTGTTGCACTGCAATTTCCCTCACGGGATCAATAAAGTATCTATCTATCTAATTAAACCATTGTAATTAAGAGTGAAACACAAATACAGTCTGAAGAGGAAAAACCAACTTAAAATGATTAAAGACAACAAACAGTATCTGATGAAGAAATCTGATGTAATCCTGATGTAAACTAATCTTTAAAAAAACAAATCCTGCATTTCTTTTATACTTGGTAAAACCTGCCTGTATTGTTTTTCAGTTTTTTGGTTTTGTACAATTCAACAGAAGAAATACGCAAAGAGCATTAAGACTTAAATTCACTTTAAACAATGTCCCCACTGGCTTGGAAAGCACATATAAGAAGGGTTCTTTTCTGAGTGATAATAAAGTCCATTTTTTATAAAGTACCGGGAGAGCAGGCTGGATCTGTTGTATGTACAGAATTTCTGATGGTGTCCCATGTGTAATATGCAGCACATGCTTATTATTGCCAGCAATCAAAGCAATCAAAGACTCTGCCGAGGTTGTGCTCACTGTGCTAAAGCTGCAAGGATGAGAGACTGAAAACATCACGGCTTTGGTCAGCGGTACTGGGGCAGCCACCTCCTTGGTGGGGGAGCAGGTGTGGCTCCCATGGGAGCAGGGGGAGCCCCTTTGCAAGAGGATGCTGACTCACCAAGGTGGGGGTATCTGAGCGCAGTGAAGGTTATTGGGAGAGAACATCCTAGTGGAAGTAGCAGCTCGTTGACTCAGCCTACATTACTAAAACCATGACTGTAACCACAGCACCAATGGTGCCGTTGCTGCTAAAATGTACATTGGATTCTAGTGAAATTGAAACACAGATTAGGTGCTAGCTCTCTCTTTGTGAAACCTTTGCAACATGCAATGATATTTTGTGGGAGAGGGAACTGTATGATAAAAGCAAGAATGAGATGCATATACTTAAAGATAAAAAAGAACCATTTAGGGATTTAGGGACTCTATGTATATATATATATTACCTTAACAGCAGCTCCCAACCCTGGTCCTGGAGGAGAACTGTGTCTACTAGTTTTCTTTCTAGCTGAACTCTAAATCTCTAGTGCTAATTGATTACTTAATTGATCCACTTGTTTGTTTAGACTTTTATTTAACTTATTTCTTCGGTCAGTTGTGTCAAAATACCCTACTTCAATAACTGTTTCCAATAACTCCAGCACACAGGATTTAAGATTCTCCTCAACTTTCCTACCTTTATTTCTGATTAAAGAGCTTACTAGTTAAATAATTAACACTCTCACAATGAGGCTTTTTTCAACTAATTGGTTACATTTCAAATAGCACATCTGAATGAGGACAGTTCTGAAACTCAGAAATTGGTACAGGGTTGATAACCAATTATAAATTGCTTTTAGCTTTTAAGAAGTCAGCTGAGCAAAACCCAGAAGACATGGTATTCCTACAGGACCAGGGCTGGGACCAACTGGACTAGACCACACTGTCCAAACATGTTTAATTGATGTACAGTATTTGTTTTATATAAGGTTTTTGTATATATATATATTATATTATATGCAGTGCTTTGTATATAAAAATGCAAAGTTCTGATAAATACATTAGATATTAAACTATCTATAACAGTGATACTTTAACCTACATATACATCTCCTTTTATATACTAGTTTAAATCTTTTATATTGTAACTAAAAGGAGAGGCGCAGCAGCAGCTGCCACCTCACATCTCTTGAGTCCAGGGTTCACTTCTGGACTGGGGCATGTTCTGTATGGAGCTTATGTGGGTTTTGTCTAGGTGGTCTATCCAGTATATTTGGCATCTATGATTCGCCCTGATGTGTGTGCACTTTAATGGCTTCATTTCCATCTATGTGTAGACCCACCATTTGCCTGCAAGGTTAGGCTCTGCCCCACACTGATGAACAATAAAGTATTTACAGAAAGTTGACTGATGCAACATTTCAACATCTCAGTATATTTTGACTGTAGTATCAAAGGGACAAACTCCCATTGATCCAGGAAAGTTTCCTTGTGTTTCTCCATGTGGCTTCCCTTTGCAGATGTCGGGCTCCACATGGCTGCCAATAAGCCACCTTTAAGGTTTCCCATGTCTGCCGCGACGGCATTTCCAATACTGCAGCAGTCTAACCAACAGAAACTGGCAAACACAGCACTATGTCAACCCATCCATTAACATGCGCAAAAGAAAAGTACCTTATATAAGCCCTTATATAGTCCTTTAAAATGTCCTTATATAAGCAATTATATATGTTATCACTCTGCTTTAGCCACACTACTGAATTGAATGGAAATCCCTTGTTGGTACAAAGCCATAGCACTTTGGGGCTGGCACCTAAAGTATAATTTCAAGCCCCTGATACATTCTGATGGCGACATTTAAGCCTCCAAGGCATGATTGTAAAATCTAATCAAACACAGAGCTGTAAATGATTTTTGGTACTCTCCCAAGCTGTTGTTTCAAACCAGTGAACAAAATATGCTAATACAATACTTTACCAATAAACATCTATTGATTTTAAATCTACTGCATTATTGAAAGTTTTCTGCATTTACAGTCCATACTCTCCACACTGTCAAAAAAATATTTGTAAAGGCCCTAGAACTTAGCATGAAATACTATTTACCACCATTTAAAACTGAAATTACAAAGCAGTGTTGAAGATGTTGCTTTGAGCTGTAATATGAGCTGTACAAAGCCTGTAATCCTATTCTCCACTCTTTGGTTGAAACCCAATAAGAAACACGTACTCATTCTCCCTGTATCTAAAACCTTTTCTCAAACAATTGCAACAGACTAAGGGGCTATAAAAAACAAATGTATTTAAATGTTAAAGAAATCTCTAATGAAAAATTATGAAAATTCTTAAAACATCTAAGAATGTAAAAGAGTATCTCCAGCCTTGCCTTGTATTAACCCCTACCTTTTGTACAGTACAGATCAGTTTCATCTTTGGTGCCTAGAGACATGAAGAGATGCCATTTATGCCAGGCTGATTAAACTGAGCCAGGTAATGATCCCCCACAGCCTCAGGCCAGTGGGACTGGCTCTCCGGTTACCTAATCCTCCTGCATGAGCGTCGATGAGAGAGGCAGCCACAGCTGTGCCCGCCTCCAGACCCATTTCTTGCGCTGCCTGATCTGTCAGCCCCTGTCCCAGAGGACTACCCGGGCAGCTGGTGTCCCTTCCTATAAAAAAAACAATGAAGAGAACCATGACTTTGGAAACAACTGAGCAACCTGTTTGGTGACCAGGCATGAACATCTGACAAAAATTAAACAAAAATGAGCAAGTCATGGTACAAAGGCAATATTATATATGTCAAAGTTTGACAAAACTGAGCAGACACAAACACAGTAATACTGTATATGCTGAAACAGGTATGCTTTGTGCATTATGAAGAGCAAGATTCAAACTATAGGTGATATTCTTATTTTGGATATGGACATAAAAGATAATTAACTAGATGAAAAACTAGATGATTCTTCTATTTTTCTGGAGAGTGTTTTTGGTAGATTTTACTATTAGAAGACCTTACCACATTAAGACAACAGATGTCTTATATATGATTGCCCATGTAGGTCTAACCACTGAAAGAAGGCATTATGTAGGTGATCCTGGCACTGGTAGAAACCATTAAACAAACCCTTTAGGTTTTTAACATTGAAGAACAATATAGGAAACCAGACTGAATTCAGCAAAAATGTGTTATGTACACAAAAATGTCCACAAAATTCATGTCAGAATACAAACACAGGAAGCAGGGAGAAATCTAATTGACTTGTGTTAAAGTGCCTTGAGACACAAATAAAGTACTGCCTATACAGATAAACAGAACTCCACAGAAATATGGCTTTGATAGATTGATAGTTCAAGAATGAACAATTACTGTGAAAAACACAAATTAATTTTCAATAGTTTCTGTCACCACTTATGCTATTTTAACAAAAGCATTTGTAGGAAAAAAAAAATGTTGTAGCTGTAAAAGTTAAAATACAGAAAAAATACTGCCTTCCAAGTTAAAATAAAAAAGGCACAATAATCAAGCGCTGTTACTAGCTTGTTCTTTAGATTAAATACCCTGAGCTCATAATATGTGCCTATTTCATTGCATTCTAGAATTTTGCACTTTCAGTTATAAGGGAGATTGAAGTCTTGAAAGAAAAAAAAAAGAATGAAAATGGATTACTTTCAAAACTAATTAGATTATTCTTTATGGATAGAACCAACATAGACAAATGCTAAAACTGCTGAGACCACAGTCTCTACAAACTGTTATTATTTTTTCTAACTGCAGTTAAAACTCTGTTTTGCCTTATGGTACTGCAAAATTAAAGAGCACTATACTTGTTGTAAATAGAACCATCCTTTGCATTTTAAGCAGAAAGCTAACATACAGTACTTCCCTTTAGAAAACAAAGGAAAGGCAAATTTTGGTATTTCTGTAAAATATTAACATGGACCTTGTTGAAAATATCTGAAAATCAAAAGACCTAAAAAAGAATGATTGTCATCTCTTGTTTTACGCTTACATTGTAAACATTTCATACACAAAATAGGCGTCATAAAAAAAAATACAAACATGCCATATGCTCACAATCAGGTGATTTAGAATAAATGATAGCTCACGTGAAACCGCGCCCAGCAAACAGATTATGTGAATTAGAATAAACCACCCTGACATTCCAGGCGTCTCTGGGCAATTCAGAAGACCTTGCTCCAAATACTCTCACCACTAATGAGGAGCAGAAAGCTTAAGTTTATCGCTCACTTGGGGAGGTAATGGAAACTAGACTGAAGCTTTTGTGAACAGGAACAGCAGATGGTAACTCAGGGACACTGGTTCTCAAAATACTACTGCCAAAATTGATATAGCTTTGGGCTGACGTACTTAGCCCTTCAAACATTTTTTCTGCAAATCAAACTTTTCAAAAGTATTTTAATTAGTGATACCATGCAACTTAATGTATCTGAATTGATGTTATTGTCATTGCTGTACTCTTCTTAGTCTCTTCCACGTGTGCAAGCTTGCACTGCCCAATCTAAAAAGCCAAAGTGAAACTGTGCTGGGCCATTGCTAATGGCTTCTTATACCAAGAAAAGAGTTTGGATGTTGGCTGGAACTAGATGCTTGTCATGATTAACAAGAGTCTTTGTATGCAGTATGAATAACTTATATTGTCTATATATAAGACTCCATCCATTCAGCAGATATGGAGGAAAGCCAGCAGTGGCAAGGGGCTTGGTATGGTAATTGCAGTGTGGTACAGTAAGTCACTAGTTTTTTTCACTGTTTTTCATCTTTTCACACTTGCCCGCTATTTCCCCCAAAGGAATGCAGCATCTTGACCTCTGAACCCACATAAATGCAGGAACAGCCATGGCCTTTTGGGCCTAGAAGAAGCCCTTGGACTTCCCTCTCCGCAGCAGGTTCCTCTCAGTCTGTATTTCTTCTTTTCGCCTCATACTGCTGCTTTTGCACTGATGAGAAACAAATGTCAGGAAATTCTGTGAACCGTTCGATTTTGCTTTTTTTCTTGTTTTTGTGCAGTTTTAAGCAGAGCTATTTGTGCAACCAGCTGTGCACACTGCCTTGCAGACCTCCTTTCATCTGCATGGGTGATTCATGGGGGGAAACCACTGCAACTTACAGCCAGGGCACTCAAAGAGGAACTCCTGTGCTGGGGGAGCAGAGGTGGGGGGAGCAAACACATTTCCTGACAGAACCACTGTTCTGAAACCTCAATAATACTGCCTGACATACCATTTCAAATTGTTTATCAGACATGGTAATTGCACGTTAATAAATCAGTATTTACCAGGGGCCTCATTCTTTAATGATATAATCAGCCAGTCTTATGAAATTCTGTTATTTCATTATGTGGTGTTATTGCATATTAATGGCACTGTTTTAATTCCCTTTCCATTTGACTATAGCATACATAAACAACCCCTAACATTAAATGAAGGCAAATCACTGGGAATTTATATTATATACTTTAATTTTCTATATTGAAATCTTTCAAACTTTGTTGACGCATTCTAGTATTTAAAAAATGTAGAAAAGGTCTACCTGCAATATACTGCTAATTAGAGCTGGGTACATTGGTGAGAAATAATGGTAGAGATGTGCACAGTTTGTGAAAAGTTTACTAATAAGATCCTGTTCACTTCAAGCAAAAAAGGAAAGGCGATCAACGTTTGGTAACTTAATCATTTCCTTTGTGTGTACAGTACATTCAGGTTAATTAATACCACGGTTCATTAGATAATGATTACGTTGCTTACACATCTGCCCTTTACTAAATTAGAAAAGTGAATGCTAAATCATTATGTAACCGACCTTTGTGTATACTCTCTGTATAAACACTGAAATGCCTACTTCAGACAGCAAAATTTAATGAGATCAGATTCCTAGCAATGCATTGAACACCTTACAAAATCTAAAATTATACAGTAGCACAAAGAAGAACCAGAGGCTTGGGGTATAAGAAATATCTTCAAAAAACCAAAATAAAAAGGTAATTTTATAATAAAACCTTCTGATTAAACTTAACTTGCAGTTTGCAACATAATAATTATTAGCTCATATGTGCTCAAATTATTATTCAAATTGGCCTCAAATATATTCCATATCTACCCATAATTACAACCCATGACTTTTTCATATTTAATAATATCATGTTATGTTTTTTTTCCCCTCAAATCATTCTTTTTCCGAACAGAACTGGAATTATTCCTCTCTTACAAGACATATCTTTTGTTCTAGAAAAACTTCAGATATGCCAGACAAAAGTAGAGTATGCTGCTACCCAGGAATGCATTTCTGTGCCTAACGCCTCTTGATCTATTTTTTAAAGTACGTTTCTCACCAACAAGGTATTCTGTATGTACCTAGTGCTAACGGCAAGAACAGCACATCTCTCACTGCCAGCCTGGAGGTACACTGCAGATACCAGAAGCTGCATTTCTGTAAGGTACTCCTGGACAGCTAAAGCCTCGTGCACCACCTCTTGGGTAATCCTATCTTTATAATAATAATAATAATAATAATAATAATAATAATAGTAATAATTGCTTACCCTTATATAGCGCTTTTCTGGACACTCCACTCAAAGCGTTTTATAGGTAATGGGGACTCCCCTCAACCACCACCAATGCGCAGCATCCACAAGGATGATGCGACGGCAGCCATAGTGCCAGAACGCTCACCACACATCAGCTATCAGTGGGGAGGAGAGCAGAGTATCTCTTTATCTTTATCTTTATCTCTTCTATTTTCCATTCTGAACCTTTCCTAACAATTAGCTGAAGGCATTTTTTCCACATTCTTTGGAAAAGTCCCTGATAATCCTCAACATGGAACTAACCCTCTCTCAGGTTCCTATTATGCCTCCAAGTTCTTCTTTCATTACCTCAGCATGAAAAGTCAATGTATCCTCTTAAAAAAGTCCATCACACTGGCATATATATCAAAAGCAGAGGACTGAACTATAGCTTCTGTCTTAATAATTTAGCCACTGCTTCATTTCTCTGTTTACCCCGATGGGGTGCCTGCCACAGGTTGTTCAGGGCCATAATTAACAGGAGGTATAATTTCTCCTGGTGTGTCATTAGATCAAGAGCACATGTCCCTCACAGGCTCCATGAGCAGTAAAGCAAACCGACACAGCGGCACCTGACATGGTCCCATTCCACTCTGGTGAAGGTTCTCAGGGCATCCAGGCCCTCCATCTGTCTGTTCCTGTTATCTTTAGTTGGATTTGTTCAGTATTAACTAATAAATTAATTACCATAATCGCAAAGGAGAATATGAATAGTACAAAGAAGCAATAGTTGTTATTATTATTGTACAACACAATGAGGTGGTTTAAAGTCATGTGTTCCCAGCTATTCTTGTTACAGCAGCTAGCAGAGCCTCGGCAACCGGCTACTGTACTGTTAACCCGTTATCCTGTGCCAAATTCCATGGAAACCAATGACCTGGAGACTTGGAGCACCTGATGACCATGCCTTTTCCAGGTGTTTATCAACATATATACTCATACCGTGTTTGCCTTCACGACTTTGTCACCTCTCCTTGTGGTTTTTCCCTTGATATGAACTGTTCTATTGAATTTCCCACCTTTGATCTTCACCTGCCTGACCATGGTTTTGAGTTTCCTCCCTGCATGTACAGCTCTGCTGCACCTCTGAGTCCCAGGTTAGGCACAGCACCATGTCTACCTTCATGATTGGTTCACTCAGCTTGCCTGTCAGCAAGCAGCTTGCACCTCATCTTCAAAGTGCATGCTCCCCGCTCAGCCTGGTTCTTATGATCAAGCAGGTCTGTGCAGTTCCCTGTGTGCTGACTGCAGATCCCTCACTCTGCTGCCTCTCGCCCAGCGCTTGGGTTCTCTGACTTTCTCTTACTTGCAAAACACCAATCACTTGGGATCGTGCTACCAGTCCCATCACAGTATTGTGGCATTACAATTCCTAGCAAATTACAGAGGCAAATAAAAAAACAAAAAAGCCAGAAAAATTGCCAAAGCACTTCCTCCAAGTGTTGGATTTCAACACGAACGTTCTAATAGTTCCATGACAGTAGCACATTACCAAATGACAAAGTCAAGTATGAACCCAGTGAACAAAGAACTGCTCCATAACCCAGCCTGGCAGACTGAAGCCCAGGAAGCTGAGCAGCCTAATCCGAAAGCTCTGCCTAGGTCTCTGTCACGGAGGTGCTGTACAGCTTCTACTGATTCTGCTACCACAGACACCCTACCTCCACTCTTACAGCTCCGCCCTAAGGTCCTGAATTTGCCCTGGATGACCAGTGTCAAATCACTCTGCCCAGGACTCAGGACTGGTCTGCTTTGAACCCTGTCCGCACTGAAGCACTACAAACTGGAGTTGCTGCAAGGCTCACCTCAGAACAGCAACCTGCCGTTATAACGGAAAGCACTCAGGAAGTTCAGGAGCCCCAGATTTATGGGGTATGCGAAAAAGACGAA
Source organism: Atractosteus spatula (assembly GCF_055471065.1). Taxonomy (NCBI): domain Eukaryota; kingdom Metazoa; phylum Chordata; class Actinopteri; order Semionotiformes; family Lepisosteidae; genus Atractosteus; species Atractosteus spatula. Next base: position 20,883,621 of record NC_142716.1, on the reverse strand, counting down.
TTCCTACTGCAAGAAATTGTATATGGCTAATAAAGTGATCTTATCTTATTTTATCTATCCCTGCCCTTTTCCCTGCAAATCAACACTAGAAGTTTCACCTGCCAGAGACTTCTCAGTTGCTCCCCTAGCAGAAGTTGCTTTTCCTGAGATTCCCTCTTTTGCTCAGCTTGTTACTAGTGACCCCCCAAGAATTACTGCCAGAGACTACATCTCCCCAAGTGCACCTGTGGGCCAACCCTATCCTGAGAGACTCCTGAAGTCTCTACAGTTGATCTTGTGCCTCTTGTCCTGCTCATCCTCATTGTCTTGGCTCTTTTTCTGGTGGTAGTGGGGGCCCCTCTTTGTGCAGGGCTCCCTAGACTGGCTCTCAGTTACGGTGTTTTGCATAGCCTAGAGTTCGACGTTGGAGAAGGTGTACTGTTCTACCCGCCCCCAGTGCCGAGCAGCGAGGCGAGTTACAAGGAAGTGCTCTGGTAATTTTTTGGCATTTTCATTTTTTAATTTTATTGCACTGTAGACAGTTACTTCACAGTTTCCATGGATCCAATCACCTGAAGTTGGCTTTCGACTTTTCTCAACTTCAAGTGATTTTCAACATAAGTACTCTGACCTGACACTGCTCGGGGCTCTATCATTGAGTTTCAACTCTGAACTTCTCAAGTCCTGAGCTTATTCTTATGTTCCTAAGTGCTGCCTTTCTTGGATTCCTGACCTCTGCTTTGTTTTGTGACTTTGTTCCCGGTTTCCCCCTTGGCTTGAACTCTTGATTAGCTTAGTTTTGGACACTGCTTGCCTTTATGACTTTCCAGTGTCACATATCCAGAGTGCAGCTCCCTGTACAGTTCCCAGTGTGCAGCCTGTGGGTTCCCTGACTCAGCTGCCTCTCGCCCAGCACTTGGGTTCTTTTACATGCCAGGATCACACTACTAGTCCCATCACAGTAGTGTGGCATTACAATTCTCAGCTATGTATTAAAGGGATAAATAAAAAACTGAAAATGCCAAAAAATTACCAGAGCACTTCCTCCAAGTGTTGGATTTCAACATGACTTCATCCAAGACCTTAGATTTTTTTTGTCTATACAAAATTTTGGAAAATATTTTTGGTCTGTTTCAAATTAAAACACAAGCCTTTAAATGCCTGAACTAATTTGCCTTAGATCACTAATAACAGCAATTCTTGAAGAGAGACACAATAGCAGTGAAGGAATTGGGCAGAAAGATTCTCCATAATAAAAATAATCTTTCTTTATTTACTACTTTTTTATCTCTAAAAAATAACATAATATGTACCAATTTTGAAAAGCCACGAGGAATATCCTACACTTTTCACCCAAATACTTAACAAAACCACTATGTTGGGTTTTCTTACAAAAGGGTAGCTTGTTCTAGGAAGGAAGCCTGAAAAGTGGAGGATTAGTAAAGGAAAATAGAGAAGAAAAAATGATAAAGCTAAAACTAAAACACATTTGAAACAAATTTACAAGGCAAAAGAGTGGGATAAAATACCATTATGAAAGCGAGAAAAGATTATTTCCTTCGGCGTTAAATCAAACAAAAGTAAAATTTGAAACAGATTTTAAATCCCCACGTGAAACCTGCACTCAGTCTTTCCAGCTTTCTTATTCATTCTGTAAGATTTCATCATTTGGCTTCTCTGAGCCAGGGGAGACCCTAGTAAAGAAACTCTGTCTCTTACTTAAGTCATTGAAGGCTAAATATGTTTTCTTCAATCCAAAGATTTAGCTTATACTGTGGATTCATAATAGAAACAAGAACAGTGACTAAAGTTTCTCTTTTGTCCTCTTCATCCAGACTTAATTTAACCAAAAATAAATTCTGCAGCCCCACATTAATGGGAATTTCAGGTGTGCATGTGATAGAAGGGATTAATTTTACATTTTAAGCACTCTCCCCCTGTTTCTTTTACCTCATTGTTTTTTTCAAAACTCCTTGTCAGTTAGGCACATGCATGTGGTTTCTGGATGCGTAAGTGATTAATTCAACTAAATGAACCACACGCTCCTTATGAATAGTCCGTTTGGGTGTTCTGGTGAAGAAGTCACGTTAAAATGTCATTAGCCGTGCTAATACAGTGCCATAGAGTGTAGGTGTCATTGTGAAGAGCGGCTCTCCCCGTCCCACACAGACAGCCCCCGCATCTCCTCTCAGGCGAGAACTCTCAATGTTTGAAGTGGCAAGAAAGCAGCAGGCCTCCTTGTGCGCAATCACAAGCCCTGTGACAGATCCAGTAAAACAGCAAACACAGCTCAGCAGGCCTTTTAAGTATGTGTCAAAGTGAATACAGCTTTACTTTATTTTTGAAAATGAACATGAATATGTAACAAATACATCTGAAGGAAAAAAGAAAATAATGTCATATTTGAATGGAACACTACAGTCTACACAACTTTTCATCCAAAAGACTTTACACATTTCATCCACCACTCAAGTGTAGCAAATTGCTCAGTAAAAGAAAACAAACATTGAAAAATTTGGCAACTAATAAAATGAGTGTCCAAATAAGGCTTAAACTCATTACTTTCTTATTTGTGGTTTTTGAAATATATATATTTTATATTTTTTTAATTTTAATGCATCTCTGCCTTGGTTAGCTAAGAGTCCGTTTCCAAACAGATCTTTGCAGTTCCAAGAGGAGCACATGACATAAAACAAACAGATATGTAAACAAGTGTTACTAACTAACTGTAAAAGGCAAGTACTGTTAGGCTGTGTTGTTTCAAGTCACTGAGCACTGATGACTTCAAGCTCTCTAAAGACACACCCTATCGTCCTTCTCTCTTTTTCTCTGGAAAGACACAAGAAAAATGAGCGGTTTGGCAGAAAATATTTATACTCAAACTGCCAGACAGAAAGGAATCTGCAATACCAGTTTTTGAGTGGAACAGCACTCCAATCTAGCATTCAGAGCCATAGAACATCCCACAAGGCATATGATGGCAATTCCGTGGTGATTGAATAATGGGCACCACACGCCTTAAAGCTAACTTCCTCCATTCACAACATATGTAGTGTCGGTCAAAGGCCTACCTTCTGGAGAACAGCACTTCTTAAACTACACAGTACATCTGGCATTGTTACAATGTACCATATTCTGTGAGGCAATAAGTTGCAGCAATTTTCTATCTAGTAGCATAAAACGAAAAAAACGGTAGTATGCTGCAGATACTAAGTAACCCCTAGCAGACTTAGCCAATCACTTTACTTTTCTAACACTGGAAGAAACAAGAGGGACCAGTTTCTTTTAGTATTCATTATTCACCAAATAGATTGAGGTTTTGTGAAATAAGCAGCATTTTGTATCTTATATGACTGAATGCATTATTTCTCAGAAAAAAATCAGGACACACTGAGATGATTTTTTTAACTCAACTGTGAGGATGTTGTTCTTCAAATAGTGAAGAAAAAACAGAGTGCTGGCTTTATGTACCACAAATACACATTTTAAAAAAGTGATCTCTGTTTTACAGCTCTTTTCAATAAGACTAATAACCTAATATTGAGAAATACAGAGAGGATGCAGGAAAGCAAGTCTTAAATAATACCATCAAAAACAAACTTTAAATGATAAGGATCATTTACCAAAGTCATTGCAAAAACAATATTTAACAGAAACTTGCAATAATGTCACAAAGTTGCCTGGCTTTCTAGGTTTCCATTTACTGCAGAGATAAAGCTCTGATATCTAACCACACTTGAGTGCTCTGCAGTAATGTATGTCACTTCATTGTGGTGTGTGTGTAGGATCTGGGAGGCATATGAGTGTGTCAGCATGATGAGGTGTGGTTTTTAATGCAAGCATGTACGCTTGCCAGGCAGGGTCTTCTCATCTGGAGCTCCAAAAGGTCACAAAACCATCAAGCGCTGGATCCCAAAACCACTATGATTAATTCACGGCTGGTGTGATGGAGCTGCAACCTAAACAAGCAGTACAAACCACAAGAAAAGGTGCAGTCACTATTGCTGCAAAAGTACACGTGTGGTTCTGTTTCCTGGTGTTTTGTCTGGGAAACCCGAAGACCCAAAAGCGCCACATAGGGGTGGGCAGCATGAGGGGTTTTTACACGTATCTTCCTGAGCAACTCTAAAGGTCACTACTCAGGGGGGTTTTCACAAGCGATGCTATCAGATAAGCCAAAAAGGTATCGCAAGTCTCATTCAAATCCAAATAACCACAAGCACTTAAATACATTTTTAGAAGGGATTCAATTTTACATTGTTTTCAAGCCGTGACGTCCAGTCATGGACCTGGAGGGCCAGCATATCTGACAGTTTTCCTGGTCCTGTTAATCCAGTATCCAGGTGGTTTAACTCAAATGAATACCTGTAGACACACCAGTCTTCCAGGTCCAGAATTGGGCACCCCTGTTTTAAAGATTTAATATTTCAGCAAAAACCCTGATGCCAAATTGATTATATATATTTAAATTTCTTATCTAGTGCTGTACTGAATGTTTTTACTTTATCTCCTTTTAAAATGATAAAAAGCACAAAACTTTTTTTTTTCCAATAAGCCAGAGCCAGCAGTAATTTTAAACCTGGCTCTAATCTTAAACAATGGTAGAAAGCCAATTCTCAGAAAAGTGGTTGGACACTGGATGCAAAATCATTCCTAAACAAGACACAAAAACAAAACAAGAAGAAAGAAAAGTTTCTATTGGTTCAGGTCTGTAAATAAACTAAATCTGGATGAGACATTCATACACTATCATATCTAAGCCAGTAGATCAAAAGGTTAAAAAGTGGATATTTCAAAGACCAGTCCACAGGTATAAATGATAATCAACTGATTCCTCCCAATCTGTTCCTTACCTATTTTGAAATAATTATCAACCAGCAGATCCTCCAGACCAATGGCTGACCAGAAGCTGTGGTCCCAGCCACTTTCTGAGGAGTAGGTCCATTTACAGATCAATGTACAGAGAGACCTGCAGGAAAACCAGAAAATGTTAAAACATTGACAGAAACATCTCATATCACAAAGAACTAATTAATGGACTGCATTAATCACAAATGTAGAAAACACTAGTACTGTACACTGTAGTACTAATGCTGTAGGGTAACGTAGCTGTTCCACATTTTGGTAATTTCTGAGTAACAAATGTTGAATACAAAAATTATTAAGCTCTTAAAGTTTGATCCAGTGCAGTATTTCTTCAACATGTTCCATTTCCCATCATATATTTGCATTGTCAAACGTTCACAGTCATTTTTAGAGTCACCTATTCAAAATTTATTTTCATCAGGGTGTTAACAAACATAAAAGAAAATGATACTGCTTTAAAACATTGCAACTTATACTCAAACACTGGAGGAAGAATGACTGTACTTGTATACTGGCATGCTTCAGAAAAGAATAAACATATTATACTGTACAATAAAGCTGCTTAAGGCTGTGATAAAGTTCATATTTTATAAACAAGTCTCTGACGTGAAAGTTTTGGAAGTCACATCAGGTATAGCACATCTCCATTTTGTATATTCAAGTACGACAACTCTGTAAGAATGACAGTTGGTTTGTTAGTGGCTGGATGGTTTGTCCTTTACTTATTCAAACACAAGCCTGGTAGACTGGCAATGACTGAAAAAGAGTAAAATTCAGGGATTATGATGATGTTTCTATAAAACTGGGTGGAGTCTAGGCCTCAAAATGTAGTGAACATAACATAAACCTGAGCAGTGAGATTATGATCAACAACAGTGAGCCTGCTCCTATAGCCTGCATTAACAGCCCATCAACTCATGATGCTATTAGGACAAAAATGCTGCTGTTCTTTTAAGTAGCTCTCACTAAACACCTTGTCTCTCATTTACATGTGCCTTACCATACACAGAAATGGGATTCATTAAAAAACACCAACCCTTTGTCAAAATTCAAGAAACTGCCATCCACATTTATTTACAAATTCCAGTTGTGCTAAAAATCTTGCAGATGTAGAATCACTAATATGTGAGTAAACGCCTAGTGGTATCTGTGCTTTTGATGGAATTTTCAACACAAGGTGAGATGTTTTAAAGTTGCCATGTTAAAAAATCATTTCACCAGACAACAACTCATTTAGAAATCAGAGATCAGCCCACAGTTGTAAGAAGTGACTGGGGTTTAAGCTGAAGTGAAAGCAATTCTGTAAAGTAGTCTTGTAGAGGGCACCAAATATATTCCACAAAGAACGCTTGGTGTCATTTCACCCTTTAGTTTAATATTTAAGTTTAAGCTTGCCAACCCCTGTATAAAAGAAGCCACACACTTCCAAATGTTAGTATATTGGCATTACTGTAATAATAACATGTTTATCCATTCATCCTTTTTCTAACTGCTTCTTTCAATTCAATTTCCGGGGAACCGGAGCCTATACCGGCAAGCAACTGGCGCAAGGCAGAATACACCCAGGATGGGACAACAGCCCATCACAGGGTTCTCACAGGGCCAATTTATGTTATTATATGTGTTATTATTTATGGGACATGTTATGGACTGTGAGAGGAAGTCCAGAACACTCAGAGGAAACCAACACAAACACAGGGAGAACATACAAACTCCACACAGATGGTACTCCAGATCCGGAATTGAACCCTGGGCCCCAGCACAGTGAGGCAGCAATGCTAACCACTCTGCTATGGTTGCTGCTGGAAGTGGTGTTAGTGGGACCAATGGGGGGCACCCACCCTGCGGTCTGTGTGGGTCCTAATGCCATAGCATAGTGGCGGGGACACTATACTGAAGTGGGCGCCGTCTTTCGGATGAGACGTTAAACCAAGGTCCTGACTCCCAGTGGTCATTAAAGATCCCCAGGCATTTCTCAATAAGAGTAGGGTGTTATCACGGTGTCCGGGCCTAATTTCCCCCCTCGGCCTTTACCGTGGCCTCCAAATTGTCCCCATGTATGACTGGCTTGCACTTGCCCTGCGATGGACTGGCGCCCCGTCCAGGGTGTACCCTGCCTTGCGCTCATTGCTTGCTTGGTAGGCTCCAGCTTCCTTAGACACCGTATGGTATAAAGCGGTTTGCAAATGACATGACATGACATTTATAAATTGATATTTATCTCATTACTATGCCAGACTGGTAAAAGGGATTAACAGGTGACACTCAGATCTAAAATAAAGGTTTTGTCAGAGTTATTTCTCCCAGTGCTAAAAAGTAAATGTTAAAAAGCAGCAAATTTGATTGCAAAGGAGTTTTTAACACTGCTACAAACTTGAAAGAACATTTACAAATTTATTCTGGAAAATATAAAAATGGACTTGTTGATGATCTTTTTCCTGGCAAACATTTTGCCGACATCTGATTTACAGATCAATGTGGAAACTTTGTTGTACAGATGACCTTTATAGGAGTATACTATTTCTTAACGGTTCATGTGTATTCTTTTTACACATTTCAGCTAGATTGCTGAGTGAGACATGAAGCCAAACAGTTACAGTTACAGAGGGAAAAATAAATGAGCATGAGAGCTCCAAAGACGGTACTCATTAATTCCCAAAATTTACCTCACCTCTGTGGTCACACTCCTGTTTATAGAACAAAAACTTTCATTGGATTCTTCTCCTTTGAGAACCTTTGCCAACAGTCTTCCTTTGCAAACTGACATACAGGAGATTGGGCAAATACTGCACAAATTCCCATTGCACTGAGTTTCTTCTTTTTCAGGATTTTAAGACTATTTGGCCCATCTGCAATACAGAAGCGGTTGCTATTAGTTAAGATTCTCATCTAGCCATTTCCTGAAAAAAGCTAGAATTATCAGCTTTGACAATATACTGTAGCAGGTTATACTGTTCCAGACTCTCACAATACTTTCTGTAAATAGCATCTCCTAGTTCAGTGCACTTCCCCATATTTTCCAATGGTGTCCTCTGTTTCGCATTTCACTGTTGATTCTTTCTCAGCATCTTTAAAGACTCTGAATACTTGAATCAGATCCCCCCACAGTCTTCATTGTTCAAGAATTAAAAAGACTTTTACCCTGTAAGTGCACTACACTCCTTTATGCCCAGTAAAAAAGAGTGGCCGCACGTCTCTGGACAGAGCAACAATATTTTTCTAATGTGTTAAACAAGACTGTATATTCTAAATGAGGTCTTACTATTTCAAAATGAAATTTAACATAATATTCATCAATTAAGCTTTTACACATTTAACTAAATGTTCTAATATTCTGTTTGACTTTTTATCGCGTCTTCATGTTTTCATTAAATGTGAATGATGTACTGTATAAAAACAATGTTTTTTTAAAAGTAACTTCTTCAAACTCAGTTTTGTTTTTATTTTAATAACTTATGTTTCTGCAGTCTGCACTTGACAAAATTAAATTGTCCACCTAAGGTGACTGCCCAGTTTTTTGTGTTAAAATTAAGTTTTTGGAAATCTTTTTACATTTTTAAAAGTATTAACAGTATTTGCTAATCCTCCTATTTTTGGTTTCATCTGAACCCACTAGATACTGTACTATACTGTACTAGATACATAGATATTGTACTACATCAGAATGTAGGTCACTGATGTACATTATGAAGATTGGTGATCTTAATACAGATCCTTGTGGCACTCCACTTAAAACATCTGAGCATTCACCTTGAACTCTTTACTCTCTGTTCTCTATCCATCAACCAGTACTCTGTATGTAAATACAATAAATGCATCAATTTGAATGTTCAACCCTGAAGTCTGACAAATAATATTTTATGAGAAACCATCTAAAGTCATCTGAAAATCTACATTTGCCAAATGATATACTGTTTATATTCATGAGTACTGCTGCTTAAACCTGAACTCTTGACCTAACTTTTCTAGACCCATGTTGAGTATACCCAAGATCCCTTCTGCTATAAAGATGATTACATAGTTTGTGATCTGATTATTGAGTAACTTAAGCAATATTAAACAGTGAGGTTAAGCAGTGTTTGTGGCTCAGCATGTGACCCTCTTCCCACTGAACCTGAATTTCCGAAACCCAGTATGCTCTAATATGGTGACTGATGGTGATGTAGGAGGTGCCATCTTTTGGACAGGATATTAAATTGAGGCCTTGACTGTCACACCCCACATTCTCCCTCGCAAACGCTGTTACATTCCCAAACCCACTGTTTCACAATCTCATTCCTAATTGAACCCATCACATTCCCACATGCACTGGATTCCACAAATTCTCACTCCCGGACCAATTATCCAACCACATCCCTTTCCCACATCCCCTTCCCTCATATGCCAACCCATTCCCAGTATTGAGAAGCCTCCTGTAGAATTCTTTTGTGTGTTTTTCTAGGCCTTTTGACTGACCTCCTTTTACCAAATCTTTACTCTTGCCTTTTCGCCATGCCTTTTGGATTTTGTTTTTGGATTATCTTTTGGATTTCCCTGGTTACCGGACTCATTACCTCTCTAATTGACCAAGTCCCTGGATTACGTCTTTGGATTGTCCCTGTGCTACTCCACATTCCATGGGATTCATGGTTATGCATAAGGATCCTCCTATTCTACCAATCAGTTTTGTGACATTGACTACCTAGACATTAAAGATCCTAAGACACCTTTGGAAAAAGTTAAAATTGAAATGTTACCCCCAGTGAAATATCACTGTGTTTGAACAATCTGGCCTATCTAAAACTCCTTCTTAATTCAAGAGGCTACAGCAAATACTCCACATGATTTAACGTAATATATACTGGGACTGGATCATAATGGCTGCTATGCATCACATACTGTACATGGTAGATTAAGTTGTTTCTCTTCCTACCGTATAAGTGAAGCACAGAGATCCTTTGGAATTAAAAGCACTATTCACCTAAGTATGTTTTAGGGTGTCATTCAAGACAAGTGTATTGTGGGGGAGATGGGTGAGTGCAGACGATTGATTTTAAAGGGCGGGGGCTGCATTTCAGTGCTAGATAAAATCAACCTCCTATGGCAAACAGTTTTAGGATAAAAAGCACTACAGTAATGCAAGGACTTTTTAAATTTTTGTCATAGAATGCTATGGTTCAGTCACCATGGATTTAGAAAAGGTCTTGCTTAAGAAACTACTTAAGAGTTTTTTAAGACGGCAATAACAGATATACAGTATTCAGAACACAAATATGCACTTAAGGTTATCAGAAGGTTTAAAAAAAGTTCCACATAAAATATTAAATTTAAGGCATTAGAAATGTAAGGTATGGTAAGCTAGATAAAGAGATGTAATGAACGGAGTGACTCAGGGATCTGTATTAGGACCACAGCTTTTCCAGATGTATAACTCCAATAAAGACTAGGAATCTCCAATGTTGGTCCTAGATAGCCACAGTCCAGCAGGATTTATAAGTCACCATTAAAAAGTTGGTTTCCAAACAACTAGCACAATTTCATTATAAGCACTGAAGCAGGTAATTTGCTCAATTATGTAATTTAAAGCTCATTTGAAAAAAATAAATAGCAAACACTATAGAAGCAGCAAATAAAATTGAGAGATGAAAACTGAAGACTAGACAACCACAAACAGATTACATTTATTGTAAACAACATGTCCAGAGTTGAAAGTAGCAAAACCATAAAGTGTACATTTAAGATGGGGAAAAAACCAGTAGGAGCTACTTATAAAACAGACATAAATGTGCATGTTGACAAATCTGAAAGAAAGGTAAACAATGTTGCAATATACTGTACAGACAATAGTGAATATTAAACTTATATTTAAATTCATATTTAAGAAGGTTACATTAAAATTTTACAATGCACTAACAAAAGTTCACCTAAAACATTGTTAGTTTGTTAATAATGTTATAAAAAAAGGCACTGCTGTTCTGGAAACAGTCTGAAAAAGAACAACACAGTACATTCTTGCATTCAAAAGAATGCTCTGCACTGGCAAGTTAAAAGAATTGACACTTCTTTATAGTCTTGAATAGGGAAGACTACAATGGGGTCTGATTTCAGAAATCTCAAAATACTCATTGCTGTTCAGTCATCGACAAACTCAAGCCAGTTGATGTCTTCAAATTCATCATAGGATAAACAAACCATAGGATACAAACAGAAATTATAGGGAAGTGTATTTAAAAGAACAGGAGGCACAAACTCATTAAGCTTTCAGTTGCAGTATCTTATTTAGTGTATTTGCCCTTTATTTATTACTGCAATTTCCTATGTCTGATATTATAAGATTGAGAGGCTAGATTATTTGCAGTTCTGACGTTTTAGGTTTTGTATTCTGTATGTGTATGTTAGGCTTCTCAGAATTTAATGATAAAAGAGGACCTAATCAGATAAGCATCCTTTTGCGTGACTGGGAATTCGGACTGCGGATAAAATTAGCAAACGCATGCTACTTTAAATTTGTCACAGTATGTATTTGAAAAATGTTAAGACAGATGAGTAATAGCATGTTAAAACATGCACAATAAGTACAATAAAAAAGCTATAGGACTGAATATACATCCAGTATTATTGACTAACACACTTATAGGCCCATTCACAAACATGAGGACACAGCACTGTGATGTGAGCAACAGTGTAATCTGCCATGTCAAATTTACAGACTTTACACACAAAGATACTTTTGTGGTTAAATTTATCTCCCACAGTAGCTTTTAATATACTGTATAACCACTCACAGTGAAAAGTAATCATTGGATTCCTCTGTGGTGATTTACATCAATGCATTAAGGTTGGTATTTCAACAGGATCTTTATAAAGTACTTGAAAAGATGTTATGTAAAGGAAACTGTATATTGTCAAAACTGATGTAGTTTGTAATTGAAATGAAGGATTATTTCAACAGAATTTGTGTATAAACAAAATAGTGATTAAATATAATATTAGAAATATAATATTTCTAATAATACAGATATAGTGTCTTCCAAATGTATTCATACCCAAATGAAATATGAACAAAAACACCAAATAGCAGAAAGGGATTTACATAATGTGTCTCACTTAAACAATTCTAAGAATGTTATACTCATAATCAAAATACTGTAGCACTGCACACAGCAAAGTCATATTTGTCATTGAATAAGTTGCAGAAAACAAGAGTGTCACATTTATTTACACCTCTAAGCTTTCCGTTAAATACAATTCAACAAGAAATATACAGTAACATTCTGTGATTTGAAGTGTAAATGAAGCCTTTGGAACTATATAGAGGCCTCTTTAAGTCTCCTGCTTCCCTGGAGAATAAAAAAAGGAAATTAATGGAAAACATTCAGTTGCAGCACACAACATCATGGTCAGACAAATCTTCAAGGACTGTAAGCAAATGGTCACTGTATGTCATTAGTTGGGGGATGGCTATAAAAAATCCTTACAAAGATGAATCTACAACTTTCTATTGTAGTGTCTATTATTATGAAATTGAAGGCTACTCTCATAGTAGCCATCCTGCTAAAAAAAACACACACATACAGTATATCTTTGCCACTATGGGCTGGCTGACAGGTGGTTTTGGAGGCAACTGTAACTCTAAAGGCTACAGTTGGTGTTCTCAAACTGTTGAGAACTGTCTCACATTGGCATGTTTAGGATACAAAGTGTCAAAAACTAAAAAGAAATGTAAATAAAAAGCAAGTTTTAGTGCTTTTGTATTAAAAACAAAAAGATGTGACTCAAACTTGCCAGACAACAGAAACAATGTATTTTGGTTAGGTGAAATGAAGATTATACTTTTTGGTCATGTTCATTAGCACTATGAATGGCATAAAGGATAGGGGAAAACTCCACAAACTCCAACACAAAGCAGGACATTTTGGCCAGACACCTGGTTCTTTCTGCCAGGAAGCTCAAGCTTGGCAGAAAATTGACATTCCAGAATGACAATGATCCAAAGCAAACATGAAAATTGACAAAGGAATGGTTAACTGCACACAAAATAAATGTTTTCAACTGGCCACCCCAATCTCCAGACTTCAATCCAATTGAACATTTGTGATACAATGTATTCTGTGATTCTAACAAGATGGCAGTGCCATTTAATAAAATCAAAGGATCTTGAGGACTCTATATGAAGAAATGTTTATCAATTTCTTAAGTGCTTGAACAAAGTGCTTGAACCTCATAGCAAACTGAAGGAGGTATCTATCCAAGATAATGCCTGCCAGAGAAAAAAATACAAAGTACTGTCTATAGAGATGTGAATAAATGTGACATTTGTGTTTTCTAGACTTAAATCATTTATGATAAATATGACTGCTTTGAGCAATGCTACTAAAGTTACTGTATAGCACCGACAGAAGATGTCGGTGTTTTAAGGAAGAAAAATTATCCAATAATTAAGTCTTTCTCTCATTTGATGTTTATTGTTCCTATTGCATTAGGGGTATGTATAAATGTAGATGGAAGTGTATATACTGTATATACAGTATTGATGAAAAAAAGAAACGCAACATTTTCTGGAATGAGAATACTATAGTTATAGCTTATGTACTTTCACAAAAAGTTGTCAATGTGTTTTAAGCCCTCTGACCTGCAATACAGCATGTGCAGTGAGGCATTGCAACTTGCTAATCACTCGAAAGCTCGTTAGGTGCACTTTTACCCAACAAGGTCCAGGTGGAACAATGCCTGATCTGGTCACCTTTACAAGGGTCTTAATTCAAAGCTTAGGAAAAAGGCCACACGTAGTCAGTTTTCTGTGCATTTCATAATGCCTCGAATGTCACCAGAAGCAAGGGAGAGGGCCATTGGCATGCTGCAGGCAGGCATGTCATGTGCCAGCGTTGCCAGACACTATGGAGTAAGCCACTCTACTGAGTCCTGACTGCAGAGAAGGTTTCAGCAGACCAGCAGGACAGATGACTGACCAAGATCCGATCGTCCTCGAGTGACCACACCAGAGCAGGACCGACACATCAGACTGGTCCATCTGCGAGATCGTTTCAGATCTGCACCCGTTGTGCTGCTGAAACTGCCAGCAGACACAATGTCCGCATCAGTGACAGGACAGTGAGGCTCCATGCTGCTGGCCTTAGAGCAAGGCAACCTGTCAGAGACCCTCTGCTCACACCTCCTAGACGTCACACCTAACTGGTTTGGGTCAGACAGAGGCTGCGATCAGCAGTGGCATTCGGTCCTCTTCATGGATGAGTAACTCTTCAGCCTGTTCCACGCAGACGGGAAGGCCAAGTTTGAAGGAGGAGGTGTCACATTTCTTTTTTCAATCAGTATATTTATCAGATGTAACAAATTATTAAAAGAATATTTTTTGTTTCATTTTTTTCAGCCTTAGGCTAGATGCCCATCTTTACTCTCTGTAGACAATGGCTTCTTTTGTCCTCTCAGTGTAGCCTTTTGAGCCAGAAATAATGCCTTCCACTGGTACAAGAGGGAGACATACTGTACTTGTACTGATACAGCCTGATGCATCAAGTCCATTACAGCATCCATCTGCACACTTAAACATAATTTGGCACATCTATCAATTCATTATTCTTGAGTTAATTTGCAGAGATATGGTTATATTGCTGTATCATAGGAAATTTCAGAACTCCTTTAGAATCTGTGTTATGTGCAAGAGCTACCTTTTCTAACATAATGTACTATGAGCTATTATTATGTTACTGCTAGCTATTACTTAACAAACATCGACTGCGGGAGAAATAATCAAAGAATTACCAATAAATATATGCATTCTTGCATTTCGCATTTTAGACCAATAACCTATGGGATGATTTTTGGAGTACTTGCATTAACTTTGTGTTATGTGAATATTTCCTTCCAAAATTATACAGTATGTTTGAAAAACTAGAGAGCTTCTTTAGTTACAGGTTCATCATTGTGACCAACACCTGCAAGCTGTGCTAATTAGATACAATTCAAATTAAAAAATAATTTCAGGAACAGTTTATTTTAATGTTAATCAGCTGTTCTGTATACTTCCTCTCTTCTTCCATCCTTCATTGATAATTATAGTATCTTTAACTATCTTTAGCTCAGGTACATCTACATACATATAATATAAATAACAAATAAAGTAATTGATCAGTACAATAAGAAACCAGATGAATAAAACATTGGTAGATAATGCAGTCAATATATAATGGGGTACAATTAATGTATGAGTATCAGACATACACTAATATGTGACCACATCAGCATGCAAACAGCATTAAGAATATCTGTGCTGTTTTAGACCATAACATATGCTGGACATAAACATATGTTCTAAACATGCACTTACTTCACTCATAGTTTGGCATTGTATTAACATCATGCATGTGAACACTTTTGTTACTGATACGTTACTTATCATGTTACAGATGATTAATTCACTATCTAGAAATAGAACTACAGAGACACAACATAAAAACACTTAAACTCTCAAATGCAGAATAGGCCCATGTTAATTCCTTCCATGCTAGTTAAAACCTTTGAATGTTGAGATATTTAACCATAATTAACCATAAATAACAACAATTGTTCAGTTACCCGTATTGGTATATGAAGTTATTGTGTTTGGCACCTTGAGCCCTTTCAAATCAGAGTCTCTCAAACTCTGGATACAATCTTTAATACTTGTTTAGACATAGTCTCTATGATTTGTGTTCCAAGACAGTCTACCCTCAGGATGCCTTTTGGGGACTCTCAGACCTAAGTTCTCTTTCATGTGAAATAGAGTTTTGTACACTTTATACATTTTGTAATCCATATTTATACTCCGTATTTATACATATATAATACATTTTTCTAAACACATCAGTCATAAAATCACATTTTATAAACAAGCATCAGTGTGAAATCAGTAAATCCTATTTTAAACTGTACTGTACAGTATATACTGTAGAAGAGCAATGCAGGGAAGAGGGAAAAGAAGGTAAGAGAAAATGTAGACATGACAATTGCAACAGTAGCAGCACACCTTCTCAGGGAGCCTGAATGAACACTGAATGAGTGTTTTTTGCAGGATATATTATCTATGGTTACTGCACTAAATTTTGGATAGCTAAGCATTTAGAAATTCAAAAGTATCAGTCAGTATGTCTGTGTTCTGACATGTAACAAGACAATATTTTGGCATATTTGGCGATGGAATTGATGAGTATGGAATACTGCTGCAGATTGCACACAGATCCATTTGTGCCCTGGAATGTTCATATGCCAAAGATTTGGTTGTTTCCCCCCATACATTTCAGTCTTTCAAGTATCTCCCCTTCTCGTGTTAACAATAGGAATATTTCTTGACTTAGGAGGCTGTATCTTCCTCATTAATATAGTGGTGAGTATCCCCGCCTGTCACGCGGGAGACCGGGGTTCGATTCCCCGACGGGGAGTCGCTCTTTTGTGCGGAGCGGTGGCACTGTGGCTAAGAATCTGTGCCTGTGGCCGGAAGGTTGTTCGTTCAAATCCCGCGGCCGGCAGAGGAATCCTACTTCGTTGGGCCCCTGAGCAAGGCCATTAACCCCAACTGCTCCAGGGGCGCTGTACAATGGCTGACTCTGCGCTCTGACCCCAAGCTTCTCTCCCTGTCTGTGTGTCTGTGTTTCATGGAGAGCAGGCTGGGGTACGCAAAAAGACAAATTCCTAATGCAATTGTATACGAATAATAAAGTTATCTTATCTTATCAATAAGTGAACTGCTGTCTGATAGAGGCAGGAAACCATTATTACACAGTGACTGAATACATTTAAAACTGTAGTTTGCATGATAATTGTCTGATTTGCATTTGGTGCATTTGGTCTTCTGTGGTATTTATTTCTTTTCAGCACTAAAGGCTCTACAGCTGCTGTACACAATTCTAATGTCAGGACTCTATATAACAGCTACTGTATGTATCACCTTTGCGCCCACACCATACATAACATACAGAGCATACGATTATTATACAGTAATCTACGACATTTGAGACTATGCTTTGTATGATTTATATCTCATTTTTGTTTTGAATTTCCCATTTAAACACTGTGGTTAACTGATTTTATGTTTACATTGTCAACTACAAGATAAACTTTTGTTTTGATTTTTTAGAACACAGTGACAGCTGCACAGTCAATTTGTTCAACAACAATACTGTTTAATTGACCTCAATAAGGTGTGATCTTCACATGGGTTCTAATAAGTGAATCAACACTCCATTCCTTATGTGCTCTGTAAACATATACAGTACAGTCATAAAACCATTTTTATTAGTTCAAAGTTAAGAACTGAAGTTTCTTTTTTAATTGTTTTGTTCAGCTTACACTGTTTCCCCAAGGAGGGAAAAGTGACTTACTAGCCACAGACACCCCCGACTGAATGTTTTCAATTATCTGCAGCTAACAGAACAGTCTGGGAGAAGCAGGAGAAAACCTTTCTGACAAGTGTGAGTGAAAGGGAAAACCCAGACAGCAACAAAAATAGAACCTGCCATCTTTCAGACACACCAGGACGCTTTAATAACTGCTGTCTACGACTCACCCCCCTAACACCCCCTCCCCTCCCCACATCAATGTACTTAAAAATATTTAAAATAAAAAGTAAAACAAAATGTTCGTTTTCTCAGGTTCTAAAATCATTAACATCATAGGACAGAATCTGTTAAAATAATTCTGTGAATAATTCTGATTATTCAAATTTTATACTAGCAGACTTTAACAAGTGTGTAGACTTATACAATAAAACACTTGAAAAGCAAAAATATTTTTATATCCATTTAAAGTGACAAAACAAAATTAGAGGCACAAAGTGTGCTGGTTTCTGTTTTCTTCAGAAAGGATTTTCAAAGTAGTACCAGGAACGGATGAATCTCAAAAGCCTAAAGGGTCAGACCTTCTTGACCCCATAAATACAGCTGGTCTGTCAGTCAGCACTGCAGGGGTATTTTTTATGACGAATTACACAGAAATGATTCTGCATGTCAGAAAGAGAGTTTCCTCCCCATTCTTAGATAGTGTGCAATGACAAAGCCATTCTACAGTGGCAAAATCTGACAAAGTGGTTAAAAACCCTTCTGGTAAATGAGTGACCAGCTAACAACAACAGCAGATTATTAACATAATATTGTTTGATGTAAGAGTTCTTTAAACCCCTTGCATGATTACCATTTTTAATGTTATAATTAAGTAAGCTGTGAAGAGTCTGAAGCAAAGCAGAAATCTCCAATCACCCATTAGGTCCAGTCTAAATGCACCATAGCCACAAGCATATTGGAGTAGAAAACTACCCTGTGCAATAGACAGGGTTATGATCCACATGTACTGAGAACACACATGTGCAGTTTGCTGATATTTCTAAGACTTAAGCATGCAGCACACCTCTAGAGCAAAACTTCCCATTTTAGATTTTTTGTAGAAAAATGTGTTTATTTTTAAGCCATTATAATTTTACAAAAACATAAATATATATTCTAAAAGAATGTATTAACGTCAATATCATATTTATCATTTATCAGCTTTGAAAAACTACTTATACCACACATTAAGGCCAGCATCCCCAAAACACTTGATCCTCACCAGTTTGCACAAACATCGCACAAACCGCTCCACAGAGGATGCAGTCTCTATAGCTTTACACACCACACTAACCCACCTAAATAAAAGGAACACCTATATAAGAACAATTAATAGGTTTATTCCATGCTGAAAAAAGAAGGAAGAAAACACAACAATTCGGCCGTGGAGCCTTCTTCAGGTGTCAGCCTTCTTCAGGTGGAGCCTTCAGCCTTCTTCAGGCTCCACGGCCGAAACGTTGTGTTTTCTTTCTTCTTTTTTTCTTTCTTCGCAGCTACCCACCTGAACTACTACAACCTATACAAGAATGTTGTTCATTGACTTTAGTTCAGCATTTAACACCATCATACCCATAAAACGTGCTACCAAGCTCAGGGCTCTGGGTCTAGATACCACCCTCTGTAGCTGGATCCTAGACTTCTTCACCAGTAGACCCCAGACTGTCAGAATTGGCAACCTTACCTCCAACACACTCACCCTTAACACTGGTGCCCCTCAAGACTGTGTGCTCAGCCCACTGCTATACTCCCTGTTCACCCACGACTGTACTGCCAAGTTCAGCACAAACACCATCATCAAGTATGCTGACGATACCACAGTCGTGGGCCTGAACACTGACAACGATGAGACTGCCTACAGGGAGGAGATAAAACAACTAGCGGATTGGTGCAGAATCAACAACCTATGGCTCAATATCAGCAAAACCAAAGAGCTGATCGTTGATTTCAAGAGACAAGGAAAAGTCCACTCCCCCATCCAAATCGAAGGGCCTGCGGTGGAGAGGGTGAACAACTTCAAATTTCTAGGTGTTCACATCTCTAAGGACCTCACAAGGGCCCTCAACACCTCCAGTCTCATCAAGAAGGCACAACAGCGGCTGTACGTTCTGAGAAGGCTGAAGAAAATACGCCTGCATCCACAGATCCTCACCAACTTCTACAGATGTACAGTGGAGAGCATACTGACCAGCTGCATCACAGTCTGATATGGCAACTGCACCTCATCCAACCGCAAGGCCCTGCAGCGGGTGGTCAAAACTACCCAACACATCATCGGCAATGCCTTACCATCCTTCCAGGAAATCTACAACACCAGGTGTCTGAAAAAAGCCACCAAAATTATGACTGACCCCACTCATTCCAGTTACAATTTGTTTGTCCCCCTACCATACAGTAGAAGGTTCCGGACGTTCCAGTCGCACACAACAAGACTCCAAAATAGCTTCTTCCCCAGAGCCGTCAAGCTGGTGACCCCCCCCACTCCCACCCACCAATCCATTATCTCTCCTCACTTCTTCATGTACCCACAACGAATGTACTCCTTGTACTATTTGATAATCGCCGTATTATTTTGCACTATTTTGCTCTGTTTGTGTACTTTGCTCTGTTTGTGTACCTTTGCACAGTTTTTAACAGATATGGGTACTGTCGATCTGGTACCATACGGTTGTTTACACTGTTATTGTTATTGTATTTTCTGTCTATTGTCTTGTCTGCTGTTCTATATATATACTGCACATGGGAGACTAATGAGAAAGACTTTTCATTATACTATGCACCTGTGTAAATATAATGAGAAATAAAGTCAACGTGAATTGAATTGAATTGAACTAAATTGTGGTACTCCACTAACTACAGCACTCCAACAAGAACATTCACCCCTTCTCCATACTCTTCCATTCTCCATCCAGGCACTCATATTACCTTGAATTGCCTACAATTTGAAAATTAGCCTCTTACGATCACCTTTATCAAATTCCTTGTGAAAATCTATATAAATTCCAATTGTATAATTTACTGGTGTATCTTGTTTAAAGACTCTTACATTAATCAAGACCACAATTAAAGCCATTCTATCCCCAAGAATCCTGCTGCCATATAAGTGTTCCACTTACTGTATATTGTTGCCTGACCAGTTCCATTAACCTAGTACCCCACAAATCATAATTTTTTCCTAGAATATCTTAACCCTCTGATATGTAACCTCCTCTGTACGCATAAGATAAGTCATTGTGTTCTCTAAACGCCTTACTCACAGTGGTCCTGCTATGTGCACTTCTGTTTACCACTAGACACCTCCTCCAGGACTTCACTCTCTATTAGCAACTGGGGCTATAACTTCAGCCCCTAACCCCCTCCCCCCTGCAAAGCTGACTGGAGCACAGGCTTCCACTGATCTCACATCCCAGAGACTTGCATTTTTTCTTTGTGTAATTCTGTTTGTGAGTGTGTTAGCAATGCTTTTCTTTATTGTTGCTGGTTGTCTGCATGGAGCAGTGCAAATGAGTGTATGGAGCGTTGAATGAGAGAAAGATCTGCTATGTGCATCAAAGCAACCGTGTTTGTGCACCTATGACATTTCACTTCCACAACTTCGCTATCTGAGAACCTTTTTTCTTAATCTCCTTTCCGGATCAGGAAGAAGAAATGCAGAAAATACAGAGAAGCAGTGAAAGTCATCAAAGAATAGAAACAGAAAGAAGAAACTTCACTCTTACCCTTAAAGGAAAAAAAAACAAAAACATTAAACAGTTTAAAAAAATAATTTACTATGCGGTACCAAACAGAATAAAAGAAAGCAGAATTCATGCTTATCTCACACACTTGACAGTGATACCGCAGTCATCATTTACAACAGACCAATTCACAAGGAACCTACATGCAGTTCTGAGAAAGCACATAAGTCGATTGAAACACAGGAAAAACTCAGAAGCACCTATAGCCCTGATTGATCCTTTATTTCTAGTCCTTCAATAAGAGTCTTTATAGAGGGTGTTTTGCTAATTCCTGTTATGCTACACGAAACAAAACAAGAGCACAGCTCAGCCTGCACAGCCAACAGAAACACATTTGCCTGCCTGAGATCACTTTCCTGAAATAGTAAACGGCATCTACTTCTCAGATTTCACATTAAGCTGCCAAGCTCACCGCCGGCCAGGGCTGACAGCTGCAGAGGGAAGGGGCTGAGAAGGGGAGGGTATGGGGGGGGGGGGGAGGTCTGCTGGTGTGAGTCAAATCTCTCCTGTCGCCATCCCTTCTTGGAGAAAAACGAGGAGACTCCTCAAAACGGCCATTTGCAGACATACGGTAAATCACCACTGGTCCAAACTAATGGCTGTGAAATTCAAAACTATTTGTGGTGCCTGCATCATACAAGCCAGCTCTTTAACAGCTTAACCACTGTCCTCAATGTCAAGAAGTGCCTGGGAAAGTTCTGTTAAGTGGGGCTGGCCACTGATAAATGATTGTATGCATTTCCCACATTGACGACTCAGAAGTTGCAATCTGAATACAACTTCATAATAGCAGCACTGATAAGATAACATTCAGAATATACTGGGATAGCAGCAGGGCAGGCCTGGTCTTTACAGCAGAGAGAGGTATGTGAACACATGTTACTCCCCCTCACAGTACTTCACCAAAACCAGAAACACCTGTCCAGGGTGTCAATACACACACTTGTAAATTATCCATTTAACCCTTTCCTTCATTGAAATATTCTAAAATAACCTTGAGAATCAACAATGTCATCTGAAATAATGACTACATGTACTACTGTATATACAGCTAGATACTGCAAGAACTAGGTTCCTTCCACTGTCCGCTATAAAAAAGTCCAGACTTTTCAAGCCTTCTCATGCATGAAATTAAAATTAGAGCCTTTTTATTCTATGACAATTTTGAAGTAATACATAGTTACCGTATATTGTAAGACAGTCTTATACTGAGACAGTAGTTACGTTGTCACTGTGATTTTCAAATTTTCAGTCATACTATGGATTGCACGATTAACAAATTAAAACACACTATTTGACAAAAGTGCAATAAAATTATGATTTAATAACACTAAAGCAAACTATATTTCACACAAATACATATAAAATAATAAAATATCTACACTATGACATTCCTACATCTACATAAAGTTCATAACATCTTAAGCACAACTTTCTGCCTTGCTTTCCATTCTAGCTGCTGTTGTGCACTGATTGACATAATTTTAAAAATTTTACGTGGACTGTGTCTCTTATTATTCTAGATCTAGTTTGCCAGAGATGAGACGTGAAAGAAGGAACTTAGTTGACTATCATACATTCCCAAATGCAGGGCAGATTAAAAATAAATTTAAACAGCATTTGTTAAAAAATAGTGTGTTTATTTCCACTCTCTGCATTAGAAAAGGCTCATATAAAGACCACATGGACCTTTGTTTATACATACTCACAGTGTTACACTGACCAGCTGTGAGAGACGGAGAGGGAGGGGCAGAGACAGCAAGGAAGATAGGGAGGGCCAAATACACAGCGGGCAGACCTTATCAGCAGCCTCCCCAAGAGACCAGCAAACACACACTGGTGTTAGTTCCTATCTCCTGGTTCCCAGCCCTGAGTTTGAACCTTGAGGACTCCCTGCCTGATAGCACTCCAGTACTACCTTATCAAGGGGTCTTTGCTTTGTCAAATTAAGGCGCACTGTCAAGGATTAATGTGTCTCCTTAAGATATAGATGACTTCATGCTTGGCTCAGCCTTGCAGGGCTGTAATGGCAATCTGCCAATACTACATCTGCAAGCACTCCTCTTCCCTCCCTCTTTACTCAGTGAGGATGTGATCCAGATTATTCCCAGGGGTCTGTATCTTCTGACAGTTCTGCTGTCCACACAGAAGTGTGCAGGTACCCCCCCCCCCCACCAAAGCTCTATGCAGGGGCAGTGACAAAGCTGGTTCTAGTGCTAAATAAATTTAGCACCAGGTTTTCTGAAATATCCCCTACACAGGCAGCAAATCTTAAAATAAATTTTCAAGGGGCATCCCTCAAGGGCTTTCATGTGTTTTATTTTTGCAGTTCAGTGTTGCTTTGATTTAGCCCAGCTGAGTTCCATCATAAACCTCTTCCTTCAGACTTCTCCCTGCTCTTCTAGTGCTGCCATACTATGCAGCCAATCTCAGAGTCAAATGTCCCTGTCCAATTTTTAAATAAGTAAGCTGTCAGGCAGATGAACCTCTATTAGCCCATAAAATGCCTTTTAGTTATAAAAAAAATAGCAAGAAAGGTTTTTGTTTTTATTTACCAGAGTGTTTTTTAATTAATTCTTTCCAGCATCATGACTACTCAACTGAAGGTATCCAGACAAGAACATAGTTTAAATGTACTTCCTTTTAGTTTCTATTTGGATTCACTGGTTTGTGTTTCACTATTCATTCTAAAAATGTTCACTAGGTTGACTTTGTCAAAGCCTTTGAGAATTTTGAAAACAATCAGTTCCCTTCATTGTTTTATCTGCTGAAAACTAACAGTCAGGCTTTAACCATATTTATAATAGCATTTTAATTAAATGAATTACACCACATGAACCTAGATACATATTTTAAGCTCTAATGTGCTTATTCACTCAAGGTGGCAGTGAAGCCTGGCTCTTGCATTACTCTTGAAAGTCAAAGCTCTCAGAAAGTCTTACCTTGCAAATGACCCTGTGGCCTTCCAGGACAGAAAGTCAGGGAGATCAAAGAAGTGTGCGGCTTTCTCCCAGCAGGAATGTCGCAGGTTCTGAGAGCAGCCAGTGATCAACAGCCATGGAACGTGACAACACAAGAAAAGCAAGAAAATGGAAGCAGATTATACACCAACTGAAAGCAATACATTCAGATCCATATAGAAAAGTTTTAGAGGTACTGTACATTCGACCAAATCTGAAGGAGATAGCACTCAGGTGCCAATGCCCAAAAAAAAGATACATTAAACTAGCATAAAATACATCAATTTCCGTTAAAATGGGCTGTTCATGGCAATGAAAATGTATAGTCATCCATCGGTTGACAAATAAAACTCATTCCATGAAAACTGTACATCCAAAAGTTTTCAACATATGGATTCTAAGTTTTTCTTTTGGGAAAATTGATTCCCAAAAGAAATGTAAATATAATGTAAATTACTCAGGTTAACAGGTTCCTGAATCCCAGAAAAAAACACAATGATTTTCAAATTTCAGTGTAATACGAAAACATTACATCAAAAGTACACTGAGTGATACCCACCACCGCGGTTTACCCTCCCCCCCAGCATGGTTTTTCCATTTTACTTCATAAAAAATATGACCAAAAATTGAGTGGAATTTCAACTTCAAGGCGGTCAATTCCTGAAATGGCTTCCCTTATGCTGCAGCTCCCAGCAGTTCCTAGCATCCTAGTCTAGACTACACTTATCTTGTGTTTCACACTGTTTACACTGCACCTGCACATATCTGTGTTTTTTTTTATGATTTGCTGTGTATCATCCCTGCATTATGTCCGTTTAACATAAAGCTAAGCAACTTACAACTGGCAACCCACTGAAGCTAAGCAGGTGTGAGCCTGGATGAGAGACCTCCTGGGAAAAACTAAGGTTGCTGCTGGAAGAGGTGTTAGTGGGGCCAGCAGAAAGCGCTCACCCTGCGGTCCAGGTGGGTCCTAATGCCCCAGTATAGTGACGGGGACACTATACTGTAAACAGGTGCCATCCTTTGGATGAAACGTAAAACCGAGGTCCTGACTTTCTGTGGTCATTAAAAATCCCAGGGCGTTTCTCGAAAAGGGTAGGGGTGTAACCCCGGCGTCCTGGCCAAGTTTCCCATTGGCCCTTACCAATCATGCCCTCCTAATAATCCCCATCTATGAATTGGCTTCATTACTCTGCTCTCCTCCCCACTGATAGCTGGTGTGTGGTGAGTGTTCTGGCGCACTATGGCTGCCGTCGCATCATCCAGGTAGATGCTGCACATTGGTGGAGGTGGTGGAGGGAAGTCCCCATTACCCGTAAAGCACTTTGAGTGGAGTGTCCAGAAAAGCGCTATATAAGTGTAAGCAATTATTATTATTATTATTATTATTATTATTATTATTATTATTATTAATTCTAAAGTGCCAATCAGTCATGATGTTGAAAGTAAAAAAAAAAATAGGAAAGTGATGACTTTAATATTGAAAATCACAGTTTTAGATAGACTGAAAGCTGGGGCATTTTGCTTCACTCACCCAGGGGCATCAGTGAATCTTCTATCCATACAATTAGGAAAAATGAAGAGAAAAACCATTCTAGCATTAAAGCTTTGGCTTCTGTGAGGGTTAAAAAAGCCCATGTGTCTCAGAGAACACTTTATATTGAAAGAAATAGAACAGTAATTGAATGTGTGGAAAAGTGAGCATGGCATGGTGGCACAGTGTGTAGTATTGCTGCCTCATACAGCACTGGGGCCCTGGGTCCAATTTCCAGAGTGCTACCTACATGGAGTTTGTATGTTCTCCCCATGTTCACATGGATTTCCTGTGGGTGCTCTAGTTTCCTTTCAAAATCCAAAGACTAGTTAATGAATGATGCTCTGGGAAAATTAGCCGTGATATTAGTGTTTGTGTGTGCCCTGCGATGGACTGGCATCCTGTCCAGGGTATATTCTAATGTTTCTTTATTAGCAAAGAAAAACATCCACTTTACTGGATGATATTACAAATATTGCATGTGCCACCACTCCTAAATCTTAACTTGCAGATGCCCTTCATCAAATCATTGAAATCCATATAATAATCTTTAACATTCTGACATCCTGCTCACTTGACCTGTTTTAGCATACAGCACCCTCCAGGTTTATTCATACCTCTAATGAACCAGGAACAAAAAAATCACCATAATTCAGAATGAGTTACATGTTGGGTAAAGCATTTCACTTAAAAATCCAATAATATTATGCTGTAAACATAATGTATGCATAATAAAATAATTGTTTTGCAGAAAACAAGAGGATTACATTTATTTACATGCTTGGTATTCTTTTAAATAAATTTGTGCCAAAAATATCTGTAATAACATTCTAATCTTTGGAAGTGCAATGGAAGCCAGTGGAAATATAGAGACCCTTGAAGGTCTCCTGCTGTTTCCCTACAGGGAGGTAATACACAGAAAACATTAAGTATTTGCATACATCATCGTGATTAAGGTCAGACAGCTCTTAAAAACCATAGGATAATAGTCATTGACCTCCACAAGTTAGGGGATGGC
This sequence comes from Atractosteus spatula, assembly GCF_055471065.1. Taxonomy (NCBI): domain Eukaryota; kingdom Metazoa; phylum Chordata; class Actinopteri; order Semionotiformes; family Lepisosteidae; genus Atractosteus; species Atractosteus spatula. Next base: position 20,857,180 of record NC_142716.1, on the reverse strand, counting down.
TATGAAAGAATCCACAAAAAGCTGATTTTGTATGTTTTCGCCATATGTTTTGAGCTTTTTGCTGGGTGTTCCAGCTTCCTTCCACCTCCTGAACACAGCCTTGCATCTCAACGGTATGAGCAGTTTTCTGATACATGATGGCTGGTTTACACTCCATATTTTTGTGGATGATTCCATTATCTAAGGTTATTTAAATGGGTTAGAGAAAATGTACTACATAATAAATACAAATAAATTAATTAAAATTAGAGAACTGTAACAATCCCAAAGGATTTTTCTAATGATACAAATCACACAGCCCTTAGACTATTCAACACATACAAAACTACACATAAAAACTTAGAATCCATATGTTGAAAATCAGATATCAAATAAGGCAAACAGGCATTATTTATTAACAGAATTAATAAAACATTATTATTGGGGCATTTTTTTTGCATTAAGTTAAAATTGCTAATAAAACAATATTAAATATATTCATACAACAAAGAGCACAAAAGGTACTTCTGAAAAACATTCTCTACTATACTCCAACAAATAAACAACACTCACACTTTTACAGCAAAGTTGTACACATTTACAACAAAGTTTAAATGCATTAATGTGTCCACATAAAGCTCTCCTCCTGCCCTAGGTAGGATTAACAACTGTACTTGACCTTGGGTGGTCTGCACCTTGTTACAGCTCCCTGGGCCGTGAATGTGAGGTCAACTAGAGCCAGCTGTTCAGAGGCGACAGAGTGAAATGCACAAATGATGCCCTATATAATGACAGTCAGATACTTTGATCAGGTTGTGGTGGTGAGGAAGAATAACTACAGTTCAACCCCAGGATAATTCCTAAGTAACTCAGTGTAAACAGTTTCAGTATGAAGATAATTCATGATTTTATATTAGTGAAAGGCATAATGTAAGAGATGGGATTATAATGGTAGTGGACAATGAACCACACCAAGTTTATAAGTATAATGTTAAATGTGAGGAATCACAAGAGGGCTACTCACTTCTTTGAGCCACAACAGTTTGGGGGGCTGCATTTCTGGGGACATCACCCCTCCCACTGACTGTAGGACCTTGTGTTGTGTCCTAGTGATCCGGGCTGCCTGTTCGGATGCTCTGTGATCCATCCACATAATGATATTCTTGTCATTCTCTCCTTCAGGTAAAAGAAAAGACGGTGGGTAGTCATCAAAAATCTGTCTAACAAAACTTTTTAGTATTATTTGCAAAATAATGATTTAAAGGTTCTGCTCCAGTCTGAGTTGAGTTGAGTGCACAAAACTTTTGGAATTCAAGAAATTAGACCATTAAGATATTTACAGCTTTTGTAATGAAAAGTTATGAAAAATGTCCGCATTCAAGAGAAATGCAAAACAATAGAATAACACTTGCTCACTTCAGTCCTGCCTTATCGAAGATGGTGCTATCGGAGGCCCAATGTCTTCTTCATCCAGAAGCCCTCAGCATTTTGCCCCAAGGTACTTTCAAACTGGCGTAGCTGTGCTCAGACACAGACAGCAGGGTCCACAAGCACTGCTCCCTTCATCTCCCTTCAACACTTTCCAAGCCCCAGTTCCCTATATTACGAGGTTTCCTAATTAGTCTTACCTGTGACTGAATCCTAAGATCCTTGGTCATTCCAGATATTACCCACACCTTCCATGACTTCACCCAACTCAACTCAATAAATCTTACAACAACCAAACCTAATCAGACAACAGATCAGGGAAACACTAAAAATAGTGTAATAAATACACATATAATGCACATACTATACTCATAGTAATAGATACAGATTCTCAAAGTATTAATTTATTTTAATCTTTTAATTAGCTTACAACTCTTGACAGAAATTTGTTGCCACAGCTCCAAGATTTTGGTCCAAATTTGGTCTGACAAAAAATTGTTTATACAAAACAGTGACAAAATGAATAGTGTGATAATAAATACTGTTGTGCTATGTTTGAGCTTATCCCTGTTTTGTTGTCTGATTGGTTTTTTTTTACCACCTTACTGCATCCTGGAGCTAATTTTCTGATACAATCCTTGAAAACTGCAGCATGGAGCGGTTCAAGTGACTATATCCATATATAACCAATATAACAATATCACAAAACAAATCAACAGTTTTGCACTTTAACTTAGTTCTCTCCAGTGCATTTACTTTGCCTTTTTATATTTTTTATTACACAATACTGTGTCTTACTACTGTGACTTTCTCTCACTGCTGTGTTTTTAACAGAATACCCCAAAGGAAATATGCTCTTTAGAAAGCAAAGGTGGGAAGTTTTTATTTTTTCCTGCATTAATGTGCAATGACAAATTGATACCACACTTCTCCCTGCCTAGCCCTAATTGAGTAGAAAGCTTACTTTGTTTAATATGACACTGTTTCTTTTAGTTACAGTACGCAGTTCTGTACCCTACACCAGTCTTTATAAGGTAGCAAAAGAGCAGAGCTCGTGAAGTGTACATTATTGAAGTGATTTCTCTTCCTGGTGCTTCTGAAGGTCAGGAGTAGGGCTTTGCCTGCCAGACAGTCTCTTGACCTTCTCTGCAGTACACAAGACCAGTCTTTCAAAAACACCACCTGGTATGGCGAGAAATAGGAATAGTTGGCAATCCAAGAGAAGAGGAAACTTGAATCACGTCTGCCTGCAACAGGGTAAAAAACAAAACAAATGCAAGACAAAAAGTGGGAATTAAGCCCTCATAATGTTCTCATATTCAGTGCACTTCTTAACTAACCTATTTTAATGTCAAAACATTTGTTTTTAAATTTTAACTGTTCTAATTATAAATGTGAATTCACTATTGTACCATTCCATTAACTAAAAAGACATCATAAAATTAGCAGACTATGTTGACATCGGCTGCTGGTTAAAACAGTTGTGGAGTGCAGGTGTCAACATATCTCTTTGCAGTTTGAATGCCGCAACCACCAACAATAAGGCCACTATCCATGTCCCCAACACCATTAAGTTAACCTTTTTCTCACAGTGTCCTCCAAAAGTAGTGGGTTACTTAGGTCAAAACTGTTATTTCTGATTTACAGTCAAATAATTTGTACTTGTGCTAATGAGATTAATATGAATGATAAGAACAATATAAAATATATAATAATATATATTTTAAGTGATTCCTTGTATACATTTGATCACATTAGAACAACATACTGTACAGGACTAGTTAGTCATTGCTGAAGGTGGCATCAGCAGTTACCTAACTGAAGGGTTGACATACTTATATACAAAGTATAATTTGTTACTGTAACTACTGTAGGATAATTTTGTATTAAATAATTCAAAAATATATTCAATGTCTTAATGTTATACATCTCATTAACTTAAAGTTTTTATTAAGACGTTCACATAATTCCAATTTGGGTCTAAAATATACAAGAATATGGACCATTATGGAGGGTTCACAAACCTTTTCTTGGCACTGTGCATGCATGTTCTGTTGGTTTTGACTTTTTAGAGACTAATTTAGCCAGTCAAAGATTTTCCACTTTATTCTCCTGCAAAACACCTTATAGCATTGGCTATATGTGTTGGGTCAGTATCATGCTGCAAGGTGAAGCACTACCCAATAAGTATGAAAGCATTTTCTTTTCTGTAAACTTCAGAATTCATTCTGGTGCCATCATTTGTTATATCAATAAAGATGAGTTAGCCAGTTCCAGAGACAACTATATATGTACACAATGGAAATTAATCTGAGCTGGGATTCAGGCCTCTAATTTTGATTCATTAACATTATAGGGGCACTTGATGGCCAAGTCCCATAGGGTCTTTCACTATGGTCAGCTATGTTAGCAGTTGTAGCTTTTCCTGTATTGAAGTTTTCCAACAGTTGGTTCCACTGAATAAAGCACAGATGGCCAGTTCCAGGCCAATAAAGGATGCTTCCATCAGCTGGAAGTGTTCTTAGAGATTAGTGATGGTTGATTCAGGGGGGCTGAATTCCAGAGACTGCACAGCACGATGTTCAAGCTGGCAACATTCTTAAACAGCATTCCCTATTTTCCACTGCACTGACACATCATTACACTATGAACAAATAACCTACTGTAGATGCTTTTCATGTGTGCACACAATACAATTGCATATGTAAATGCACACATATATTTTTTATACTCAGGAGTAAAGAGGAGTACAAAATACATATGTGAGCTCTAATATTTTCAATAGGTAAATTGTAACATCTCATAATACTGTATACACATACAGATTAACTGGTTAGAATTGCCATCAAGGCTAGTAATACATCTTGTATTATTAAAGTGTTTCAGTACATAAAATATGTAGATACACAATGGATACAGATTTTAATGCGGAAAATCTTGATTCCAGCTTCCTAAGACTAACAATTCTGATTGAAACTACTTTTAATATGGTAAAAGAAAACAAAACCACACTTTGATTATGTGGATCTGCTCTGAATTAGCACAAACATTGATAAATCCAAAGACTTCCCTTGCAATACTATTTCTGAGGTTTGTCTCTCAAGTGACGGGGAAGAATCGTGAAATGTATGATTCCTGGTGGCTTGGCTGTTAAATCTGGCATACTTCCACAGCTCACTCTAAGTAATTTTACAAATAGCAGAATGCCAGTTTTTATAGCCAGCATGACTAATTCTTGGCAGAACTGTAACTGTGTTTACCAAGTCAGCACAGACAAAAGAAATAGCAGTGATATTTATAGATGTATATTTTTTTTAAATACCTCTTCCAAATCCCATTCGATCTTTAAAAAAACACTAAACAATACTAGGCAACAGCTGAACATTTTTGGCAGGACTGTTAAGTGTCACCACTTCTACTTTTGGCACAGCTGCTCATGGATCGCCAAGTCCTGCAGTATCACTGATATACAGCAAACTATAAAGATGACACAGAGCATGAAAGACACTGACAATTGACTGGGACCTTAACCAGTATGTGACAGAAATAAACAAGTAAGTAAATAACTTTAATGATACAAGTAAATAAACCCCATTAGTGCAATTATATTGGCTTACTGGAAGGTACTCTAAATTATTTTTTACATTCCTCTAAATTTAGTTAATGTTTAATTAAAACAAAGATGTATTGACAATCAGTCACCTAATCTACTCGGTTCCACTGAATCCTAATTATGAGAATTACTGTTAACTTCAAACACTGCCTTAAAATAGCCAAGACATGCAAAGAACATCACCAAGAGCACACAGGCAGGAGCTATGCATCTTCAAAATACACATACATATTTTGTAGTATGTACTGTATATATTATGCTATGAAAATATACTGTATTTTATATTTTCACATTTGTGACACTTTAAAGTAGCAATTTTATATTTGCAAACTACTCCACACATTTAAAGCAAATAAGAGGTGCTGTGGCACACCTAAATACAGGTGCATGAAATTAGCTTAACGAGTCAAGCAATTAGTTGAATGGCCCTTGTGTGCAATAATAGTGGTTCACATGATTTATTCTAAACAGCACTTATGAGAATCTAAGGCCTCCCAGTCAGGTAGTGAATTTCCAGCAAAGTTTTAATCATGAAGACTAAGGAGATTTCAAAACAACCCAGGGTTAAACTAGTATAAAAGCACAGACCAGGAGAATGAAAATATTGCAAAGCCTTAATGTCTCTTTAAGCATAATGAAGCAAACCATTAAGAAGTGGAAGGCACCCAGATGGTGGATGGACTCAGTTTGTCCATCCAATCTGAGCTGCCAGACAAGAAGGAAACTGATGGGATAGGGATGCCAGCATTCAGAAACACAATTAATTAAAGAGTAGCATTGTTCAATGGTTGAGATGGGAGATAATGTCCATGGGTGACCAATAAACCGATCCCTCTACAATGGAGGTTTTTATGGAACTGAAAAATTACTTCAGACTCTGCATGAGGTTTGAAAGCAAGCACCTAAATGACATGTGGAAAACATTTTGTGGTCAGACAAAATTCAAAGGTTAAAATTTTAACTCTCAAACAGTAACAGTGGTGGCATTATTTTACAGTTCTGCTTCTGAACAACAGGGACTGGGATGCTTGTCAAGACTGATGGCACCATAGATAGTGCAAAATATTGGTAAACCCAGAAAATCTGCTTCAGACCTAAAACTGGGGCAAAAATGAACCTTTCAGCAGGACAATGATCCAATACAAAGGCCAAAGATGCACCGGAGTAAATGTCCTTGAGTGGCCCACTTGAAGTCCTGAATTAAATCAGAAATGAGAATCTGTGGAAAACCTATGTCCATCAGCAATTACAGTACCAAGCATCTTGAGACAGCTTGCACAAACTGTCATGTCAGTGTGCAAAGATGGTATAGACTTATCCAAAAACACTTGTGGCTACGATTGCTGAAAAAGGTTCTTCCACCATATATTGAATTCACGGGCCTGAATACTTATGCAAGTTTAAAAAATGTGTATACAGTAGGTCTATGGGAACTTGCAGCAAAGCATTCAAAATTTGTGTCACCTCATTACTAACCTTTTTAAGACTTTGACCTTGTGAAAAGTTCAACTACAACAGAATTTCAACCTATGGAAAAACAGAAGCATATTAAGCTCAGATATTTCCTTTGCTTATCCACAGAACTACTTCCAAATTCTTAAATCACTTAATGAAGAATATAAATAAATGGTAAGATAAAATACTAAACTATCACTATGTTATATCCTTTCTATTAGATTCTAGTTCTTAAGCAAAAATTAAATTGCAACTTTTTCATTACAATGACTAATTTCAACAAGACAATGATACCTATGTCTTTTCATGAATCCAAATGTTTAATATTTTTTTTCATTAACTGTGAAATAAACCATAATGAAGCATTAATTTTTTTCTTGCTAACATACCCAAAAGAGAAATACGAAAGCTTTTGCATCTTAAAAAGATTTAAAAAAGGAATTCTGAAATGGCTCCCCTGTCCTCAATTCAACAGTACACAGAAAAACTGCCTCAGAAAAACATTTTGGCCTCATTCAAGATTTCTTAGTATGTAAATGTACAATTATTTTCATAAAACCCACTTTAGTTATCAACATCAAAAAGTCAATGTTTTAACCTAATTCAGATTTTCATGTTTTTGGGTTTAAAATAAATTAGTGTAAAAGCCTAAAGGGTTTTCCCCAGTCATAAAGGTGCCTCTCCATGGGGGAAACCCCAATTTATTTTCTTATTTATATATGTATTTCAAAGCAAATAAATCAACTTCAGTTTTGCCATTTTCACTAAACATTTTAAGTTAAATTTAAATTTTTCTTCATCCCACTTGTACAGTGCATGAAGCCTAACACAAATTAGATGATGGGACCCAGTGAGGGGAGAGTTTGGCTTGGATGACCTCTGACCTCACAACAGCTCTGGCCATCATCTGATCAAGATGGATTTTTGGTCTTCATTGCTACTAAGCACTTCATTGAATCAATTTAACCCCTCCTATAAATATTTTTGACCCCTCCTATCTCAGGTAGTAATTTTTTAAGACATAAATTGCCAGACTGCAGGCCTCGTGCACTGGAGCTGATGAATACTGCCATAGACTGCTGAACACACTGAAATTCACTGATTTTTAATAATCATGAATATCAATTTCATTGGAAACCTCCTTTGTGATTTGAAATACACTGCAACAAAGGGGCATTCTATCTTTAGTTCTAACCATTTTTTTGTTTACTTAAAGGGAAAAATTGATCCAGAATAAAAGTGAATCAAACTGCAATCCCAAACATTATTAGCTCACTGTATAATAATAAAATAGTCAAAAACATCTCTGTAATGTCACACTACAGTATCTCAATGAACACTACTCTCAAGGTAGCCTCTAAAGTTCAAAATGACAAGCTTTGTGACTAAAGAAGAGATTCTTTATATATTAGCATTCTAACACATAGTGCCCATTGCAATATCTGTGAATACAAAACATGTCCAAGGAGAAACCAATCAAAGTTTATGCTGAAAACAACACTGGGAAAAAAATTATCTCACATAATACTGTAGGCAGCAGCACTGCAGTACTGGACCATTTGTCTTCTTAACTGGTTTAATTATTACAGTAAAAAAATATTCTTTATTCTATACCTCAGGTAGTTTAGCTATTGTACCTGAATTAAAGCATTTAAATTATCAGCTTTAACATAATCCAAAAAACATTACATGGGTCCATGAACCAATATTTAAGATTAATTAAGTTAATAGGGGAGTCAGAATGTAAATTAGGAGACCTCTTTGTCCTCCCAATCTGACACCTGTGTTCTAGACCTTGTCAGTAAAAATGCTCCCAAAGTTACACATTTTAAACTTCCCACCACAAACTAAAAATTACAAATCCAGTGCTTGATGGTAGGCAGAAGCAATAATCTTCTGCTAAACAAAAAGCAGATATAAGGTACCAGATTTCTAATTGGTGATAGTGTGGGTCAAAGGTTTGATTTAATCCAGGCCTTAATCCCTATAGTAACCTTTGACCTCCAAAATAACCATGGATTCCACTTCAGAGCAGCTCCTGTTAATACCTACCATCTTTATTTACAGCTAACGGCTGGAACTGCTTCTCAAGTACCACTAGAGAACAGGTGGCATCAAAGCCAATTCCCCGAATCTGTGTCTTCTGGACACCTTCTGTTACCCTCTGCAAAACAGAAGCATGTAACCTCCTCAGTTATCTTCAGCAGGTACAGAACAAAACAAAATATTGGCAGATATTCACATTATAATATGAATTTACTATTAGATCTTCCAAGAACATACTTGGTTTTAAATACAAATGGCCTCAAAATAATGTTTTAAATTATGTCAGAATTGTATGCTATACAGCATATTTCAAAATAAAATAACATTTAAAACATGAAAATATGACATTAATTCCTCATTATAAAATCAATCTAATCAAATCTAAATAGAAAAAAAAATCCAATTAAAATACATCCAAAACATTACTATAAGAACACACTGACCATGTTAAACTGCCAAAAATGTTTTAAGATTTAAAAAAAGAGGTTGAAGAGAGGTGAATAAACCAATGTTTTACATTTGCATACAAATGGTGAAACCTACAATGGTAACAGTTAAATCATAGCTGATTTGCTTCCCTCTGTTAGTCATGACAATATTCAACTGAACAATATCTGCATGTGGCCTGCTATGTTTCCTTCACAGATACTTGAATATTCTGACATCATTATTAATAATGCAATCTGAGAAAGGCTCAAAAAGAGAAATTACCACTGCAATCTTTTTCTCTGGCTGCACAGAAGTCAAATGTTTAGAAAGGTTATATTTAAAATAAGCATTTGCCTTTGGGTGGAACTGAAACGTAAGTAAACATTAAGAGATCAAGTTAAAGTTATTTTAAAATGGTTTCACAACACCACCAGCCTGGCTAACTTTTCAAGCAGTATATGATTTTTATAATTACTAATGTAGGCACATGGGACAAGGATAGTTTACCTAAGATTGAAAGGACTGGAAAAAAGATTGGAGTGTTTGAACTGCTTTATTCCCTAACACAAAATTACCAATTAATATAATCTTAAAACACCATTATTTTATTCTTATCCCATAATCACAAAAATGTATATGTCACAGCACAAGCAAAAGTTTAAGTTAAGACACATTTTTGAGGACCTACACCTATTCAAAAGCATGCTTAATTGCCCATTTTTAAAGGTGCTGCAATGGAGTGCTTTTCTCTGTGCCAAAACAATTTTTTGCACTGTTTCAATGGAGTTTTGCAGCTCTCTGATTGAATTTTAGTACTGTGACATTTCTGTGGCTGTTTTCCGCAGTCTTGTCCTTACACATCTCTGGGGAGACTGTTAACCAACCTAACAGAGTATCAGGACCAGATATCCAACTTTTTTTCAAGCTTAAGGTGTAACCATTGGAGAGAACCTGCCTGAAGTTTATTAACCTCCTCCCAGATTGCTTGGTGTTAAATAATTCCCCTCCTCTGGGACTCTCAGCTACCACTGATGTCAGGATCCTGAGTCACTGTGTATCTCCAACCAGGAAAGATTCCTTTGTAACCATATCTAACCATAACCATATCTCCACCTGAACCTGCTGGGTAAGAGTTTAGTCCAGTGGTTCTCAATCCTGGTCCTGATGACCCACACACCTGCTTGTTTTAATTCCATCCCATCATAATTAGATAATTGAAGCCCTACTTGATCTAAGAAGTTGCTTCAATTGAATACTTGCATTTTGTTTTTTGCCACAAGATTGGGATTTTACTTCACTTACAAAACACAACAGTTAAAGCTCCAACATGTTAAAGAGCTAGGAACAAACACTTCAAAATAATCTTATTAGTAAGTCAATGAAGGGTTTCATTGTGTGACTGAGGACTCCAGTGGAACAAAAACCAACAGGTCTGCGAGTCACCAAGACCAGACTGGGAACCACTGGTTCAGTCTCTATCGCTACCCAAACCAGGAGTGTTCAAATGCAACCACCTCACGCTACACGAAGACTTACACTCTGCAGCATCCCTAACCCTTCACTCACTGTTTCAGAGCTTTGGGATGCTGACAGCTGCCTCCACTGTGTAGAGGATTTACAGTATGAGGAAACCAATCCCCTTCCTCAGTGTGCCTAAAGATCTCTCCTGTCTCTAACTCCCTACATCAGTGTTTCTCATCCAGTGGTCGGTGGACCATTGGTGTTCAGGGGGTTCGTTATGGGTGGTCTGCAAAGGATACAAATATTAGTGATATAATCAACAAGTAACATGTAAATCCTGTCTATGTTATATGCAAAAATCCTTCACTTTCAAGAAATTTGTAATAAACTGAAAATATAATTACAGTCTGTGGGTGACTTACTCTGCCTTTGTATCTTGACGCTGCGTCTTTCAGGAAGTGGCATCTAAATGCCATATCATTTGCAAAACAGCTTCTGCAGTTATGATACTCATTATGTCCACCTCAGTCTGTCACAATTCTTAGTTAGTCTAATTACACAATGCAACTGAATGTCTAGTTGTTTATTTGTGGAGTAATTTTTATGTTCTCATGATAAGCATAGCATGTAAGAATGAGTTTAATACAATATTTGGTAACATTAAATCCAATATCAATCAATATGTATAAGTGGCTTCACACTGGATCTTTGAAACAAAAAACAATGCTAATTTTGAAGTGAATTTTAGTAAGAAATCAGCAATGTTGAAATGGAAAGACCTACTACAAGTTCTGAAAGAACAAACAGAGTGAAGAAAAAGAAGACAGGCAGGAAGTATGATGACAGATTGAAAGTGAACCTAAACCCCAATGTGTTTTGTGCTACTAAGTTTTGGCAAATTATCTTGCTCGATCTTGTCCCTCCGTCCCTCCCACAGCTGAGCCAAGGCTTTTTGCTGTTGTGTCAGTAAAGGAATAATTAAGGTGGTCTATGGTGACAAAAGATTGACAACCACTGGCCTACAGATTTTGGAACCCTACTGATCTTAACCTCCACTTTTGGCAAATGGAGTGAAGTATCGGTCTCATTTCACAGTTCTGTGAGTCTGACTACTCACTATTCAGCCTGTCTCAGAGTCCAGAGAAAACATCTAACCCAGCGGCACTAAGACGGCTTCTTCTAGGTAGCCGTTTCCCCTTTGCTCTTGGGCCACCATCCGTATTGCTTATCCAACCAGAGTCCTGGGGAGAGCCAACCATTGCTCCTCCCCTTCTTCTTCAAGATATACTCTAGTCTTTCATCCCGGATGCCCTATCAAATCTGTCCATCCTTTGTACCAAGACAACAGAACCTCTGCCCCCAAGCATATTAACTGAGACCTTACTGTATTCTGCTTCTTTCTTACACAACCTCCCTCCGGAAGTCTTGGTCTTCCTGATCCCCAAAAAGAGAACCTTGTTCTTACCATTCCCCTCTCAGAGAACCTACAGTGTTCCACCTCCAGGTAATATTTAAATTTCCTCTTGGATGTACAGTATAACTGTAAGATCTCCTGGCAAACGAACCCTCCTGGCATTCGGACAGTTATAGAAAACTAATGGTGCAATTATGATCACAGTCAGCTAATGATATGACTCAGATGTGTTCCAGATGCTATCTGATTAAGTATCTTTACTAGTTTAGCCACTCTGTAGCCCATTTGTGGCCATGTGCAGCTTGCCCTCTACAAGGATTTGACTGCCACCTGCCAGGCACCTCCCAGCCCTGAGCTACACAGTGCTTCCATTGACAGTGGTGAATTTCACTGAACCAACAGGCCAGCCACCCGTCACACAAGAATACAAGATTAATGAGCTCCTTAGGAAATGAATGGCATCACTAAAACTCAAGGACAGAATGAATCTATTTCTCAATTAACATTTTTCTTCAAAAGAACAAATGATTAGAAATCCAGATGGAAAATCGTGTGTGTACTAGTTAGCCCTAAGCTTATATAATAATGGTTCTCATTAGACTTCACCACAAAAAGAGCCACTGGTCTCAGGCACGCTAGGAATCACAGGAAATGAAATAAAAATTGAACACACTCTGATGGTGCTGCAGCACTTAGCCCAGATGTCAGTGGAGGACTGGACATAGTGGTCTGTCTGGGGCTCCCAGATGTGGATAGGTTCTTCAGCAGTTGTCTTCACCAGCCCTTCCTTACTAACGAGAGCTGCCCGTACACTGGCTGTCCCCACATCCACACCGATGTAGTAATGTTCCAGGGAGAGTTCAGGATTAGACATCACAACCGATCTGCAAATTGATGAACAACTTTTTAAAATCTAATTCTAAAATAAAAAGTGTATGACAGGTATGACATGTTAGAAAGAGAAACTAATAAATAATGGTTAGATTTGCACAAATACTGTTTAAGTACAGTAATATCGGTCATCTGCAATGTTATCATGTCACACTGCCTATGACCTAATAGATTTACAAGAGGGGGACCTTCAGTCGCTCTTGTTGTACTATCTATACAAATTCTGTGTTTGCACTGTTGGTTTATTCATACAGTACTGTAAATCATAACTATGTACTCTACCACCTTCCAAACACTTGCTAGAAATATTGTCACTTTGATCAGAGGTTATGTGTAAATCTAAGATAGCGTAACCATATTTGGACATGGCTTGCTTATTGTCATCAAATACTCAGCTTAAATTCTGACCACAAACCAAAAGCATTGTAATGGGACAGGCTTTCAACAAGTGAAGTCATAGTACAGTAGTTCAGTTTAACGTCTTCTAAATTTTATTTGACTCCTATTTGGGCTTACCTAAAAATTGGCTTGATAAAATATCAATCTCGATTTGCAAAACGTTAAGTCTGTAAAAACAACTCGGTATAAATTTGACAAGCCACTGCTAAGGCTAATTAACACGCGAGTAAAAATGTTTCATTTAAACTATAACGTAAGACAGTGCTTAATAGGAAAAATGTTTGAGTTGCCTTCACTCAATGTCCACAAACACCACACTCAACCTTAGTTTCATCACCTTGTATGGCTGTTACAAACTGCCTGTGGTATGTATTCTAACCTTTATTCGCAGAACCGTTTCTCATTACGGCAGTAAAAGCCTGTCTATGGGCTGCCTTCAGGAGCAAATTACACAGCAATTTATCATAAGCAATAACAAGTTCATCGAATCTGTTCAACTTCTTTTACAAGCAAAGAATAAGAGGGATATCAACTCTTAAGAAACAGCTTTTAAAACCTTACAAATAAACTCTCAATGCTCTTAACAAATATTTTAGGGATGTTTAGCGGTCCGTGTTAAAAAAACAATCGTTTAGATGGCAATTTTATTAAGCACAGATTTTTCTTATTATTGATATTGTTAAAATAATGCATTTAAAACGTAAAACGTAAACCATTGACCTTCGAACACTTACTTATTTGCAATTGCTTACCATAAACACTTTATCAATAAAAAGCTAAATCCCAGTCTACAAACTGCAGTAGAAGAGCAGAACTTCTGCGTACGGTAAGCCGAGAGGGTCACAATGCCCACAAACTGTAAGTGAAGCAATGTGTATTTCTGCAGCAACATTAATGAAATATTTTTTTCTCTCAATTTTGATTTATTTGAAACACTTTTACAGCAACAGAAGTATGCATACCACAGTCAAGGACAAATAAAATAAATATAGAAAGTACAATATAAATGTAATGTATGGAATGTAAAGGGATAGAATTATGTTTTTGCAATTATGACTACTCAAATATTTTCTTTTAGCAGGTCCGATATATGAGTTTAGGTACTAAAAATACTCTTTTCCTAAGCCATGTCTGTCCTGTTTTACATATTGAAACCTAAAAGTATAAAAGTCTCAATGCAGTAATTTGTTTGGATTAATAAAGCCTGTGTTTTTCTTGGTTCAGACCTTCAGAAAGTAAATTGCATTATAATCACATTACATGGAAACTACAGCCTTCAGCCAGCCTACACCAATACTGAACTGTTATGTTGACATTTTGACATAGCTATAGCATGGAATGTGTCCAAAATGACAAGGCTTATGTAAGTATTCACACAGCTATGCCTTATTATAAAAGAAAATGCTTAGCTTAATTTACAATATATCCCATTACAATCAAATCAAACTAACTCTGGGGTCAAATAGACTATTTCTATTTCATTAATATGTTTTTTTAAACAAATCTTACAAACAAATAAAAAACGAAATATTGCTTTGCAAAACACCCTAAATAATAAAAATTAACACCCAAAATAATAGTTCTTGATGGGCAAGAAACAATGTGTATTTTAAATATAGCTTTCTGATAAAGAAATACATGATGGTTTAGTATTTTAAAAAATACCAAATAAACTCAAAACTCTAGAAATAGTGCAACAAGACAGCATTTCTTAATGCACATGTTATGTCAAATAACACCTCTATGCTTCTCCCAATGCTTTCTTTCCAGGACTTTTTTTACTTAAAAGCTAACTCATAAAAGCTAATAGATTTAATGATCTTTAATGCTTACGTTCAAACCATTGTGAAGGAGTGGTTAGAGCCCTGGAATCATTATTAGAAGGTTTTGGATCACTGCTGTTGTACTCTTGAGCAAGGTACTTTACACAGAGGGCTTCAGTAAAATGCCCAGCTGCATGAATGGGTACAAATGTGTCTTTGGATAAAAGGATGAGACAAATAAATGAACAAAAATATTGTCAGAGGTGACAGACCATGTCTATAATTCATTGGATCTCTCCCAAGCCAGCAGTCACAGGGGAGGGCTTTGGGCCTCCCTTAGTATCCACAATGACGCACATCCTGTTTCAATATGGTCGAGGGTTTTCCTAAAAACCCTTGCCAAGTATTCCCCACAATATGTAAAAACAAGAAGAAAGAAAAATGCCAACAGGGATATTGAAATACTATCACAATATTATATAATTGCACTTCCCCAACAGCTATATGAATCATGCCTAACTTAAATAAAAACTTATTTTATGTTTTTGGGAGCTTCTGTGATCGTTAAAGCCACAAGGGGATGTTTTCTGTCTTCGTGGAGGAGAAATAATGTGTGTGTTTCTTTTTTTTATATAGTGAAGCACTAAAAGACTGGTCCTTTTTCCCACTGTAAGCATTTGTACCAATTCCATGGATTTTGTTAAGCAATTTTTGTTGCTGTGCTTGGCATCAAGCCTCATCTTTGAAGTAGAGTACAGTCCAGAAAAACAATACTGGAGGAAGTTTTAACTGCTTCTGGCCTTTCTTTCATAGCTTGCATAAACAGCCTTCTCCAGACTTAGTACTGAAATGAACCATAGTGCTTGTTAATTGTCCAGTCAATAGTATGAGATGTAGGAGTGTGTTTAAGATGCAACCATTCATTTGGTTCCTTTCTCAAGCTTTTAGAGAATGTTCTCCTATTTCCAAATCTTAGCTGATGTTATGATAAGAGACTTTGAAGAAAGAATCTGAGACTGAATTAGGCTTAATGCTGGTGTACTGTACATTTGAGATGTGCTTTTGTCTTTTGGAGCTTCACAAAGAACTGTGGATATTTAGGTAATCCAGGTGTTTTTTTAAGTGAATAGAATGGGAATCTGCATCTGATAATTTAAATGCTAAAAGATAACATTAACGAATGTATATCTATAAAAATAAAATATGCCTAGGGTACTGATGTCTTCTTTGGAGAGTCTCTCTTGCGTGGACAATGGTAAAAGGGTCTGAATGAATCTGGGTCAGTTCCTTTGGATCTATCTTTCTTTGCTCAACTAAAAATGTTTTTGGGATATTTATACTTCAGAAATGATTTATGAAAGAGGTGTGCTGCAGAAAATGGGAAGGAACAATATTGTTTCATGGTTTTACTAGGAAATTGCAACAGGAATACAGAGTGATAACATGTTATCTTAGGGTGACAAGTGTTATTTGAAATTTCCCACATAAAAGGCAGACATGTTTATATCTTTCTGTTGCAGCTCCTGATTTTTTTTAAGGAATCTTCATAGCTGCCTTTTGGAAGTGTTTCTCCTCAGCTGTTTTGCACATTGTCCTATTAAACAGTTTGCTTTTTGGCAAAGGGTAACTGTGTTCACTGCAGATGAATGCTGCCATTTAGAGAAATCCAGTGAAACAAACCTGTGAAACTGAAAATCTTCCAATTATTATTCTTCAGAAAACTGGAGGATTATTTTTATAGCTCTGAAATACAGCTTTTTCCTTCAGAAAACTTTAAGAAATTATTTTCATTTTCCACTTATGCTTTTGAATTAGTTAAATTTTGCAAAACATAGGATTTATGATCTAGCCTGTCCGAGGCTGTGTTTTTATATACCAATAAAAAGAACAATCACAAATGTATGTATCAATAACTGATTTATTCTGTCTGAGATGTATCACTTTTTTCAGCTGTCAAGTGAATTTATCACACTTTAGCAGCAATTGTGTTCAAGGCGTGTAGGGAAATCAGGAGGAGATTGGATGAACTAAATTCCAGTGTCCAGGTTTTAACCTGGGTTTTAAGACAACTAAATTAATACAACACCTGCACAAAGAGTGGGAGCACAAAATCTGTTTTTTTTCACACAGATATAGTTTAATAACATTGGTTTTACTTAAGCTCAAACTTTAAGCATTTACACTTGAATAAAAAAATGTGAAAGTCATCCTGACTGAGGTAAAAAAAAGATGTCAAAAAGTTCTCTCATATTTCTTTTAATTACTTTTATTAGATTTTTAAATGGAACAAGACAAAGAAAAAATTACAACAAATACCAAAAAAGCTCTCAAGAATGAAAACAAAAGGAAAAGGATATTAACACCACAATGGAAGGAGAACCACAATCTTGTGGAATCTTGGACATAGTCAGCTAATGACATTACCCAAGCTCTAATCCCTTGAAGTCTCAATTGAAGAGTTTGGCATGCCATCCGGCAAGCTCCATCACTGACTGAATCACTGAGGAGGCTCAGGCATGCTCATGATTTTCTCTTGATTATTACAGGCTCATTTCTCTGGTATTTGTAGCAGTTGCAGTGCTCAATGTTTTCTCATTGGTTAGGTTTTCAAATGTTAGCAAATGTACAGCCACAGTCCATGTTTTTAAATTGTAATATGATGTAGAAGAAGTGCACAGTGTGGTTTAGGGTTATGGCTTCGAATCCCAGCTGAAACACTGCCATTATAGCTGTGAGCAAGGTACTTCACACAACTTATTCAAGTAAAATGTCCTTCTGTATAAATCGGTGCATGTTAAAGATTCTTTGGATAAAAGCGTCAGCTAAATTAATTAGTATTAGTGAGCCACTGACTATGTGGTTAATAATAATAAAAAAAATCATTATCATCATCATCATCCTTACACTTATATAGCACTTTTCTGGGGAATCCCCCCCCAGCATCACAAATGCGCAGCACCCACCTAGATAATGCAATGGCAACCAAAGTATACTAGTACGCTCACCACACATTAGCTATCATTGGGGAGAACAGAGTGATGAAGCCAATTAAGAGATGGGGATTATTGAGGACCTCAGTTTTAACGTCTCATTCACCGGACAACATGTTTTTCACAGTATAGTATCCCCATCTGTCTTCTGGGACATTAGAACCCACACAGACTGCAGGGTGAGCAATCTCTACTGGTCCCACTAACACCTCTTCCAGCAGTAACCTTACTTTTTCCCAGGATGTCTCATATCCATGTACTGGCCAGGCTCATATCTGCTTACCTTCAGATGGTTGCTAGTTGTGACTTGCAGAGTGATGTAGATGCTGTTAGACTCTTCCATATCCATGGTAGCACACATTCCAGTGCAAAAGAAAAAAATGTGTTGTTGTAACAATTGGAAATTGTTGTTGGTTTTACAAATAGCTCTGTGTTAAGCTCAACAATAATCTGTTTTTACAATTTTTGATCAGTAATATTTCTTCATACTCTTATTTACACCAAATCCCATAGGATGTATCAAATATGAAGACCACAAATCACACAGAAAATGAGAACCACTCTTTGGTTCTTAACCACTCTTATTGCTCCATAAGCAAAGATGGAGATTCATAATTTTTGCCAGCTGATAACAATCTCATCTGTCATCTGTACATTCGCTGAGCTGATATAATTGAGCAGCTCTTTACTGGAATCCTTTGAAAAGCACGTGCATTGTTTTGGCTTTCTACTCATAAACAGTGGATGTTTGTCATTTCAATCCATTGTTGGCACAAATGCCACAGTTACTGTGTCCTTTGAAGTCTACCCTCCTAGCTTTTCAAAGTTAAATTAAAAGTTCAATTTCATCAGCATTGTAGATGCTTCACCCAAGAAAACCTTTAAGAATGTGAGCTGTTTTTGGGTTTTTTTTGGACTGCCCTACTGGTGTTTTGAACACCAACTGTTTGTTGTCAAACTGTTTTTTCTAAGTGGCATTGAAGTAAGTTGTACATCTGGAAAACCAGTCAACCGTTTCTTTAA
The DNA here is from genome assembly GCF_055471065.1 of Atractosteus spatula. NCBI lineage: Eukaryota > Metazoa > Chordata > Actinopteri > Semionotiformes > Lepisosteidae > Atractosteus > Atractosteus spatula. The sequence continues at coordinate 20,838,289 of NC_142716.1, read as the reverse complement.
AATTGTTCAATCCAAGTGAAGCATCAAGTTGAAGGACTCTTTTATGACTGTGGGTCCCTCCCAGCAGTGCTTGTGGCTACAAGCTACTGACCTCCCTTGCTACACCATTGTACCTGAAAGAGTTTCAGTCACACCTGAATGTTTGGATTCTCCAGGTAAATATTCTCTGTGCAGAATAGAATCCACATTTTTTGCTGTTTCTGCTAAAACAGTTGGAGAAATCTATACATGACTAATTTGAATTACAGACCCTGCCCTTTTCCATCTTTTGCATCATTTTGGTTGGAAAGCTAGCCTGCTTTGGGAAAACTAAGTCAAACCCATGGATTTATTTAGCCTCTAATTAAATGGTTAAAGTATGATTAAAACAGGAATTGTTGCCATTAAGCATTGTTGTCACGATCGTAAATCCCTCCTCTTAAGGGCGCTCCGGCTCTTTCTTGTTTCTGTTCATTTTTTGCACCTGCCTCCTGTTCCAGCCCCTCCATATCAAAGCCAATCTGGGCTCAGCTTTGGAAGATGGACGGCCGGAAGCCCGCCTACCAGCGAGTCCAGAAGTGGCTCGACGGCATCGGCTTCGCAACGGCGTCTGATCATCTGGGTCCAGGGCTTGGAGCGCCTGGCCCCGTCACCCCTTTTTATTTCCCCATCCCTGCACCGGATCCCGCTCCAGTTTTTAACTTTTGTCATGTCTATCAAGGATGGATTACATGGCTCTGGACTTTTGCTCACCCTGGATTTCCTTACGGACTCCCTTTGGACTTGTTTGCGCTCGTGACAATTGTGGCTTCCCAGGCACTCAAAAACTTATGGTGTTATGAGTGAGAGTTGTATTAGTCCATCATAAGGCTCCTTCAGTCTGTCTGTTATACTTTAGGTTTTTGTGTTCAAAAGAAAAAGATGGACTTACAGTACAACTCAGAAAATATGTCCACATGGTCATCATCTCTGCTATGCACAGAGATGGGTGGTTTTGGTGAGAGAAGATTATTTTCAAACTAATTAACATTAAAAGAAAGAAAAATAACATGAGAATTAATATTGAAAAAAAATATAATCTTCAGTAGTCGATTATATTTACCCAGTAGACACAGTGAATATTGCACTGACATTTGTTACATCTGTGACCTACAGTATATTAAGAAATCCAATAACAAGCAGGAATTATATGGTAATTATAAAGGAAATGACCTGTAATCCTGTGTTTCCTGACAACACCTTTAATTAAACTGTAAGGTTTATGCTAGTGCCAAGATTAGAAAGAAATTCACAACAAGATAAAAAGACTGACTTTTTAACATTGGTCTTTTTCCAGGGTATATCAAGGCTGTGACCTTGTAAGTTATTAAAAAAAAGAACATTTAAAAGAACATAAATTAAAAATTAAATTAAATTAAAAAAAGAACATACATTTCTGAAAGAAATATGCTTTAAAAGGTATTGAATATTTTGTCTACACACAATTGATTACTAAGGGAAAAAGTGGCTTACAGGAAATTGTGATCATTGAACAATCATAAAAAAGAATAGATGCTAAAGATTAGGTATTAAACATTAAACATAAGATAAAATTATTGTTCTTCAGCTTTGCCATTGAGAATACCCGTCAGTCCTGCTTTGGAAACCAAAAGTATGATACATGAAGTATCAGCCCTGCATACAATATTAGGCCATAAACAAAGATGGTGTCAGAGGTTGGGGTACAAATACAAAGGTATAACACTGCTAGAAAGGTACACAATTTTTGTCTTTTTTTTTCTTTTTCTTATGGGTTGTTGCTAAGCTTAATGTAGCATTAGTGATAATAAAGAGTTTTTCATGTCTGGGCCTGCTGTTCTGCTCGCTATGTAGTTATTGCAAGAGGAGAAACCGGTTGGGCCATTTCAGGTGAGATATACTAAACAGTTTGAAACAGGTAAGATCCTGTCTTTTACCACCACTATTCTTGTAGGAGTAGTTGGCACAGTTAAATTGTTAGCGTGATTAGCCCCTTGGAGCAAAGACCATTCTCTATATCTCCTTTGACCCTGTCTCTTTTACAAGCATATTATAAACTAATATGATGGGTGGGGCTCCTGTTTCAGAGAAAGTCATTTTTTCCAGATATGGGTATTTGTTGGATCTTGACCAGTCTGTATAATCTGAATGCTTTACAGCCCTTTATCCCTGTTGATATAATATACAGTACGTCTGAATCAACAGCTCCTGAGATGTCTTCGTTACATGTTTTCAAGTGGCTTTGAGCTCTTCTGATGAATAGGCTGTAAGAAAGCACAGGCTTAACTATACTGTATGCTCAGTTTTAAATACATAAGGTTTAATATTTACCATGTTATCAGTCTCTCTGCATCTTAAGCTGTTGTGATGTACTCTCAGCAGTTTCAAATTCGATTCCCTTTTTTTAAAGAAAATTACATACAGATGGTAATGCACACAATCCTGGAGTTACTTCTGAAGGAAGGGATTTCCTTTCTTTTGTTGGAAATAGCAGCTCGCCTGAACATTGAACATTTTCTTTTCTTTAACTCTCTTTTACATTCTTGATAACAAAACAATATATGGGTAGATTAAAGAGCCCAAATGAATTGTCCTTCGCATTCAAATAATCCTAGCAAAGGGCCTCTGAATATTTCTAGAACTTTTGCATTTGTTGTTTGAGACAGGAAATTAGACATCTCATAGGGTTGTTATTAATTTAGGAGATCTATATTGCACAATTCTAGGTTCCATTTTAGCTGTATTCCCATGAAGCACAGTAACATTGGAGGATAGTATGAATAACCTTGATCTTTGCTGAGATTTACTTGTTTGGTGCCTTTGCAATCTGCCTTCTGGAGATAAAATTAAACAGTGAATTAATTTTACCCATACTGACAACTCTTTCAGAAGAAATTCATTTTAATTGCCCTACCTCACTTGCAGACAGTTTTTATGTCCTGATCTAGACATTAACACATAGTCTTGTACAATTAAGTGTGCAGCAGTCTTACAGCAGCACTTATGCTTAATTTATTTAATGTCCTTTTTGGTGTCATTTGAGGATGTGTGATTAATCTTGCACACTATTGTAAATAGTTATTTCTCTTTTTGTGTCAGATCCCCGGTGGTTTAATTAAATGAGTTTTGTTAATTCCACACTGCAAGGATTGGTGTCCTTAAACAGCCATAAAGTAATCCATCCCATCACTGTGTAAGAAGTAAAGGTTAAAATTAAAGTGTCGAAAAGGTGCCAGGTTTGAATTTCACTGGAATTTATTATATAACAAGGGGCTGAAAGATGTTGCCATTACTGCTGAACACTGAATTATTTTCTGAATAATATGAATAATCCACTGCTGGGTTTAGAAGATATAAAGGTATTATTGTCTTTGTCTAACTGGTTAACCATTTAACTGGATCCCTTGAACACATAGAGAGTGAATAAATGAAGAATGCAGAAAAAGTTTATAAAAATGGCTCTCTCAAACAGAGCAAATGTATACATGAATTCAGAGATACTGTACATGTACAAATGTGTGAAAAATGATATTTTTGACTGCGGCATGTTATGATGGTTGGAAGTGAGTAGGCAGTTACATTGACAAAATTAGTATTTCCTGAATTCATTTAACTACTGTAATATAGCCAAATGTGTGGGTTGTATAAATATTGAGCACTGCCATTTTAGTTGTCTCCAGTGAAATAAAGAATTATCCCAGTCCCCCACACCAGTTCTGCAGCTCAGGTGTAAACATCATAAGATTAGAAGAGAGGTTACATACAAGAGCACTCCTCTTAGCCCATGTACCTGTAGCTCCTCTGTCTGATTTGGCTGCTCATGGTTAATTGAAAGAAGATGTCATCCAGCTAGTTCTTGAAACAAGGCACTGCATTGGCTTCAAGAAAATGGCTGTATAGCTTGTTCCAGACGCCTACGACCCTCAGTGTAAAAACAGAAACCCCTTTTTACTTTTTTTACTCAATTTTAAAATACTCTTTTCCATGACTATATGCACCAGGCTTTACATGACGTACACTACAGATGCTATGTTTTGTCAGGCCTTATTTGTTTATAAAATAATCAATAATGATAGTAACAGTAGTTGTGCTAGTAGTAATAGTATTAGTAGTAGAAGTAGTTGTAGTAGGAAAACTAATCTTTTCCATTTCTTTCTTTTTTCCTTGAGCCAGTCTGGTACAATTTAGCTTGCTGAGATCTTGACACATTCTCCCTGCACAAACACATTAATAAAGGTCTTAATATTCCAGCCCTATAAAATAATACGAGAAGCAAAAACTCAATTGCTTCTTTAGTGTAGTGCAGCAGGCAGAAATATTAAGGCCTGTTTAAAATCAAGTCTTGGATTGGGTGTCTAGGGAATTAGAGCTCGAGAACGCCGGTATGTACTTACCATGTCTCCAGCTCTGGCCCCACATTATATAAAAATACCTGCAACCTATCTACAGAATTGTGCTTGTTTACCCAAACCTACACCCATAATCACATATTTGCAAGCCTATGTTTCTGGTGTCTTTCCATTCACTTTTGAATCATTGTTATTTTTGATTCCACTGAAATGGAAATCCACACAGTGCGACAGGTTTATGACAGACTTACATTTTGAAGTTGCCATTTGATTTAGACAAATGTCCTTTACATTATGGGGACATCCCCACATTTTCTGTAAGAAGTTATTATCTTTGTGGAGACATACAGTAAACTCAGATTTGTCCCATTGTTCTTTATATATGTCCACTGAGTTGCTCATGCCTTCAGTTTTTGAATAACATTTTGCACTTTGGTTGCACTAAAGAAACACATTTCTAAAATGTTCATATCATTACTTAAATGGGTAAACTGTTTGGCACTTTGGGCCATTGGATACTGGGGGAGGAGCAGTGGCTCTGTGGCTGGAAGGTTGCCTGTTCAAATCCCACAGCTGGCAGGGGAATCCTACTCTGTTGGGCCCCTGAGCAAGGCCCTTAACCCCAGCTGCTCCAGGGGTGCTGTATAAATGGTTGACCCTCTGCTCTGACCCCAAGCTTCTCTCTCCCTGTCTGTGTGCTTGTGTGTCATGGAGAGCAAGCTGGGGTATGTGAAAAGATAAATTCCTTGCAAGAAATTGTATATGGCTAATAAAGTGATCTTATCTTTTTTTAAGATCAGCATCAAACAGTGCTTTTAAAGTGTAAATCTTCCAGCTGCGCCATTTCAAAAAGACCATTCCAACTAAACTTTCGTGTCCTAGCATCTGTTGCACAGAAATGTGAAAATAAGAGTATGTTTCACTGGAGCTTAATGCATATGTTTTGCCTTTTTTAAACTCTGTTTGGTGTAATTTATAAGTCTGATTGTCCAGATAGCCGCCACATGATTTGCAAGACCTTAGAAATTCCAAACAACTGTCAATTATCAGTATAGCACTTTCTTTGTTTTACTTTCTATGACTGTAAATGGAACAATGAAAATGGTTTTCACATCCAAATAAGACCCTGAAAACACTCAACACAAAATATCAGCTAATTGCTGCGTTTTTGCACTGTAGCAAGAGTAAGCTGTGGTTTTTACTTCCTTCTGCATGGGTATTTTTATTTTTTTCTTCAGAATGCAGATATTTTTAGCAAAATTTATTTCCTGTCTGATACAGACAGAGTTTAAAAATAATCAACTCCCTTTTGTGAATATATTGAGAAATCAAAAAGTTTACTTGACCTTAGTGTTTAATAATGGAGATCCTTTATGATGTTTGTTGATGCTGTGTAAATATAATTTCTTGATAAATACCTAAAGGCCATTAGATGCTTAAATAACATCTCACAATGTCAAGGTATAAATCTGAAGTCTATAATGACAACAATAAGAATCAGTATGGTTGTAATGATGGTGATTATGTAAAGAAGCTTAAATCAGAAAAACAAAATAAAGTCTTTATTTCATCATTACCACTGAGTCTAATTAAAACATTTATACCATATTCAGTTTTGAGTTAATAATTTGTGGCAATATACATACCCTTCTGTTGACAGAAAACACATACAAGCATTCTTACAAAAGTACAAGTGCTACAGTTCAAATCTCTGACAGAAGATTTTCACATCTTTCATTAGTTACAGACTATACAATCTTTATTTCACATGCTGGAATGTACTTGTTATTAATGCTTTAGATAATTCAACCTTAAAATAGAAATGATAAAATGAGATTGCAGAATGGAAAGAAATTTTTTTACTTTTTATATATCAGTTGCTTTTTTTTGACAAATTGAATATAAATGTGAATTGTCATTTTATTTAATTTTGTATTGAATTTTATGCTAGCAGTCTTTGCAAACAAAAAACAACAACTGTGCAGTATATTGCAATACCAGTATCTGCTTTCCACCTTTCTGGGAATGGTATGGTTCAGACAATAAAAGAAAACCACAGACATTTCAGATTGAGAAACTGCAACCAGAAGCTCTACACAAGATGGTACAAAAAAGCAGTGCAAGACTATACCATGCACCAATATTCAGAGCAAGGACTTGCGCCCAGTAATACTGGGAGCAATTGTGAGAAAACATTGTTTTTAGAAGTGCATTATGAAACCTCTGCTTTTAAAACTAGTAATTTTGTATCAGAAACAAAACCTAAGCTGTTCTGAAGTTTAAAATTAAGTTTATTTTTCTCTAAGGACTTTTGTGCCACATATGACAGTCTAAAGTTTATTTAGGGACAGGAATGTATACTTTAAAATGGAAACATAGATACAAAGAAACAGTCAAACAGTTCCTTACACCTGTTCTTTTGGAACCTGGGGCAAGTGGAATGAACAAACTTGTGAGTTTGAGAAACACCCCTTTTAATTTTCTGACTGGGGCCTGTTACATCTGCCTTAAATCTTGAACAACTTAATTAACCCCTTGTATTATTAATGGTAAGAAATGAGAGATGGGCTCGAAACATGTCTTGCAGGTGTAATCAGACACCTCTTAGCTTGTGCAGGCAGACCTGCAATTTTGTTTCAAAGGCCTCACGCTTAACTATGGTGGTGATCTTTTTCACCTAAACATGAAATCCCATTGATGGCTGCTGCATAAAATATATTTCACATTACATCTAAGCTGATGATATAAACACAGGTCTATTGCTATAAAGGTTCAGGGAAAGACACAAAAATAAATACTATACCGTATTTTCATATAGATTAACATAATGCTTCTTAAAAAAGACACTATTTAAATACAGTGAAATACTCAAAATATCTGGTTCTTCTTTTCCTAGCCAAACCTAAGAGGCAAAAATGCAAAAATTATTATTCAGCTTATAAAAGCATTACTCTTATAAAAGCATGTTACGGCATGTATGTTTCCCGAGTATACTGTAGGTGCAACATAACTGCGACAAACCAATCAATTTTTGCCAAAGTAATAAACATTCATTTAAGACTTTTTGACGTATTAATAATATAAAATCTAAAATTTAATTTAATAATTGATTTCTGTCAAGTACACTCATTGTTTGCAGTCATGTGTACATGAAATCTCAGAAAATGTATTTAAATGTTATTCAAAAAGATAAAAACAAATACACATACAGAAGCCTTGCCAGTTCTAGTAATATGTTTTTAAAAGAATGTAATTCAATAAAAACACTAAGCCATGAATTGAATGTTTGAAATTTATAGCGTGCAACAATGGTCTTGCTGTTCAGATTTTCCACTGGTGCTCTATCAAGATGTGAAATATAACTTTCAGGCTGAGACTTGAAACCAGTCTCTTCTCTAATATGATGATTAAAAACTGGATGTGAATCACAACATTGTGAAAGAAGTGCAGTAGTGAAAACGTTTGTGAGTGTGAAACTACAAACATGTCCTATGCCACCTATTTTTTTCGATTAAGAGAAAAATTGGTCTCACAGCCTTTTAACAGAAACCAACAAAAGAAGTCCTGTATGATTTGAACAACCTAATTTTTCCTTCCTTAAATATGAACTAAGATTTTAAATAGCAATAACAAGGGCCATAATAATACAACATATAATATAATAATGAGATCTCTCCTCACAAACCTGTGTTTCTCACTTTCTCCTCTGGATTACTTAGTGTATGCAGTATATAGACAAAAGGAAGATCAGCATTTCTTTCCCAAATTCCAAATACAAACCACTTTACCTGCTTAATCTCAAACTACTACTAAATAAACAAAAACTAATCAATTTAGACTGTTACCACCCATATTTGTAAATCATGTATACTTCTATACATTTTAGGATTCCTGAAAGAAAGAACCAATTCAGATTCTAACAATAGTTCTGCACAACTTGCACTTCATTGTAACTCAGCAGTCAACAACAGGTCTTATGGAAAACATTCTTCTCTGTAAAACAAATTTAACCTTTTTTCGCAACATGGTGTTTCAGTAAAAGGCAATTAATCTCAGTTGAATTTGTTCATCCTTCTTGAATTCTAGCGCAGAACTTTCCACAATCCATTGTCAATAATATGTGACTACAATGTAGCATGAACATATTCTTTTATATCTCTTAGGAATTCATGAAGGGGAAAAGAGAATGTGTGGTTTGTAAAATGAGAGTTTAATTTGTAAGTAGTACTGTATGTGAAAACCTACATATACCCTTAGGATCCTTCGTGCCCATTATCACTACTGCTACTACTGATCAGTAATAAGTGACAAACACATCATATTGCTGTTTGTAGACCAAAGTATTAGTATTTCTGTAAGAAAGTTGCCTACTAATTTATTAAATGTGATAATTGCTGTTTAGCCATATGTATTTATCAGTTATAATACTTAAGTACTGGCACTCATGTTTTAAATTGGCTGATTCAATGTGCCAATGCTTAAGTCAGCAACTTATATAACAGATATATCCATGGATAGATCAATAAGTCTAATGCAAGTTAATCTTTTTTTTTCCTTTTTGAGAGTGCAGTCTTTGTGACCTCCCCCTTCTTCTGGCAACAATTACCAATCCAAGGCACAGAATGTCTACAGTTGCTGCCAGAAACAGGACCAGTAAATTAGAGTGAGACTTTGTGGGCTGGTGCCAACAAGAAAGGAGGACCTCTCCTAACTGGGAGTCAGCACCTCAACGACAGGCCTCCTTTCCTGTATGTACAGGGGCCCCTGGCTCTCAAAGTCAATACTCAAGCCTTGCAGATAGGACATTTAGAGAAAGTGTACAGTATATTACTTATGTAGTAAATTATAACATAAAAGACCTAGCAGACGTATTTACTAAAATACATTTGAAAGATTCTAGACATAAATCAATTTCTACTTAATTATACATAAACCATCATTGATGTGTGTCAAATGAAGAAACAAAATGTATAGATAACATTATACACATATACTCCACATAATACACTATATAGTATATACAATTCTGAAAAGGGCACGCAAAAAAGAACACACCAAGCATGAAAGAACTAGATGCTGAAATCTCAGCAAAAGTAATCCTTCTTAGCATGAAAGACAAATTGGCAAAGAACACTGCTAAATTACTTACATCGACATGCTAGATGAACTGCTTCTGGTGAGAATGTTGTTTCCTTGTTTGGTAAGATTGGTCTGTGCAAAAAGTTGCCTGGAGAATGTGTTTTAACAATCAGCAGAATAGCTTCCCTTATATGTTTTAAATTTTTTGTTTTAATTTATTTAATGAGCTGTTTTTTTTATTATAAAGAGGAAATATAGCTTTAATTTTTATTTCCCAACTATGCTATTTGGAAATTACATGAATTACTTGTTTTGTTTTTAAATGTTCAGTTTTTGTCTGATTGCATATGTGTCTGCATAACTATGATGAAAATAACTTAGATTGTTTTTATAATTATAAAAATAATGAATAATGATTTGGCATTGATATTTATAATGTGCAATTCCAAGAAACATGGAGTCAATGAAACAGTAACAATTTATATTTATAGATCAGTTTTCACTATAATGTTTTCAATGCTTGCTACACTGGAAGGAATTATTTGAAAGCAAAATAAAAAAAGTAACACAACAACAGCTCCAGAAAATTGCAAGAAATATGAATAACATTGAAAACAATAATTAAAACAATTTTCTTTTAAAACTTGGTTTGATTATCTAAAAGTGTTTTCAGGCAAGTTTTGCAAGTGAAAGCACAGTATGGAGAGTTCACCAGCAGAGTTTAACTGACCAAGATCTTCCATTCAGTTGAAATAAACCAGGCTCATACAGAGTAGTTAACAGCTGAATAAAGGTCTGAAAACACACTTTACTTTTAAATAAAAAGCCATGTGTATGCATGGAAAGGGTACTATAATAAACCTATTTATTCATTTTAATCCTAATAATTCACTTTTTCAATCCTGCTAATTCACTTAAAAGCATATCACTGCAAAATGACTTAAAACTTAATAGAAAATATGAAGATGGACTCAGAGATGCTATCTGTAGACTTGCGTCTTGCAAAGATTTTTCAGGTTACACTTGAGCTTTTTCAAATTATTATAAAACAAGAATAGTACCTTATTTGTAGAATTAACAGGCATGTAAGGTTGTTTTTAATTCCCAGCTGCTGAAATGTAGAAAAGAAATATAGTTTCCTGCAGCAAAAAGGGTTACAACTGAAATTCTTATCCTGACAAGGATGAGAAACATAAAGAGACATATACTGAAAGTATATGTAAGACATAGATTGCAACATTAAAAAATAATTATCTAGAAATATATTTCAATACATAACAATGGGTTTTAAAATACAGTACATTTATTTAAATGTAAATCAATGTTTAAATGCATTTTGATATATTTTCTGATTTATGATGATAACAAGACTTTGAAATGTTATTTTCCAAAAGTTTTTTAAATTTGGTGAATAGATCGGTGAAGGTTTTACTTTGACCTGTCTCATATGGAGACCCTGTGTGGAAGTCTCAAAGAGGTGCAAAATGGATTCAGAAATCCATCTCAGGGAGGGCAGTTCAAAAATAGACTCAACTTCCAGAGGATTACTGGAGTGTCTATAAGGCTCAATGCACGCCAGTGCTGCCATATCAGTGCAGACATTTATTTTGCCCACTCATGCACTTCTTTTGAAGACCATTTGTTGTGTTGCATATCTTACATTAAGGAACTTTCATTATCTCAAATGAAGAGAACCACCAAAATAATTTCTTCTTCAAAGTCCTTGTCTACCCCCTCAATAATTTAATTCAGGTGGTAGTTATCTCTGCTTAAGGTTTTATAGCTGCACAATGGTGCTGATAATAACAACATCTAATGCTCACTCATCGTTTATTCCCTTGAGTACTGCAGTGTCATTCAATTCCCCTCGGTTTGGTTAACCGTTTGATTTCCAGTTTCATATTCATTTTTTGCATGTTAAACCACGGCCGTACATGTTGAGTTAAGTTTAAAATCCACAGCTTGTATTGATGTAGACACAGGTTTTACCAGAATTACACACTATTTAATATTTCTGATTCCAGTCCAGTTGAGACAAAATGTGGGGAGATGTTCTGCTCATATCTTCTTGGAGTTTATAGTTCATCTCTGTTTCAGGAGTATCAGTTTCAAGAACATATTCTACTATATGTTGTAAATGAATGGGTGCTTCATACACCATGCAAAAATAAATTAAATAGAATTAGAAGGTATACAGAAATATTCCTAAAAAGCACAATCGGTAGCGATATACTATCTCAAAGGAGTGTGCAGTTATATACAGTACCAGTCTCTCACATGGGGCAGCTGTAACAGCCATCAGGACCCCATTTCTGGGAATCAGCACTTGGCAGGAGAGGACGATTCCAGTTACTCATGTGACTCAGGCTACTGTGCAGGGATCTCCCGGTGGTCACATGACAATACGCTGATTCATGCCACACAGACCTGAGGGTGGGGTGGGGGGTTGCTGCAGACCTCCAGCTTCTCTCCTCATTTGTCAGAAACAGAAACAAAATCCCCCAGAGACAGCTTCCCCCCACCTTTGTTCCAGTGCCTTCTCTTAATGTTAACTAAATAATTCAGCGTGTCTTTGAGTGGATGCAGACAGCGGTCTGCATGATAGCTTCAGGTTGTGAGAGTGTGTGCAGTTGTCTGACTTTGGAGTGTGTGTATGGACTGCTTAAGGAACAGAGGGTATTTGCAGCACAATGCAGAGCCTGCAGCCGTCAGACTGTTTAAGATAGGATAAGATCACTAGCCATAGCCATATTCAACTGAATTTCTTGCATTAGGGATTTTACTTTTCACAAATCCCAGCTTCTCCATGAGACACACAGGCAGACAGACAGGAAGAGAGAAGCTTGGGATCAGAGCGCAGGGTCAGCCATTTATACGGCGCCCCTGGAGCAGCTAGGGTTAAAGGCCTTGCTCAGGGGCCAAACAGAGTAGGATTCCTCTGCCGGCCATGGAATTTAAACCAGCAACCTTCCAGCCACAGGCGCAGATCCTTAGCCACAGTGCCACCAGTCCACCCTTTTACTGTGTTTAATGTGTGCTATGGTGACTTTGTGTTGAATATAAAATCATTTTAATTTCAGAAACCATTTAATTTCAGACTGTTTCAACTGAAAGTTAATAATGTTCCACTGCTTATAATTTTCAAAGTATTTTATTTGCAGTGAACAAATAACCTGAAGAACGCTTTGTAAAATTTCCTAATCAAGTTTTAACTGGGTTTTCCCCTCAGTTCTCATGGGTACCTTCAGTTCATAAGAGCCACAGGTGTTCATAAACATTCTCAGCACAGTTCTTCCCAGGGAATTTCATTATCATCCTGCTGACCAATATGAAAATAATATCTGGATTTCAGTTCACAGGATTTTCACAAGAAAACATTTACTATCACCCTTTAGGCACCGAGCAGATGTACCTATCCAATGTTTTATGTATAGGAAACAAATGATGACTAAATACAAATACAACTTCTTTTAAAAAATAAATACAGCTTCTTTTAACTAGTGAATAACTTTCTCCAACAAGTTACATCAAGTGATAATCAGTGTACCCAGACTGAATACTAATAAGAAAGACAAGCATTTTCCAGTAAATTAAAACTATAAGGCAAACTGTCTAACTGTCTCATTATGTGGAACTTCCCAGTAATGTACAGAATGCAAATATAAGTAGTGGGGAGAATCATTCAATTGAAAATTGAATGACAGACTGACAGAAAAGCATACAGAAATTGAAGCATTGTCCTGAATGCAGTATTGTGGTTTCCTAAAAATACAATCGGTGATCCCTGACAAGAGATTAATGTCTCTCTCCCTCTAATCCTGCTAATTGTTTTCAACTACAAAAAATCCACAAATAGTACCACTTTTTATCTTAAGCAGTTACAGGAGAAAGAGAGAGTGTTAAATTGCATATACTGAGATAAGTTCCATAGCAGCTCTATAACAATCTGCAGTATGGGATATTGTGGTTACACGAAACAAATGCAAAGAGTTTAAATATTTATCATTACATACATGCAATACAGAGCCATAGGTCACAAATGGCTTAACTTATATTTCAGAGAGTGCAGGTGCTTCTGTGAACTCAGAGCAGTAAAGTGAGAGTTAGAGGATGTGGGAAGGTATTACCAACTGCCCTTTTGGAAATCCTGTGGCCTTTTACACTAGGCCAAACTATCTTTCATTTCATTTAAAAGCAACAGGGTTTTTTGTATATTTTCAGTAATCAGAAAAACACAATATTCATCCAAGATGACTTACAGAGAAATGTGAGAAGTGTGTGACCAAAGAGTTAATTATACGCAAAGGTTAACCACACACTTTCAGCTAACACCCATTCATTTATTGAAAGTATATATGGACTGGAACCCTGCTGTTTCAACCATGGTATGGTAGATGACCTTCTGCTGAGAAGTGGAAGCTAAAATGTTCTGCCTTTCAGAGGGGAAAGGATTCTTTTGGTATCAGTCACTCTGGGTGGAGTTTAGAAACTAGCTACTGTAGAAGTGCAGAGAAGGCCAGCAGCTACAAAGAGCCTTTCTGGTCCTTTACTGCACTCTCACAAATTGCTATAGATTAACTCATTTCTCCACCTGGGAGGAAGCAAATGTTAAGAAAACAGTATAAATGAGTAATGGGAATAGTCGTATAAAACATAATTGAAACAAACCACTACCCAGCATTTAGAAAACAAATATACCTACTGTATATGTCCAGAATCAAATATGCACTTTGTTCACTCAAGTGTACCATGTAGAATATTGCTTACACTTATATAACGCTTTTCTGGACACTCCACTCAAAGCGCTTTACAGGTAATGGGGACTCCCCTCCACCACTACCAATGTGCAGTATCCACCTGGATGATGCGACAGCAGCTATAGTGCGCCAGAATGCTCACCACACATCAGTTATCACTGGGGAGGAGAGCAGAGTAATAAAGCCAATTCATAGATAGGGATTATTAGGAGGCCATGATTGGTAAGGGCCAATGGAAAATTTGGCCAGGATGCCGGGGTTACACCCCTACTCTTTTCGAGAAATGACCACAGAGAGTCAGGACCTCGGTTTTACGTGTCATCCGAAGGACGGCGCCTGTTTACAGTATAGTGTCCCCGTCACTATACTAGGGCATTAGGACCCACATGGACTGCAGGGTGAGCGCCCCCTGTTGGCCCCACTAACACCTCTTCAAGCAGCAACCTTAGTTTTTCCCAGGAGGTCTCCTATCCAAGTACCTGCTTAGCTTCAGTGGGCTGCCAGTTGTGAGTTGCAGCGTGATATGGCTGCTGCTAACCAACCAAGATAACCAAGATGCAAAAGTTAACTGAGCTACAGTATATAGTATAAGAGATTTTCCATGGTGGCAGAGTTGTAAGTATTGTGTCACAGCACTGGGGCCCTGTGTTCAATACCTAGAGTGTGTTCAATACCTATCTGTGTCACGCTCGTAAAGGACGCTCCAGCTCTTCCTTGTTTTCTACTGATCTCCTGCACCTGCCTCTGGTTCCTGCCCCCTGTCTTATAAAAGCCAGATGTTCCTGCCCATCTGGGCTCGGCTTTGGAAGATGGACACCCGGAAGCCTGTCTATCCACGAGTCCAGGAGCGACTCAGTGGCACAGGCTTCATCACGGCGTCCTGACCTTCAGAGTCCGGGATTAGGGACCATCTGGTCCCGTGACCCCCCTTTTATTACCCCGTCCCTCCGCCGGATCCCGCTCCAGCTTTTAACTTTGTTCGTCTTCGTCAGGATAGATCACCCAGTCTTGGACTATTGCCATTTATGGATTTGACTCGGACTCCCTTGGACTGTTTGCCTTGGCCACACCTCCCCCGAACACCAGCGCACCATGGACATGCCCCCCTGTTTTCCTTCCAGCCCCTTGCATGCCTTTTTCCCCGTGTTTTCCTCACTCCTCCCCTGATTGTGTTGTCCGTATAGGGTCCTGAAAGAACGCTTCGTTACAATCCGCATAGAGTTTGTTTGTTCTCCCATTGTTCATATGGGTTTTCTCTGCGTGCTCTGGTTTCCTCTCACAGTCCAAAGAGTGGTAGATTAATTGGCTTCTGGGAAAATTGGCCCTGGTGTGAGTGTGTGACTGTGTGTGCCTTCCTTGAAATGGACTGCCATCCCGTCCAGGGTGCCCTGTCTTGCTCCTGTTGCTTTCTGGGATAGGAACTGTCTCCCCCATGACCCTGTATTGGATAAAGTGGTTTGTAAATGGATGGATGGAACTGTTTAAATTAAATCTGTTAAAAGAAAAAAGCATTCTGCCCATTCTAACAGATGTCCTCTGTTATTTTTTGTAAACATGTGAGTTTAAAAGGGCAATGCTGTAAAAAATAAAATGTAAAATAGAGACTGTTTGACTTTGCAAATCCATTATACAAATTAAATTCTGCAGCCCGACAGATCGGCCTTTAAATGCTTTTCACTTGTTTTCTTTAAACAGACACAAAAATTTCCACTGACCAAGGGCAGAAGAAGTTTTATCTAATCTTTCACCAGCCATTCTCTCCCGTGAGACATATCCCCACTTACTACTTCTTCAGCCTGCTCCATAATCTTTAACCTTTCCCACAGCAAAAACAGCCCTACAGTACCTATCTTCTCTATCTTACTGCTTTTTTCAAGCATTGTCTCGTCTTTTTCACTTTAATAAATGAGATACTCATGTACAGTTTATACAGTATTTGTTCAGAGTGATTTACTGCTTACAGATGCACTGCAGAATATGGTTTTCAGTCACTCTTAGCTGATGTTTAATGATTAGATAAATAAATTAACTCTCCGAAGATTAGGCTTTTGTTGCTGTTGGCATTGTTTGAAAAAAACTCATCAGTTTTGGAACAGCCATGGGTACTGGGTTCTGTAACTTAATGTTAATAGAGGCATTCCTTTTATGTAAATGGATGTTTATTCCTGTGTTAATATGATGATATTCATAATTTCCTATTGCATTAATGTGTTACTGTTTTCTGTCAGTTGTGTAATATCACTGTATTGGAAACTACTTAGACTTCTTTGGAGAAGGGATAAGCTAGACACTGATACTGATGGACATTGCTACAGTATGGTTTCTCCCAACATTGTTAAGAGTCCAACATCATCCGGGACCCAGGGGGCAATTAATGGGTCAATCTTCCCCCTTTTCATGAAAACTGGGATTAGCTTCTGTTGGTGCATGTTACTGTTTCTATTGTATTTTCCTTTCTTTCCTGGTAAAATTGGCACACTAAAGTTAAGTTGTTTTGTGTCTCTATCCACACAATTAATAGTTTAGTTACAGCATTTATTTGATGTTTTTAAAATATTATTTTTGTTTTATGTTTCAGAAGACATGTCTGGTCTCAGATTTTCTGAGACCACTGTTTTAGCTCTATTAGCTGAAAAAACCCATCCAAAAAAGCAGCTAAGCATTTTTTCCATTATCAGTGGGGCCATGGTGGGGCCATGTCTCTAAGTATGAACAAGCTTAGTCTAATTTTTCTTAATTTGCATTGATCTAGGATGTCATCATTCTCTTTTTTCCTCTCCCCAGGGAGAGTGCAGACTGGCAGGAGGCACTTGTTGAAGTAAAAGCCCTAGGGAGATATCTGGCAGTTGCAAGGCTCAGTGAAATAGTTCTTTACAAAGGTGCATTGACTGCCGCTGAGGAAGCTTGCTTGAACTTGAAGAGGTACTTCTTTGTCCTTGTACCACCTACCTTCTATTCCAAAGCTTGGCTTAAGGACTCCACCTGACACTCTTTGAGAAGGAACTCTAAACTCAAACCCACTCTCAGGCACAAAGGGAAATCACGGGGTCTGGAAATTATGCACAGACTTGATTTAGAGAGGGGCTTAACCTTGAAAGATATAAACCAGGCATTCAGCCTGCAGCCCCTGAGGCAGCGTATTTTTTCCTTCTCTCTTAGACTGGCCATTAAGTTTTTCTGTATAGAGAACAGTAATGGAAGATGTTTTTATGAAGCTAAAAAGTCAGGATTTCATCAGTACTGCCTCATGCGTACCCCCAACTACACCACTATCTCATACCTTTCAGTTCTGCTCTGATATTTCACATCTAACAACGCAGGTTTTCACAGCCCCTGTGCCATGAAAAAGGCACACCAAAACATTATATTATGGACAAAGCTCATGTCTGAAGACAAGAGGTCTTCTTTTAGCAGTTGTGTTAAATTACTTCAGCTTCAAGATCATGTTCTCCCTATCTCGATGAGTCATGGCTACACAGTGTGTATCCATCATGTTCCACTGCAGTCTCACTGGGCGCAAGGCACTGTGAGTAGAAATGTACTGTAACTGATGCTTATAAAAAACCATACCAGATAAGCAAGAAAAACAAGGAAACATTTTATTGATTATACTTTGGCTAAGAGCTTGCAAAATTATGTTGTCATAATGCATAATGCATCCTTAATTTACTATAAATGGTAGGTCTAGAGTGTTATGTTATGGACTCTAAAAAATCTAGATTCCATAGATGGAAGCCAACATGAAGGAGCAGATCTACATATATGTTTTGTGAAAACTGAACAAGGCGTATGACAGGAGGGTACAGAGGATACATGTGGACAAGAAGTAGCAGGTTAATTGTAATGAAACAATACCTTGATATTTATATCAGAGTAATTGTTTTAAGAAGGAAGTTGTAATATGAATATAATATTTTTCAGAAAAACACCTGTGATAAGGCTTAGAAAACATCAATGTAAAATATTATGTCTTACCAGTCATTTCAAAGCTCAAAGTTCTCAAGAAACTATATACTGTACTATTATTTTTTTCCCAGAACCTCATCCAAATTCCACAGCCTTAAGGTAAATGCACCATCGTCATGACAGCTTTATCTATAAATAGAAAGCGTTGCTAAGAAGAGAACTCTTGTTTTCCATCATTTTCCTAACAGCAATTCTTACACCTGGCCAAAATTATGAACTCCTTTACTGTACATGTCAAAGCAAATACAGACACGAGCTTTGTTGTGGTACATGTCTGAAGCTATTCAAGATTTATATCAGATAAACCACTTCAGCAGACTGAAGAAGGGTCTGTTGAAGTTAAGAAGAGGTTATGGACCCCATTTGTGAAACATCCTTTGGCTAATTACATCCAGCATAAGGTTAAACCACATAATTACGAGTCAGTGTGGCTTGAGGTACGATTCTCATTTTCTCAACTAAGAACAAGATCTATCAGCCCAACGCTAAAGGGAGCAATTAATGACTTCAAAGGGTGAACAGTGCATATCAGAAAGTCTGGGTAAATTTCTGATATGGTGAACAAGGGGCAAAGCAGAGCACCCAAGCTAACATTGTGAATACTGTACTTCTTTGTTTGTTTTGTGTAAAAAATATATCATACAGTATTTACACCATATATTCACAATTTATTGAATCAACATTTATTGAATTCATACTAAATATTCTTCTGAACTTTATTGTGCCACTTTCTCTAGTAACAGTGAGCGTTTTTTGGACAAAAGAATGTACAAAACTGGTTGCAGACCCACATAATGCTTTATATATCTGTCAAGGAAGGAAAGGGCATCAATCTAATTATATCTATTGAAATTTCATCTAAGGTTCTTAGACTACAAATTATCCAAATTTAATGTATTCAATTTATCTAGCAAGACTGTATCTCATTTAAATGGATGCAACATACCCTTTTAGTGTTCATGATTCGGTCAGCACCTCATTATCTTTGGATATGCTTTCTATTCATTATTGGAAATTGTGTTATGTACCAAATCATGGATGTGAACTTTCACCAGAGTTATTCTGAATACATCTCAACCCTAAAAAATATTCTGGATATTTGCAGTATCACAACATTGATGGACAACTGCTAAAACTGTCAAGTTGCAAACCTGAAAATATTTAAACTAAAACTAGTTTTTTTTTAAGGACAATCAATACTGAAGAATGGGGTGTACAAAACCAGATTTAGTAAGTAAACAGCTGAAGGAACAGATTAATGATCTTAAAACAAAATATAATTTTTATAACTGCAACAAATTGACAAGGTTATTATCAGACAAATGGCAAATACATTTTAGCAGATGCACTGACTTGAAGATCTATGAACAATTTACATGTGTCTTAAGCAGGGATTATCAATATTGGAGCAGATGCAAAAGTTAACTTTGTACCAGTGTGTAGTGATGCTTTGTGAGATTCTATCCCATTCATCTTATATAGACTAGACAATGTGCCTGTTTGCTGGTCTCTGAACCTTAGATAACTCCATGTTGTCCTACTCAACCCACAAATGCTGAAGACTGGTGAGTAGGACATTTGTAACAAAACTGTTAAATTCTCATCACACAGCAATGTTGTTACATGAGCAGTATGAGGAAGTATGTTGTTGCTCACACCACCTGTGTTACTTGATTAACATTGATGAGCGCTGAACCCCTATGAATGTTAAGTAATAATAAAATAGCTGTCACCTTCCATGAGCCCTGTTGTTTGCATATCAACTACTGTATGTGCTAAACAGGATCCCTGCTATCAGTGGAGTAGCATGGAGAAAGAAAAGGACTGGTCTTTTTTTTGCTTCTCGATACCACATATCCCACTGGACCAAGTCACCCACCAAGGGTCTCCTATTTGGGGCTATTGTTTGTCAATTAATTGATGTTAACCAGCAGTGAACAGTGTGCAAAACCCTTCAGTTCCTTTTGCAAAGGGATGCAGTTAAACCACTTGCCTTTTGCTTTTTTTCGTGTGGCATTTGTATTTTCATCAACCAAGTTACAATAAAAAAGGTTTTACACAATTCTTTCTCTAATATGAAAGCACCATGTCAAATTTTTCTTCTGTGTCTGAGAAAAACACACACCATGGATCTTTATTTCTGGGCCTACACATACCATTGTCTGTACAAACAACTGATGAAAGTGTTTGTCTTATCTGGGATTTTTGGACTTCATTACAGAGACAAACATTGTATCTTCTAAGAATATTGCTATCCTGATGCCAGTATTAACTTTGTGTAGTTAAATATTATTCACTTAGCAAAGTCCCCATGGCCAGCAGCCAGCACTTAAAAAAACAAGAGGTTTCCAGGAAAACAAAGAGTCCTAGTTCCAGGCAAGAAAATTCCTAAGACATATTCTACAAGTGGATGGGGCTAGGATAAACACCAGTGAAAGCATTTAAGGCTACAGAAATATGACAAAATCTGGGAAATGGAAATCTAAGATTGTAAGACTCAGAATTTTCTGAGTTTTTAATGTAAGTTTAATAAAAATATATGATAAAATGGTGTAATTGTACACAGAGATAATAAAAACATTTTGTCCTGAAAAAAACGATGTAGTATATGTTAAAAAGTAGAATAAATAATAATTATTTGCATTACTATTTTTCATTTTAAATGAAAGATCCCAAAGTGCTTTGCATGCAGGATGGATCCTAGTCTGTCCACCAATGATGTTCAGCACCCATGTGACAGTCATTTAAAATTTAGAGATGTGACCATTTGGAGATGTGAGACATTGCTTCCTCATTTGAATTAAAGGGCAAACTTTGGGACGCAAGATCAAATTTGTTTTTGTTTTGAGTGGGATTTAACCAGGACAACAGACTTAAATCAACAGTACCAGGATTTTTAATGACCAAATAATTAAATTAAATTTATTTTTATATAGTGCCTTTCACAACAAGGTTGCCCCAAGGCACTTGACAAAGAAAGTGACCATACATGTTGTGAATACAGAACAGAAAAGACCAGAAGACAACAGAGAAGAGGAACCAAAAACTCCTTTGTAAGGAGAAAAAAACCTCTAGGGGTCCAAGGTCAACTGGCTGCCCAACCCCTTTGGGCATGCTAACATTATACAATTAAAAAAAGGAATATGTGAATAAGGGTATTAATCCATCCATCTTGTCTTCTGTATGTCAATACTCCATGCAGATCTCTGTAGATCCTCCAAAACGATAGCTATATCCACGATGTTCCTCGTGGGTACTGTATAATCACGATTTAATGTCTTGGTTCAAAGTCTCATCAGAAAGCTACTTCCCCTTCTACAGTAGTGTCCCCAGGCCCTTAAATGGGGCTTTGGATTTTGAAAATTTTGGTCAAGAAGGAAGAGTTTACCCTACTTGTTCACTAGCATCATTTGCTGTGACAACCTTGTAATATACAAATGCAGTACATTTGCAAAGGAAACACACTGTAAAATCACTTTACAGAAAACAACCCAATTCTGTAGTATATCTTGCACACTGTATGTTCATGTCTCTAGTTCATGTTCTTTGTTCCCACCTCTGAAAAGATTTAATTACAGAGGTCAATGAGACAAGAACATATTCACAGAGATACTATTGGTAGTAAATGACCAAGCAGGTATCAAATAGTGATTCCGAACCTCTGTTTGTTACACATTTGAAACAATAATTGACAGTATAATAGAAGTCTGGCACTATAAGACACAATTAAACCTTTTCTGAAAGAGAAATAATAAGCACTTCGAGTCATGCAAACTGTTATCCTCTTAGAGAGAAAACAAGCAAAACTAAAAGCCATAAAATCAATCAGCCGTTTACAGCTTAATAGCAATCCTGAGAGCAGAGGTCTGAGGTGAAAACTTTGATGTGTTTTAGCATCTGAAGTGTAACTAGTCACAAAGCATAAATAAGTTCCCCACCACACCACACCCTATTCAACATTCATCACTGAACTCTGATGGAAAAGGCAAGACATGGATTGTTTTCAACACAATCTTTGCAATAAAATCACGATATTGTGACGCATGACTTGTATTCTTCCTAGATTAAGTAGATTGGAATTTACTGGAAAGAATCAGTAAATATCTGAGTGATACACCCATGCATGAATTAATATCAAATAGGCAGCCCTTAAAGAGTAATTCAAAGTAATTCAAAGTTAGTTGCTAGGCTAACATTGTGATAAAAATTATATGTGAAACTTTTTAAACACTAAAATCCTTTATCCTTTATGTATATTCTGTGGAAAATATCAATTCAATTAACTGAAGTTATCTGAGCTAATTACTGGAAGCATACCTAAAAAATACTTCTTGAGTATGAGGGTGGCATGGTGTGGCAGTGTTTAGCATTGCTGCCTTGCAGTGCTGGTGCCCTGGGTTCAGTCCTGGACTTGGTGTGCTATCTGTGTGGAGTCTGTATGTTCTCCCTGTGTTCATGGGGGTTTCCTTCTACAGTCCAAAGATATACTGGTAACCAGTAACCGGTAGGTTACTTGGCTTCTGGGAAAACTGGCCCTGGTGTGAGTGTGTGCCTGCCCTGCGATGAACTGGCTTCCCGTCTAGGATGTAGCCTGCCTTACTCTTATTGTTTGCTGGGATAGACCTTTGCTTCCCTCTGACCTTGATTTACATGAATCTGTAGGAAAAAAGATGGTCTTGTGATAGCCATTTAAAAACACTTTTTTAATAACAACATGCTTTGGAAAAACCTTTAAGTTAATCATTTTCACTGCAACTATAATAATTTCCAACAAGTACATAGCTGGAAAGTTTTTTTTGTCTATGCTTTTAATGTGGTAGGTTTAAAAAATTAGTTTTTCATTGAGAAAAACATCTCCTCACCATCCAAATTTTTCTCTGAATTTGTTTTTCTCCATAATACAAAGCAAAACCTGCTCTGTCAGTTAGGCCTTGACTTGTTTTGTTATTTGCACTGCCTAGCAACAGGCTGTGTTTTTACTCCCCCCAAAGGCTGTTTCACCACACATTGTAATATAGACAGAGTTTTCTCACACATCTGGTTTAGATTCAGAAAACTCAGGATTGTGCTGCAAGCTGTGAGATTCTATTTCACAGAAAGGAAAAGAAGAAAAAAAGACAGTTCCAACTCCTAAACACCATACCAGGGCTCCAGCACATGCAGCAGAAATGTGACTTGTGAAAAAATGCTGCATTTTATTAATGTAAACCTTTGCAGTGTTTCATTTTATAACCCTGGTTCCATCTTTTCCAATTGCTCAGCTGCTAAGCTCTCAGAGCCAACTGAAGCCCAGCTGGACTGAAGCAAATCAGACTGTAGACCATAATTTTTTTTCATGCTCTTGCTGTTGGGATCCTCTTTCAGAGGTCACAGGGTTTATTAGGTTGGGTAAGCCTGTTCAACAGCTGCAAAAGAAATGCTGTTTTAAAAGTATGTTTTTATTTCAATGCTATTTTCCACTTTTTTTAAATTTTTGATCATCTTTTGTTGTTGTAATTTTCTCACATAACTCACACTTACTGTAAGCAATGTTTAAGACAGTTTGGAAAACATTAGTTTAGTCTTAAATAAAATAATCTATCCACCCATTAACAGAAACCCACTTGTCCTGATGATGCTGTGAAGGACCCAGAGACTATAAAGGAAATGTAGGCAGAAGGCAGGAGTGAGACTGACTGTTCTAGACCTTGGGAGTCTAGCCCATCACAGGGATATGGGGAAAGGGAACATTTACAGTTAGACCTAGCCAGCATATTCTTGAGAGATGGGAGGAATCTGCAACACTGATGGGACACTCAATCCTAATAGTTATCTTCTGCTGAAAAACATTAGCTTTAGTTAACATTATTTGTGCAATGATTATGAAAAATGCATAGCAGTGGCCCTGGGGGAAAAATACATAATTGTATGACATTAGGTTGTGCTTAACATACAGTATGTGAAGCTCTCTTGGAGGTATGATTATCTAAAACGTTGGTGTGCAATACATTGATCCACTTCCCATGAATTCACCTCTGCTGAAGGGACACCTTTTTAAGAAATAAGTGTTAATGTTACAGTTCATATGCATTATATATTAAACATCTCATGACATCTCATACATTTATGAGTGTGTTATAAAGAGTGTGAGACAGACTAACTTATTTTTCGCTGTAGACATCCAGTTAGGATGAGTCAGACTAAGACCCCCAGCAGCGGAGGTAACTAAATCATAATTATGTGATTCAGCTGATTACAACTTACATGTGCAAGACAAGGTCTGGTAAAGGGCAATGAATAATATTACCTTACCTAAGGACTCTGTGGCCATTCAGCATCTTTATCTGTCATTCTGATTCTTCCAACAAAAACATTGCCCAAATGGTGGCACACAACTGTCAGCTTTATGGCTGTGTTCTGTCTGGGATTAATCAGGCAGAACTCTCTCAGCTTCTTTATAATAGAGACTGCTGCGATATCCTGAGCCCCTGCAGGACTGAGAGATGCACTGCTCTTCCAATTGATGTCGACTCTCTGATCATGCTTGTGGCTTTTCACGATGCATGGCTGCCCTTCCTCCTTCTCCCTGCAGTGAGCTGAAATGAATTGTTGGGCGAGTAATTTGTTACTGTTTATATTATTTAAATTGAGTTTAGATAAAGTGAACTTTAAAAGGCTCAAGAAACATGGTAAAGACCTTTGGTTGGCATACACGTGGTACAATGCAGTCAGAAAACTATGTAGTTTTAGTTAAGACTTTCGGAAATTAGTTCCTGAATGAAATAACTAGAACACAACTTGCTCTGGTTTGTAATATCCCACCATATCTGGTCTTTTTCCAGTCTTGCAGGTTTTCTCAGCTATGCCCAGGGTGTGTGAACTACAGTACGTATCATGTTCTCTACTCTCTTATGAATCAATTCTATACACTGCTTTGATGCACCACTAAGTCAGGTGTTTATCCTCCTTATCAACAGATTCTAAACATTCTAAACTCTTTGCAGGCACCAATTTTACAAAATTATGTCTGCTCCTGGACCTGGCCACTGCTTTTGTAAACTCTTATGTTAAGATAACAGGAGTTCACATCTGTACAATCTCATTAGCCATCTGTGACTGTGATTCCTATAGCAGCACTGCCTGGGGAGCAGTATGTCCACCGAGGGCCAGGGTGTCCTCAGTCTGACACATAGAAGTGACCCTCTGACTTGCCTGGTGTTTGTGAGCTCGTACTGTTATATGACAGCTGCACCTGCATCCCTCCACTTTTCCCATGTCTGACTCTATAGAAGTCTGAAAAAAGAAGCGGACAGCAAAGATTTGCTGAATTCTCAAGAATTAGTGATTCCAGATTTGGGAGCATTAGTTAAATTTGGGTCTGCAGTGAATATTTCCATCAACAGGAATTAAAAAAATTAAATTCATGTTATTTGCCTTGTTTTTCTTTCTGAATTAACACTACCTCCACAGACAACATTCCTTCAACAGGTTAGTACTGTATCTAAAGGGAGAGAATGCCTATTTTGTAGTCATCTTGTACACAGTGAACAGTATTAATAGTACCTGCTTCAACATTGCTTTATGCTTGAAACATAACAAGTGTATTCCAGCAACTCTTCAACAAGCTGAAACCTGTATTTGCTAGGTCATGTGTAGGAGTGTAAGATAAAAATAGCAGCTCTTATTTCTGATATCTTAATTGTGAGTTAAGAACGCTTATGACGTGAAGCAGTACTGAATATAAGACTAATGCAGTTGCTTTGTCGCACTTCTAAGATACAAACTGAAACAACACCCTTCTATTGCTGGGAAACACTACTTGCACTGCATTCGCATTTTTGCACTTCCATATTTCAAGATCCCAGATTGTAAATCTCGTCTTCATCACAGGAAACCTTCTATCCTATTAGAACTGTTTTTGTTTGCTGGTTTGGTTTTCAAATTATCCTTTTATTCTGTTGCTGTGTGCTCATTTCATTTTTTTATTTTCAAGAACAAAAGAATGTAAAATTATAAACATTCCAAAAAAAGTTTTAGCACCATAGCAAAATGAACATTGATATACTGTATCTCTGCTTTCATATAGACCGTTCTCTGGAAGTGGTACTTGACACCTTTAAAATTCAATTGGGAACCATGTGCTCTGAATTAGGAGTGTTAATGTGACCTCTTTCACTCCCCCCCCCCCCCCCCATGACCTTTCTTTTCTGCCAGATCACTGGGATTCTTAGACAGAACTGTCTAATCAGTCAGACAGCCTGAGACAGTTTTGTTTTGATATCGCACTATGACAATGTATACAGTTACCAGAAAAGTACACCTACTCCTTCAAAGAGGGCCTGTAAACCAATGGCTTTGACCTAGGTTGTATGGCACTTATGGGAAATGAGAGAAACACTTGCAACGTCGGGGCGGCTAACCGCTAACCTGTTAATGCAAACGCAGCCAGACTGAGTATGTTATCGTTATCAGAGTATGTTATCGTCTCCTACTAAATCCCATCATTAAATACAGATTATATATTCTGACTTGTGACTGAATGTTCACATCATGTCAGTATGTATCTGTATGTACTTTGTTCTGTTGTAGCAGTGCAGATCATCTTCCTCTGTGAAGACAAAGCACAGATAGCATTAAGGCTTTTTTATATTAAATCACAAAATAATGTCAAACGTGTACTGATTTAACTTGTTTCTGTAGTCATTTTTAATACATTACAAGCCTTTGAACTGTGGAAGACATTTTGTAAAGTAAAATATTACATGTGAAATCCCATATTATTTAGAAAAACAGAAAGAAACCTAAGGTTTAGAAATGGCAGAAAAAAGCTTAATGATGCTTATTCATTTTAATAAAAGCTCTAATACCAATTTAGACAAGGTTTGGCAATAGGTCTTCAGTACACAATTCTTTAGTTTTGAAATAACCCTTAAAACCATTTGTCTCAATGATTACTGGGGTATATAGTTACTTTACTAAACACTGATTCCATAACCATGAATGACAAACAAAGCATTGTGTGCAAAGAGACAATTTAATGCCTTCCTCAAAGTTCAATCCTTTCCAGCCGTTCATATTGTCAATCAGCAATACAGACCTACAACAGGGACCGTTCACCGATGGGTTTTAAAGAAGCACTTTAGGTAAAGGCCAGAAAGATCAGGAGACGAGCGCTCAATAAATTCTTTATTAATACATTACTGTGCATTTGGCTAAATTAATCTCAGTGAACTAGTCCCCATGGGAAAACTGTAATACCTTCAATCAATAAGCTAAATGGAAAATCTCTCATTTATTGAATGCAAAGACAGATACAGTACCACAAAAATATTTTTTTTCCAGAACCCAAAACATATATTACTTGCAAACTAGATGAGTGACTATTTGGGTTAATTTATAGCATTGCAAATAATGTTTTACTTACTGGAAGTATATATTTGCTAATTCTTTTCAGAACAAACAAATTTCAGTTTCTGGGAACTTCGAAAAAAGCCAGTTAAATGCCTAGAAGAGCTCATGAATCATGTGTAGCTGCACATCTCAAGAAAGGACTCCTGGCAGGTCTGTGCAGCTTAGAATTCTTGCATTCAGACCAACAGAAAAATAAATGTTTAGCTGTGACATCTGACATCCATACCACATATGGATTATCACATAATTTCATTACCATTTAATAAACACTTGCTTAAAGGTTGCACAGAATGATATGCTATGTTTGCCATGTTTGTACCTTTCTTTTTGAAAGCCGTCTAGAAAAAATGTGACCAAAACATTTCATTAGACATTAAGACTCTCCGGTTGGTTTGGAGCCGAGGGACTGGAGTGACTCTCCGGATGTGCTGAAGCCAGGGCTGGTACATGCACATATGCAGCCAGAGCGACTCTCCAGCCGGGGCCTGGACATGCGTGTGTACATGTGGGTACTGAGCAAGGGGAGGGGGCAGTGGACCAGCTTCCTCTTCATAGGGAACATGGGCTTCTGCCAGGGATCTGTGCTGAAGTAGGAGATAGGGCACTGGCTGCTCGCGCTCACGGAGCAGATTTGGCCAATGTGCGTGACCCCCAGCAGGTGCCACTCTGCAGCCCAAACCCAGAGGCTTGGCTGGGCATGCCCATGTGTCCGAGGCTCTGGCAGTCTGACTCCGGCTGCAGTCCCTGGCTACTTGAAGGCCACGAGGATGGCTCGGTCACCCTGCGGATTTCTCCATACAGAGGCTGTAGAGCCGTCTGTCTGCCTTTGCACAGCTGGTTACGTGCCTTGACTTTAACCAGGGGAAGCTGAGAGGTGGTGCGGGCTCTGCAACCACCATCGGGGCCTGGTCACCTGGTGAAGTGCAAACACTCCAGCTGCAGGTGTCAGTAGAGATTTTCTATTTGTCTATTTGGGAGGACCAGAGGAACTTGGCTTCGGCATGACCACCCTAGGCTAGCCAGAGGCTAGTGGTCGCTGGATCGAAAGAACAGCGCATTAGCGTGTGGTAGATATATACCTAGAACTACCGCCCCTAGAGAGCAGTGGTAATGCCTGGCAGGGCTGGGCACCGCTGCAGAGCTCAGACACGTAGATCACCCCTGTCTTTGCTCACGGAGTGGACTGGGTTCACGGGCTTGTGTGTTTTCAGTACTGGATTCTGGAACATCATTGCATAGCAAGGTGGCAAAGGAAATCCGACACTGCCTTTTAAGCAATTTTGTTCTTTCCTTGGATTTGAGGCTGGTAGAAAGCAGTCTACATTATGTTTCAGAAACACATTATCCTGTTCCAGGTCCTGACAGCAATCAAGAGGGACTGAGTAAAAATGATATTTCTGTTAAAGGAGTGATGTTATTTTGAACAAGAGAGATTTTTCTATATATGTTTTCTATATATGATATCTGTGCTTATGTGGTAAAAATTGAAGAATCTTGAAGATGCTTTTATTTATTTATTTTTTTACCTTGGCTTCATTTATAAGCCTTCTAAAGGTATTTAAATATTAATAGTTGAGTACTTTTTTCTGTGTCAGTGGATGTCTTTTTTCCTCTCTTTGTATGCATATTTGTGTGTCTTTGTTTTTTCCTGATATTTAATAAAAAAAGAAAAAAAAGACATTAAGACTGTGGAAATACACTGTAAATTAATCACAGAGCTTTTACATTCCCTTATCGTGGTTTAGGTTCAAACTATCTCAAAGTCAATGACCCTGAAAATTGACATTAGTCATGCTGACCATGGCATGGCATTTAAAAAGTAAATTACACAGACAGGCAACTTGACATGGTAATCTCACAAACGGGCAGGTTCTGATCTCCATTGTCACAATGCTTAAATTAGTATCAGCAGAGGCAGATCCCCGTCACAAAGAGGATTAGACTAATATTTCCTTGCTAGACAGCATTCATCAGGATTAACATGAGTGGCAAGGGCTCAGGGTGCATGTGTCATTAGCCCAGACTTAAGGTAACCTGAGGATGCTGACCGACACATTGCCCTTTCAAGACAGATCTGCAGAGTCTGGCTCCTAGGCAACGCAGCTGAGCTGGGAAATGTTGTTCATGAAGACCTGAATTATTGTGGGTACCACAACAGTGCCGTAAGTGGGTGCCATTCACAACACCCCACAAGATGTTTGGAATAATAAATGGCTATTTAAGCATAAACAATATGTTACTGTTGTTATTAGTTGAGTATTTAGAGTCAAGAATCGGTGGCACTGGATAATGGTTATATTTCCCATGTCTTTATGTTTTTTATGATTTCTGCATTGGGATACTTTTGAAGAAAGTAGAAGATAGCTGAAATAAGTTTAAAACCTGATCCCTTTGTGTCTCAATTTCAAAAGCATTCTTTGGCTCTGTATGTATTTAAAATGTAATTTTAGAAAAGTGACTTGCACAAAAAAAACCTTTCCTTGTTCTGTTTAGAAGAGGGTAGTTCAGTACACTAAGTGTCTAAAGCGAAAGTGAAACATGACTGGAGCAGTTCTTCTTATGTGGGTTTCAACAGAATGTTTATTTTAAGCTTCTCAAGATAAAAATACTGAGAACATAGGATCTTTCAAAAGACACTGTATTCTGACTGTGTGTTTTCCCTGTGCTATGGAATTACCAAAAAGTCCTTCAAAAGGAAGGGATTTTTTCTGGTAGTTCTTCAAAATACATGCCAATTTCGTATTCCAAACAATTTTGACAGCCCATTTAAAAGTGAAGTTATTATACCAGTACAGCTGCTAACAATGTCAAGTTGTGCAAACCAGCTGAGAATCTTTAATCTGGGCAGTACCATTTATTGACCTCCTCATTGTGTGTATGTTGTCTGCAGAAGAGATTATGTCACTCTGTGGGTTCCTGGTTATGTTCCAAGACCAGCCTTGGTCATTGTTGAAGCGCGTGGGAGAGACTAGAAAAAAGAAGGCCTTTCTGCACAGAGACAGAGAGTGCAGAATGGAAAGGCTAGGCAGGGTTGAGTCCGCACTGCAGAAGCAGGGATTGGAACCTGGTACCACTGATGCACATGCTGTATTTCCTTGCCTGAGAAACTGATGCCTTTCACTTTCTAGTGCTGTCACTCAGACCCATTTCACAAGTGTCTAATTCATCAGCTTGGCCCCTAGCCATACCAGACTGGGTTGCTTTTCTCTCACAGCTTAGAGGCTGAGCAGTTTTGACTGTGCAGTGCAAACCCCAAAGAGACCTCCAAAGATCTCAAGCGTTAATGTCTGGTTTTACAGATTGTTTTGACTTTTTGTTCACATACAGAGCCAATTTTATGTTGCACGGAATGTCAAGGTGCATGAATTGTTTTATGTGTTTTTATTATTATGTTGCATTTGAGTACCCTTTATTTACTGACTTAAAATTTTAGATATACAAAGAAAACAAAATATGTACAGTTATTTGTTTGTTCTGTATACTGTAGAAGGCTACTTCTACACATGTTTACAGTCTGAGATTTTTTTTGTTTAATTGCATGAGAAATGTGGTCTGTGATGTGTTAACACCCAGCAGATGTAGCAGATCTGCTTTGGTTTAGGAGCCTGCATCTAACTTGGAAACAAGAAACAGAAACAGAATAAATAGCAGCATGCCAGCTAATGTTCTTCCTTATAAAGAAACAAAGTTCAGATAGGAGCACCCAGGAACCAAACACTTGTGGTTGGCCAACTGGAAATAGCAGGATACAATGAACTTCATATGTTTTCTTACAGATAATATGTATTTGGAGCCCTATTCCCTATGACAGTCCACCAATTCATCCCAAACCAGACCCCTCCCTGACTGCAAAAATGAAGCTAAATTTGTTATTTATGATTTAGGAAAAAAGTGCTGATGTGATTTATACATAATGACTTCCATTGCCAATAAGTTGAGAGTAACAGGTATGTTTGAAGTTGCAGAGTCTGCCAGATGTCCTGATGTGAGGAGGAGCTTGGAGCAGACCTATTATAATTGCTAACCTTATTTTCATTTAAATTAAGCGGATGATCCAATTAATTACATATACTACTGATCCATAGAGACATTAATAATAATGATTAAAAACTCCCAGAAAGTCTAGCTCCCAGCCTAGCTCGTAGCATTCAAACCTCATCTGATTGTCATGTGAACAACATTACTGAGAGGCTCACTATTGTGCAATATTCAGTTTGAGAGTGTGAACTGGGCAACAGGCAAGCATATGAAGCTGCCCTATGACAAACAAAGAGAGAAGTAGGGCCAGTTCTGAGATTTGAACACAGGTCACAAGAATTGCTTTCCAGCTACTTAGTTCATAATGTGACCAGAGACCTGCACTGTCAGAGCCACAAAACAGAACTTTGATGTAGGAGACTTGATGAAAAATCATCTTTTCACATTTTCATTGTGTCCACACTAGTCAGGAAGACCACTTAGTCACAGAAAATAAGAATTTCTTGTGTCAAAAGTTATTTTCTTTTAATGTATCATACTAGATAGTGCACCAACACAAATACTTCTGGGATTTTGGAGGCAGATTCCTTCAAGAAATACAACTTGGGAATCATGTAGGATGCTTTTCAGAAGAAATACAGATTTTGTTTGAGTGTAGCCCCAGATCTCACAGGATCCCACAGGATTTCTGCAAAGAGTTCTTTGCAGGCATCTATTATTTGCTTAAACTTTGTGTGGAAGATACAGTATTCTACAGCTATGAATGAGAACTGTCTCTGAAAATCAGCAATAGTTCTTATTGTATCGCAACCGGTTCAGAGTTCTGTTTGGGATATTTTAAATAAATATGTACATATTTAACAAGTGGCAGAATATTTGTTTCTTCATTATTACATACAGTACATCATGCTACTAATGAGTTAAAGGATTGTTGGTTCAATGTTTATATTTTTGGTATACACAAATACTGTAATAAAACAGTGATCTGTTAAAGTTCTGAATTACTTGTGATAATTGGTTTATATTAGCGTGTTTCATTTTGAAAACATCTGAGGGCTTTGCAATTTAGAATATTATTCACATTTGAAAACTAATAGCACAGTCATGATGCATTGACATAGCCTAAATATTTTATAAAGCAAATAACAGCAAATCATGTGTTAGTTATTATTTTACAGTATTGCCTAGACTAGGCTGTTGGTTCAAATCCTAGGAGAGACACTTATGCTATAGCCCTGAGCAAGGTACTTCAGCTGAATAGTTCCAGTAAAATATTCACCTGTGTAAATGGGTGCAGATATACAGTAAATTAATTTGGATAAAAGCATCATATATATAATATATACAGTATATAAACTGTATAAATGAAACCCATTGCTAACAGACCTAACAGGTGCCTAGCACTCTTAAATAGTTTGGAGTTTTATCTTAGGCATCAAATGACAAATTCAGTCCTGATCTTCAAAGGAAGTAATTTCATGTGATATTCTCAAATGGGGCTTTCAAAACCTATATCCTTAACATGTTGAAATAGAGAAGTTAGTCAATTTGATTTTTTTTTACAAAATAAAACAAAACTAAAGGAAGCAGCTGGAGTGGAGGGGAGGGTGAAAGATCTAAAGATAACTCACTAACTGCACTGACTACAAGACAGGAAACAAAGAGAGGATTGCAAGGACATCTTGAGCAGACCTCACATGGAAATAAAATTTAATCTTAACAATGGTGATATACAGTAAGCATCATATACCAAATGTTATATATTTAAAATTCCAGTCTGCGCATGTGAGCAACCTGTAGTCAGCACCCACCTGGCCCCGTTAACTGTATTAGTCACCATCTGTGTTAATACAAGCAATAGTCATAATGTCTTATACCTGATAGAACATACCTAACCATGTTTTCATCAGTTATCATTGCACATCCTATTGCAAAATGCCACTCTTGGCTAAATTGCAAATTGTAAATAAATGCATTAATTTTAAAATTCAATTACGTTTTATCACATTAATATTTAACGTTTCCCTGAGTTTTCCCTCATATATCAGATTTACAACTGAAAAACTCAGCTTAACACAATGCTAATAGTAAAATATTACTATTAGCTGTTATTAGTTAATACTATTGAAACTTCAAACAGAAAAGTGCTTTGAAAAGTGTATTATCTCATGTCAATTCAATTATTTATTTTATTTTACTGTAAAATAATGCATTTCCCTTAGCTAA